>NW_026728835.1:2693142-3020142 GCF_030272615.1 Cryptomeria japonica | reverse complement strand
CCTTATTCCCTTCTTTTCTGTGTGTAGGTTGCAGGTGTACAACTGTAATTGCAGGATTGGACTCCCTTTACAAAGACAAAAAAACCCTTTTCGGGACGTGGATTTTTCGGAGGATCTTGTGCACTTTCAACATGATCCCGATGACTTTTTCCAAATTTGCAGGGCAGATCCACATCAGTTTGAATATCTCAGATCCAAAATTATAGAGCGATCTCGAACACATAGCTCCTCATTTCATTCATTTTATCTCCCTTTTCTACATAGTCAGCAAGTCAACATATCTACTTGCAAAAGAGGGCAAATCACTTTCCAACCCTTTCAATCCACTTGGAATTAATATCCTTGTTTCCCTTGGATTTGGATCTAGTGGATTCAAGCCCCTCTTTTGAATGTAAAGTTTCTCCCAAGTGAAAATCATCCTAGTGACTTCCTTTCTCTCTACTAGGTGGGGAGTCACTAGGGTCCAATTTTCCACATTACATTTTGGTGAACCCGACGTCTTACACTCTAATTCTGATCTCTTATTGTTAGATCTGAATTATTGCAATTTGAATTTCAAACATTCATTTCCATGTTTAATCTTTTTACAAAATTTAGAGGTTAATTGCATAAAAACACTAATTTTTCTTTTTGACAAAATAAAGCTTGTGAAGTGTAGCATTTTAATTGCTTGTTTCAGATCTGATTTCTATTTAAAAATTGTAATTCAAATTTATCTTTTCATTCTGAAAATTAAGTAGTTAAAAGGCAAAACCCTAATTTTTAAGAATCTCCTATTTCGACCTTTGACTACTAATTTGACCGATCTAGACATCTCCAAATCAGTAGTTTTTTTGGATTCTGCAATAAAATCATAATTTCTATCATCCCTGAAAATTTCAAAAAAAGGTTGGTCGGACTGAGTGCACTTTGCACATGGTCCCTAACTTTTTTCCCGAAATTTTGGGAGTTGGAATTGACAGTATTTTTATGCTTAAATCCAAAACATTGGCATACTTTATCAATTTTTGCACCTCTTAAGGTCGAATACAAATTCAAATTTCTACACTTAAATTTATTTTCATAAAAAGGTCCTAATTTTAGATCTTCTTTTCAATTAAATTAAGATTTTAATTAAGA
The DNA here is from genome assembly GCF_030272615.1 of Cryptomeria japonica. NCBI lineage: Eukaryota > Viridiplantae > Streptophyta > Pinopsida > Cupressales > Cupressaceae > Cryptomeria > Cryptomeria japonica. The sequence continues at coordinate 3,019,023 of NW_026728835.1, read as the reverse complement.
GACTTTCAATGGCAATCAATGGATCAGATTTATTTGCTATTTCAAATATGATTACATTAATTTTAACATATATTTATTATAATCATGTGTTTGATAATGACTTTCTTCATTTCATGTTACTTCTTTTCATTCATAGCACTTAGTCATATTGTGTTGCTTGGATTTCAAAGTCATTTCCTTTTCAATTTGATCTCAAAGCTTTCGTGTATCATTTTTGTTGCATTATGGTGATATTAACAAAATGCATTTCATGTATTAATCACCTTAAGGCTTTTGTAGATCACAACCAAATAAACCTAATTCTTGCACCTCTCCTAGAGTATCCTGTGTGAGTAAGATGAGAGCTACTATATCAACCAATGATCTTTTTGTAAAAGAGAAAGAATTGGAAAACAATATGGACCCATCCTCTTCTTATACACGTACCCTTGAGCAAGGGGGGCAAAATCATAATATCAACATTCTTACATCTTTAGACCCTCCTTATTCTCCTAGGACTTATCTTTAACATCAAAGTATATATAGAGAGGATGATATTATTCATGATCTTTCCCCTCGCATAGAAATGAGTAATGATGAACCTTTAGATGATGAAGATGTTCATCCCAAATCTCCACAAAAGGATAAGCCTGACACAGGAAAGAAGGTTATCCTTTCCCATGATATTCCTTCTTCATCTATAAAACCTCTCATTCCACCTTACACATCTGGTTTATAAGAAATTTATGATCTTATTCCCCCAAATTTCCATTTGCAACATTCTTACAATTGTGGCTTTAATATAATAACAAAACAAGGTTTTAGAGGACAAGGAATTGGGAAATTTGAACAAGGAATCTGTATCCCTATAAACCCTTTTATGCAAGCTACTACAGAAGGCCTATGAAGAGAAATTCCTCTCTCTAAGGATGAACTCCTTAGGCTTGAAAATTTTAATAACTATCTTCAAAAGCAACAAATCAGAAGAGCCCGCAAGAATGCTTCTTCTTAAAAATGTCCATTTTTCTCATTTCATGAAACCCATGATCATAATGCTAATGATTGGCCTGATTTTCAAAAATCTATTCAAGATGGCATCGACAGTGGCAAAGTTATTATTGTGTATGATAAACCTTCTTCTTCTAATTATTCTCCTCTTCCATGTCAATAAAATCACTTAAAACACATTTATCATCCTGATAGACTAGCTACAAAAATCTATTGGAGATTAAAATATGATAAGAATATTTCCTTTCCTCCTAGAAATCCAATCAAGAATCTTAAGCAAGTGAAAGGTGAGAAATATTGAATTTTTCATGATTCATATTCACATTCTCTTGGGAAATGTCATGCATTTAAGAATTTTTTTCAAAAGCAATATGATCATGCATGAATTTCTCCTACAATACATCTAGATGTCTTCCTTGACATGAACATAGTGCCTTAGCACTTCTTTTATTTTCATGTTTCTCTTCACTCGATGACATAACTAGCCAACTTAACTAGGGTCTCTTTATCATTTGTGGTGGTATTGTTTCAATTTTAATAATTTGGGGTAGCAAAATGAGGCTCACTTCTTCTTCTTTTTTCCATTAATTTCTCTTCATGCATTATTCATTATTAGATCTCCTTTCTTGCATAGAGTTAATCTTATGAGAGCATATAATTGTTCTTGGGTTTTTACTCTTTGCTTGAAGAGGAGCATCTTTAATGAGTAATACACTTCTTCTCTTGCTTTCATTCTATTGGAAAAAGTACCTATTCTATGGTTTTGATTATTTACAAATATGATATGCCCCTAGCATAGAACGGTCTCCTGTAAAGTACATGACCCTTCCTTGAGAGGATTCACTCCATTAGGAAGGCATATTTCTTGAAATTGATCTCCATTAGAAGATGTGTAATATTTCTCCTTGTTCTTCTCACTTGGGAGGCAAGGATTTCACTCATTTCTACCCCTTTTTATCTCATTTATCATTATTTCCTTTAGGGGCTGCATTTATCATATGTGGTATGTCCTCATGACTAATCCCTCTTAAGGAATATGCTATTTTCTTTCTTTCCTCTCTTAGAAGATTACCACTTCTTGAGACGTGTATTTTACATTTACTAATGTTTTTTCTTGCATATGTTCATGTAAGTTTATTGGGCATTTGCTTATGTTTAATCTCTCTCTAGAAGATTGTGTAAGCTCTTCTCATTGTTCCTACACTTGGGGGGAAATGATCTCTCATTTTATTTCTTTCTTTAAGGATCCACTCTTTCCTATGCTGGGGATGATGTGAGTTTCATTACTTGATGTATTTCCTTGTGTGAAATCGTTGTTGTTTGCTCAAGGGTTTTCTCTTATACAAGAGCTATAACTCCTTGACTACAACCTCTTTTAAACTTGGTAATGTACATCTATAATAAATTCACCCATCCACATCGGGATAAAAGTGAGTCATCCTTTATTAAGAATCCCTTTCACCTAGCAACAGGAGGAAGGATTGCATTCTGGTTCTCTTCTATGCTTCATTCTAGAAGATGTTATATTTGTCTAAGACAACTCCTCTTGGAGTTAGATGTCTTTTGAATAAATATCTCTTCTCCTCCAAGGATCTCCTTTACACTTACATCAAGATATCTCTTTTCAACTATCTTACCCTTTCTTGAAGAGTATTCCCTCTCTTTCTTGGATTTATGACATTTTTGCATAATGGATATCTTCTTTGCGTTGAAGGTAGGTATCCTTGTTCTACTTTCCTTAAGATATCAACATAAAACTATGTTGACATCTTAAGGGGGGGCACCTGCACTGCTCCTTTTGTACTATATTTCTCTCGCACATGGCATCTCTTGTATAATGGGTCATTCTTGGAACCAGAGGGTAGCCTCTTAGAGAAAGATGTCGCCACTTTTCTCTTGTATAGTCGGTCTTTCTTGGAACCAGAGGGTAGCCTCTTAGAGAAAGATGTTGCCACTTTTCTCTTGTAGAGTGGGTCATTCTCCAAACCAGAGGGCAGCCTCTTATAGAAAGATGTCACCACTTTCCTCCTATACAGTGGGACACTCTCGGAACCAAATCACAACCTCTTAGAGAGAGATGTTGCCACTTTTTCTTTTATACAAGGTGATTATTCTTGGAACCAGAGCACGGTCTCTTAGAGTGAGATGCCACGCCTTTCTTGACATTTTTGCTATACATCTTATACAGGCTGTATCATACCCGGGCATAGACTCCTACGAGGTGCTTCAAACCTCACTTACACACACACGCACGAGGTTGAGTGGAACTAACGACGTTCTCACCTTCCTCCCTTACTTGGATCACCTAGACAAACTCTAAGGGCTAGTTTTCTATGTCCCTTTTCTCCGTGGATCACCTAATTCTAGGGGTGAGATGTCCATGGTTTCTTCTTGTTAGCCTTTCTTCTCATGGATCATAAAAGTATCTATTCATGTCCTCTCTCTCCTTCCTCTCTTGAACCCATAGTTCTACTATTGATGGTTGATGGATGATGTCAGCTTTGCTCTTTTATGTGATTATTGGTGTTTATGTGATGGCATTGGTCTTTGTGTTTCATAGTTGTTTGAGATGTTGGTATCGAGGTCTCTTCGGCTAATTGATGTGTGGTTTTGTGTGTTTTATCTTTTTTGTGTGTCACTTGTGCTTTTTCTTGTTTTGGTAGGTCTTGTATGCTCTTGCATATATGTTTGAGTGAGTTAAGATCTTAAGATTGGGGGCTTTGTTCCTCAAGATTAGTGATGTCTTATACTCCTTGTGGTATTGCTCTGTATCTCTCATCTTCATCTTTCTCTTTCTTCTACTTTTCCGACTGTATTGGTGTAAGCCATACTCCCAATAAAGTGGGGGCTAAATGTAGTGTCCTAAAAGTGTGACCCTCGTAATTTTGATCACATTTTAGGTCCTCACCTAAGCGACTGCATTTGTCTCTCGATTGAGACCCCTTTCTTCACTTTCATCCCAAGTCTTCCTATTGTGACCCTTCTACTATTTTAAGACCTTGTCCGGGCCCCAAGATAGGATAGGATAGGGGCGTGGCACCCCTGTCCTCCCTCTTACGGAGGCCCTAAGATGGGTCCATCCGACCCCTTTTGCTTAATTTCATTCTTCGGGGATTGCAATCTTCCTTTGTTGGCCTTTAATGGGTGAAAAGTAATCCTCTTAGGCATTAATAAAAGGAGATTTAATTCCCTCATTCGATAGAGACGAAGGACAATCGCGATACATAGGCAAGATAAGGATAATAAGTGAAATTCAAGCGAAAGGTCTTCATCAAGAATTCAAGTCTTCAAGCATCCACAAGGTTCTCTTCTTCATGTGTCTTCTTCATTCATCCATTGGAGCAACATTACAAAATTCATTTGTAAGAATGTGTGTATTAGGGTTTTATCATGTTACATGCCATTTCATACAACATTTGTGATTACAATCAAGAAGCAAAGCAATCATGATCATCAATTGCAAATCTACAAGGTATACATTTCTATTATTTACATTTAAGCATTTGCAATTACTTTCTTTCAAGCTTGATTCCTCAACTGGGATTCCACTGAGGCAAACCGCTATCCACAACCCTTCTTCCCTTCTTTTCTCTGTGTAGGTTGCAGGCACGCAACTGTAATTGCAGGATTGGAATCCATTTAGAAAGACAAAAAAACCCTTTTCCGCATGCAAATTTTTTGGAGGACCGCGTGCACTTTCAACACGGTCCTGATGACTTTTCTCCAAATTTGCAGGGCGGATCCGTATTAGTATAATTATCTCAGATCTGAAGTTACAACGTGATCCCGAACTGGTAGCTCCTTATTTCATTCATTTTATTTCCCTTTTCTACATAGTCACAAAGTCAACATATCTATTTACAAAAGAGGGCAAATCACTTTCCAACCCTTGCAATCCACTTGGAATTCTTATCCTTGTTTCCCTTAGATTTGGATCTAGTGGATTCAAGCCCCTCTTTTGAATGTAAATTTTCTCCCAAGTGAAAATCATCCCAGTGACTTCCTTTCTCTCTCCTAGGTAGGGAGTCGCTAGGGTCCAATTTTCTGCTTTACAATATGAAGCAATATCCATTGATGCTCCACCTGCACCTAAAGTGAATGGACCATCACTAGGGCCATAATATAATTGATGAAAACTTGTACAAAAATGAGGTGTCAACAGATGGGAGTGGCACTAAGACCAACTTTAAACTTGATGCTCCTCCATGGTCATGACCACCAACATCAGTTGGCATCTAATTAGCCTAATCGTTGAGATTGGCAGAGGGTTAACTCAATGCCACTAATGCAAATATCACTACACTTTGAATGGTTGCTAGTAGCAAAAGGAGGATCCACAAGAGGTTGAGAAATCACTAATCAAATGGGGTCAACCCATGCTCCTAACCTCTATTGGGGCATGCACTGCTAACACCTTGGAATTGTTTGAAGTCAAAATAATCGAGTTTTAAACCCAACACAAATTTTGTGTATAGTCTCCTCAAATAATAAAGAGGGACCTCAAAAGTGGCATGTGGTGCATTTGAATAGGCACTGGTCTACTGGGGTCAACCCATGCCCCTAACCTTCATTGGGGCATGCCACTGCCAACACCTTGGAATGATCTAAAGTCAAAGTAATTAAGTTTTAAACTCAACACAAACTCTACATATAATCTCTCCAAACAATAAAGAGGGACCTCAGAATTGGGATGTGGTGGATGATCAAATGCCATCCACTATTGCTTCCAAAAATTATTGGACATCCCAAGATGCTTACATCACTTAATCTAGATATTTATTTTTGTTTGGTGGAATTGGTTGATTGGTGATAGGTTCATTAGAGGAATGGGGCTAAATTTCTATGTTAATTTTGAGGTCAACGATGTCCTTGTAGGAGAGACCATCAAAACAAAACTATCTCCAATCCTCTCACCATAAGGAGTTTTATCTAGGTTCACACCAATAGACTTAATAACATCCAGAATATTTTATATATACTAGATTAGGTGGCATAAATGTTTCATTATGGATGTGACAGATTTTACCTATAATGTAATGTGTTTTCATTGATCCTGACTTTCAAGTAGGGTGGAGGTAAGGTATTATGCAAATCATTAATGTCAAACTCATTTATCAAATAAAGATGAACTTGCATTATGTTTGTTAAAAAAATTACAATAAATTCGTACTAAAAATTAAAACTAGATATTTAGCTGAGAGGCTTTTATGGTGGGCTTTGGCCATCGAAATTAAGAATCATCACACGTAAGACGTGAACGGGAAAAGTTTTACATTGACCATGAAAATTGAAAAAAGGAAATTTGTTGTCCAGACATTAAGTATCTATCAAAACCCATCATTTAATGTATGTTATTATCGACATCATTGTTGTCCGTTTTCAAATATTTTGGTGCCATTGCCATTCCTGTTCCTTAGCGCAACCGTTTCTAGAACGATTTTAGTTACTTCACAATCAACAGAGTTTACATTGTAACATGCTTAACAATCTAAAATTTACCACTTTGGACCCCAAAAATTTGGGTCAAATAATAGCATAAAACATAAAAATTATATAAGTAAATAGCCCTCAATTTTAGTTTTTCTCAAAAATATCAATTTGTTATATAGATTATTTGAGTCTTCTCTCTCTTTTTAATAAATCAAAATATGTTACTGAAAATAATGACATGTTTGAGATGATGAAAAAAATAGTAAATGATGTCAAAAAAAATCCTGAAAAATAACCTTGCACTCTTACACATGTAGGCAAACATTACCAATTTACTAGCCATTCAGTTGTTTGATCATAGAATGTAACATATAACCTCATGAACCTTTCAAAATTGACTATTTTATCACTTAGTAGGCATGTTTAAAAACCAGTTTTTCAAAATGCCTGTTTTAGGACCTTACCACACATGTGTACGACCACCCTTTTTTGATGCAAATAAATGAATTTTTGCAAATCCTTCTGGGAAATGATACCTAAGACACCAAATAGTGATGAGAATATTTTTTCTTATTTTTTTATTGAATATATATTTTTTTATTAATTTTTAACTAACAATAAAGTATATTTTCAAAACATCGGGTGTACGACCACCATAATTTGATGAAAATTTAATATTTTTCCTTCTTTTTTTTTTTTTTTTTTTAATATTCAAAAGAATTGTATTTAGATAGATGTCATATAATTTATTTTTCTAAAATCCTAAAAACAAAAAAGTTATTAAAGTTTTTGTGAACCTTGGTATTTTAGGTTTAGGTTCCACTTTTGATTAATAAATAATACAAAAATAGTAAAAATTATCTTATCACTATGAAGTTTACATTTCTGAAATCAAGACGCTGAAAACTCTAATGGGTTTTCATTTCGTCAAAAAATTCAATCAGAAAGGCTCTCAAAAAATTAGGCCAAGGTAGAAATTTGATGTCGTTTTACCTTAGTCATTTTTTTTGAGGTCCAAGCATAGGCTTGGTGGGACCAAGCCTATCCCAAAGCAAAAAACAATGCTAAGGTTGTTTCCCGCCCCTAATTTTAACAAATGGGCACCCGTTTTTTAAATTCAAAAAACAGGCACCCGTTTCGCTTTGTACCTGTTTCATTAAATAACAGGCGCCCATTTCTGAAAAGATCCATTCGGCAAGAATTTGGCCCACAAGAACAAATCCCAATGATTGAATGATTTTTCAATCATTGCCTAATAGGTATGATCTACAAAGAGAATGTTTTGATGAATCATTCTCTTTGTTTGTCTTATTGTTGATTTGGTAAAGAGATTGATTCGAATTCAAATTTTGGTGTAGCCATGGGATGAAATCAACACGGGAAGAGGCAAAGGAAGGTTCTGACAACTGAGGAGATTGCAGCAAATAGGGAGAAGGAGGCAATGCGTCAACGAGAGAGAAGATCAAGAATGAGACAAGGAGCTTCAAGTTCCACAATCGTTTCAGAAGAGGAGAACATCAATGAGACCATAAATGCTGACGAAGGAAACACAATAGAACCATTTAATTCAGGTGCATCTTCTAATCCATTATTGGATACATGTATGTCTTCACAGCCCTATGTTTTTTCTCATGAAGAAATTGGTGATTTAGTAGAAGCAGGTTACTTATTAAATGATTTTCTAATTTAAAATCAGACCTCAAATGAAATTAGAACACAAGTTGAAACTGAAATTGAAACCCCAAATGAAACTAGATCTCAACTTGAAACTAAAATTGAAACCGAATTTGAAACTCCAAAAAACCAATAATATGTATGTAGACATGGAAACACCAATTGAAAATGAAATATGTTTGAATGATAATCAAATGAATGAAAATTTTGAAATTAAAAGTGATGTACTAGACAACCTTCCTAGCTTGGTTTCATGGAGACAGATCAGGGCACATGCAAATAGATTGTTTAGACATTTTTCTTATAATAAGAAATTTGGGTTCCAATGTTAGTTAATGGTACAACTAATTAAAATGACTAAAATGCGAAAAGTGATGAAGAAGTTAGGCTTTTATGTCAAACCCAAGAAGAAGGACGAGTCTTTAAAACAAGTTGTATCGACTATTGCTAGTGCTTTTGATACAATTGGAAAGAAAAAATGTTCTAAAGATAAAAATGTGGCACGACGGGCAATAACAACAACTTTAGTAAGCCAAACAACTTCTAATAAAAGAATGATGAGTAACATAAGTGGATATCTTAATATTCATCGCAAAACTTTGTCAAGAGCTGTAAAAAGAAGAGTTAATTTTGAAAGTGATCCGGCAAATAAATTGTGGACTTTTAGTGGTAGACTACCAAGGTCTGATATGAAACTTACTAGTGAAGTCAAAAATTTGATTGAAAAATTCTGGCACGATAATACGAGAGTATCACCTAATGTTAGAGATGTTTTTAAATTAAGAGTTGGGTCAAAAATTCGTGATCCACATCCAGAACATCTATTGGACATGACTCAAACTGAATTGTATAAAAAAAATTTGGATGATAAAGTGTTGACTATTAGCATTTGTCAAAGGTCTTTTGAAAAGTGTAAACCTTGGTATGTTCGAATTAACAAGGAAAGATTCACATGTTGTTGCAAAACTCATGTTCAATTTCACTACCATTATGATGTATTTCGCTATATACGTGTTACCATGCATAGTAATGGAATGTTCCAAGAATGTGGTATAAATATACCACCTGAAACTATAAAGGAGTTAATTTCAAGTTTGTTTTGCAACCCACTAAATGAACAAAATTTTCTTTTCAATGCATGTGTTTCTGGTGTATGTGATATATGTGGCAATCTTGCATTGTTGGATGAATGTTTGCATGAAAATCTTTAAAATGATTTTGGACAACAATTAGTTGATGCTAAAAGATTTAAAACTATTGAGTATCCACTGAAGGATGGAAAGGTTGGAAAATGATGCGATCTAATCACTGAAAAAGTTAGTGTTCATGCATTTATGAATGAATTCAAGAGTAACATCGTACCTAAATATGTTAAACACACTCAAAATGCTAGATAACTCGATGGTCAATTTCGAATATGTAAGGATGCATTTCTTGTTGGTAGTATACTTTCGGTTGTTTACTTTGCAGAGAACTACACACTTGCACCACAAGATGAGGTCCAATCACAATACTACAATTCAATGCAAGTGTCGATTTTTGTCCATATTGTCTATAGGCATGCACCAGATAGTACAGAAGAGGATCGCAAAATTTTGAGAGTACCATTTATGTATGAGTGATAATAAATTACACTCATCTGAGTTTGTCCAGAATTGCTTCAAGACCTTTTTTTTTAGAATTTGAGGGAGAGAGAAATTCAGATGACACATCATCTAATATGGTTTGATAATTTGCATAGGGCAATTCAAGAATACTAGACTGTTTTATTGGTTGAGTAGGATTCATAAGAAAACTAATATCGAATACATGTGGAGTTTTTTTAGGCTAGACACGGGAAAGGAGAACATGATGGTGCCAATGCATGTGTTAAGAGAGCCCTTTGCAGAGGTCAACTCAAATTCGAGGAAAAGGCTAAATTTAAAAATGCAACTGCAATTGTGGATTGGTGTAGTGCAAATTTATCCACAGGATCAAGTCAGAACTCTACAATTAGACGTTTCTTCTGGCTAGTTAAAGAGGAGAATATCCTTCCAAGATATTATTGTGATAGAATCAATGGGTCAACTAGATGGCATTCATTTAAGAGTTCTAATTCTAACACTTGGACTATATGGACTAGAGAGCTTGCATGTTTTTGTCAATTTTGTGTTGTAGGTGAAAGGGAAGAATGCGAGAATACGGAATGGGTCGAAGAATGGCAACACAAATCTTAAACACCTTGTGAGACACAATATGAAGATGTTAGAAGAAATGAAGACCTGGATCATGCATTTGCATCATAAGATTATGATCGTGTTTCAGATCTCATACAACCTGGTAATTTAATTCAATTTCTTGTTTATAACTTTAAATTATATATTTTTATGTATTGTCATATAATTTATGATTACATATTTGAATTATAAATTCTAACAAGTTTTATTTCTACATGTACTTAAATCTATTTTCTAGGACGTGTATGTTGTTTTTGCACTTGTGGATAATGATGAGCAGGTTGAGTATTGGCTAGCTAGATGTGTAGAACCTAAGAAAAAGTTGATATGTGATCAAGTAGATGATGATAGTTTTCAGTATCTAGTTGGGTCTGTTGTGGTAGTTGGTACATGTCTATGCAAATACTTAAAAACAAGGAATGGCTTACCAACTTATGAAGACTACCAATCAGAAAAGAATATTATACACTATTCCCATTTGGTGGTGGCAACAAACATCAAATTAAAAAGATACAAAGGTAGACCCGCTAATAAGGTATTGTGGACACTTTTAGTAGAAGAGATTGAGGCAATCATAGACGCATTGCAGAAGAGAGAGGATGCAGATGGTACATTAGGTTGAATCAAATTTATATGCATTTAAGTCTGTGTTACTTTTGTGAACTCTTTTATATTTAATCATGATAATTGTTTTTCTTTGTCCCTTTAACATTGTATTTGTCTACATTTGATACAATTTTGGTTTCATAAACAACATTGTATTAGCTATCTTCTTCTTAATGTTATTTTGTGCACATTGTAATTGTGTTACAATTGAATTCTAATTTTTTATGATATATTTATTTTATCGTAATCTCTTCATAGATTAATTGTAAGTTCAAAGATAGAATTATGTCTAAAATATGACAACTCTATATTTATCATTGTATGACAAATCTATATTTATAGTGTGATTTTTTATTTTACTACCATTGTATCCATGCTTTTCATACCACTACTATCCTCACTTATTAACCTTCAATACACTAGTAAAGTAGTGTGGTCAACTTAAGAGGAAAGTCGATACTATGTTTGTAGCTCTTACTCTACTACACATTTTGCATTCGCGGTTGTTACACACTCATTGCCCAATGGATTTGTTATATCTATATAAATGAATTATATTATGGAAAAGGAGGTCACAATGTTCACCTACCATCTTTCAATGTAATTATTCCATATAGTAGGGCTTCCTTTACTTATTCCAACCCTTCAAAATGTCAAAAGAATTATGCATATCAAAAAGAAATTGACAAGAAAGAATCTATGTCTACTTCCTTTCAAATCATTGAATAATGTTCTTCAAACCTTCCTAATAATTTGGTTAGCCTTAGTTCCATCAATCTATTGGATTCCTCTAGGAGATTAATTTATAATTAATAATCCTTTTATAATTTTCATATCAAATTTATATGCATGTAAGTTTGTGTTACTTGTGTGAACTCTTTTATATTTAATCATGATAATTGTTTTTCTTTGTCCCTTTAACATTGTATTTGTCTACATTTGATACAATTTTGGTTTCATAAACAACATTGTATTAGTTATCTTCTTCTTAATGTTATGTTGTGCACATTGTAATTGTGTTACAATTGAATTCTAATTTTTTATGATATATTTATTTTATCACAATCTCTTCATAGATTAATTGTAAGTTCTTGATTTTATTATTATTTTAAGAATAGGATGTTATTGTAAATTGGGATGATTATTTTATTGAATTATAAACTGTTGCACTATAAGATGATCAATCACAATGTTAAAATATAAAGTCATAAATAGATCACATAACAAGTCATAAATAAAAAGTCCTATATAGAATGACATAAAAATTCATGATGACATGATAACAAGTCTTGAAAAAATAATAATAAGGAAATGACATTAAAACAAGTCCAAATAACATAATAACAAAACAACATCACATATATAATCACTAGAGTGTGCCAAATCACATAACATGACTTGATATCATAATAGCAACAAAATGACATAATTAAAAGTCCTATATATAATCACATAACAACAAGTCCTATATATAATCACATAATAACAAGTCCCAGGATAACATAACAAGTGTCATCATAAAAAGTCCATAATAGAATAACATGACATGATCTAAAATATATAATCTAAGAGCTCGTGTGCATCTCATCTGCAGTCCTCTTGACTCCACGTGAAGGTGGCTGAGATGAATCATCCTGTTGCACGTGGTCCTGAGATGCACCATCCCATGTCTGTATAGTATCAGTGTCTCCACCCTCCTGTGCAATATCAGTGACTCCACCCTCCTGTGCAGTATCAGTGTCTGCACCCTCCTGTACATTACTAAAAGATTTTACATCAGAAGAATATTTAACATGAGAAGAAGTTACTTTCATAATTCACTTATAAGTAATTAAATACAAAAAATTTAAAATAAATTACCATACAACCATGCTCTACAATGTTGTCACTGGTATGTGGAGGTCCACTATCATGAACAAGAAAAGTGGTCATAGTCAAGTTCTGGAAAAAAAACATTGTACATCAATTTTGATAATCCCTATAAAAGAAAGGTACAAAGTATAAACAAATTAGAAATTATTTTTCTAATCATCACCTCAAATGACAATGTCGATGGTTGCATCTGGCTCAATCCCATAGCCATACCAATACTGGTAGTGGTATCGACCTGAACAACATATATAAAGCATGAATCAAACTTGTATATATACATAAATTATAAATTATATATATAGACTACAAGATTATCACAAAAAAGCATACATGTGATGCAGGCAAAGTAACTGATGGTCAAAGGCGTACATGTGATGCACCATCAAACAATCCAAAAGCCTACAATTGCAAAAAATAACGAACATGAATCAAAGTTGTACACAAATTAGTAAGCATATAAACACTTCAAATTAATGGATGAAAAACATATTAGTAATATATGAGGCTGAGCCTCAGTGGTCCATGGGTCACGTGAAGAACTACCCACCTCGGTGCTACACAAAGCACCCTACAAAATTGAAAAAACATATCATACACATCATTACATTAAAAAAATTATTGTTTATTTTAAATGTACATATCAATACAATGTATCTAGATGAAAGTGCATACCGTAAATGGGGCACCAACATCTCTAGGTATTGAGGTAACATGATGTCGGTTCCTCAATGACGTGGTATGATCCATCCTCTATTCGAAAAAAATTGACTCATGTTATGGTTCATATGTGTATATATAAGGAATTTAATATTGCATTGTAAATTATATAAATAAATTTGTACCTATGTAGGTTGATCATTGTCTGCCCACAGGAGACCAACATATGAAGAGACGACACTAGCACGTGCAGGCTCCTCGACATCATCATAACCACCATGGGTAGCATCAACATCATCAAAATCACCATCTCCTCCAGGGGCAGCCTCACTCTGTGGACCCGTACATACATCCCCATAGCTTGTGTAAACATGTGCTAAGCTGGGGGCAACCCTCACCTCGTGCAACTGTTGTACCAAATTGCCCTACAGGGCACTCCCACTGCTCGATGATGGACAGGTGTTGGAACAATTGGTGACGGAAGAGGAACCAATGGATCATCACGCACACGGTTTCTAATCCTGTCGCTCAATTTTGCTCCTGGCTTATCTTGGGGCATGCCTCTCCCAACCCCCTGAAATGATCTAATATCAAAGTAATTGGGTTTTTTGCCCAATTCAAATTCAGCCCATAATTTCTTCAAAAAATACATCAGGACCTCATGATTGGAGTGTGGTGGATGGTCAAAAGACCATCCACCACCGCTCCCAAAAGTGTCTAGCAATGCCTAAGTGCCTACACTATCGCATGGAGATCCGTGGCTTCTTCGGATCTATCTCTTCACCCGTCTTAGGGTTCACAAAATATTGTTTCAAATCCATTTTTATTATTTTTAATTCATTGACTTGTTTGTATGTGAGGCCATCAGCGTAAAATGCACACAATCCCTCCCGCCAACTACAATATCTATCTAGCTCGCTATCTAAAGCCTGCATAGACTGTACAATGCCTTGCATACTATCTGCATGGCATAACAAACGCAGAGATGGATGAGGCTCATGTCTAATAGTATGGATATCTCTAATTAAAGAATCAATATTCGTCCTAATTGTCTGCCTTAACTGATCAGGTGGAGGTGGAGGTGGTGATAGACCTAATAGCTCATCTATCTCAAACTCGTCCATTATGTGAAAATAATCAGTATATATATACAAACATGAAAATTTATAATTACAATTACAAACATGAAAATTTACAATTACAATTACAAACATGAAAATTTACAATTACAATTACAAACTATTTAATTTACATTTCACCTTCTAAAAAAACTTATAATTAAATACAATTTAGCAACTTAAATATAAAAAAAGGAAACTCACATAGATCTATAATTTTATTGATAGGTGGGTAATAATAAGCATCATTTAAAAAATATTGTCCACTTAAATCAAACTATAAAAAATATTCTACAAAATAAAACATCATAATGCCCATGCAACTCAAACAATACTTTTTAACATCTAAAGATGAATTAGTATAAGTTCCATCAAAATCATAAAAATAATCATGAGAGAGAGAGAGAATAGATAATGAATAAATGACTCCATTGATTTAGATAATGAAGGTAGCTTCCATGGAATTACAATTTAGTACCCTTGCAATATTTAACCATTATCGTCAAGGAGGCTACCACTTTATATTTTCAACTTGATAGGATTCGATTCAACTACTCTCTTTTGGTTAAATTAACTAAATTCATAAAGTCATAAGTTATATCTATGAACTTGTCAATACATGTACTACTTTGTTGTGTTCTTTGCTAGAATCATTAGATGATTTAGTGATCGCAACTAGTAGTACTACACTAAGTTGAAGCTTGAATAAATAGTAGGTCCTCTACTCTTGGAGGAGTTAAAATTAAAAAAAAAAACTTTTTTTTTTTTATATTCAATTTTATATTGGTATTTTCTTGTTCAAAGTCGCAACCCACAAAATGTGATTGCAATATTGATCTATATTTGATTCTTATTTTTATTAAATCTGCCACTAGTGTGATTTGTGGTCCTGTTAACTTAAATCAAGATATGTAAATTTAAAGCCTCGTAACTTTTGATAGAGAGCATATTTTTTCATTCTTCATGTGGCATTGAAAATGTGGTTCATACATCTTCATAGATCACACAATTATTTTCTAGAATATTCCCTCATATTTTATATTTTATATTTTATTTTTTGTGATTTCACATTCTAGTCATTTACTTGGACATCTTGGCACTTGAAAACCCTCTAGCAAGGTGACATTCTGATTGAGTGTTTGAAATCCTTTAACAAGGTCACTTCTAACAAAGTGAAGATCTTAACAGATCTGAGGGAAATCCCTTAATCGGGTCACATCTAGCAATGTGTTTGTAATCTTTAACAGGATTTGCTTTTAACCGAGCATACTCTAGAAGAGTATATTTCTTAGTGGGTCTGAAATCCCTCAGTGGTTTTTCCCCTATTTGGGTTTCCACGTTAAATCTGGTGTTATGAGGTTTATATTGTTCATATTTTTGAGTTTGCATGTTTAAAATTTTTGGTTATATTACTGATATATATGTTACCGAGGTTGAATCTGATGTTTTTATGGATGATTAAGTTTGTATGATTCACCCCCCCCCTCTCATCTTGTTGGCTATTCGATCTGTACTTATATTAAGTATCAGAAGTATCACTAACTACATTCATTAACCATTTTCCCATTATGAACATACTTCATTACACATTTCATTAATCAACGCAAGCGGAAATAACATAACACCATTAATATTTCCCTAGGGTACTTCAACGTAATTACTTAATTTAACTTCCATAATGACATCCCACTCACACGACAAACATATTCCATCTTGAATTAATGCATCATATTTAATTTCCTAATCATGAGATATGAAACCTACTAGATTATCTATCCATCATGATATGCATAATGTTCTATCATTCTACTAGGATATTACATTTATTCTTTTAAAAATGCAAGACAACCCCTTAATCCTACATTCATTTTATGCACCAAAACCAAATATGTTTTAACCCATCATTCCCTATCTACATGCTCTTTATCATTTTCCATGACAATGCAATCCTATTGCATGAGTATAATCCATCTAAACTCACTTCAATCACATTTAATACTAACATGATCTCATTCCAGCTATTGATTATCTACTCATAATGTATAAACTATATTTCCTTATTTCTTTACTTAAGCATGAGCAAGCACAACATCACACTAATCCTTCAATCATAGAGTTCATTTATTAACTTACAAACATACAACATTATAAATCCATTACTTTCAATACAAGTGCATGGCATTCATCATATAAAAGTCATTTACTATTCATCTAGCAGGATATACATTCCATTCCTATGCAAATCAATCCATTTCCTATTATCTATATTCTAAGGCCTCAATACCTTTTAATCCCAATTTTATTTTACATTCTATTATACATCCTAAACATTCCATAAAATAGTACAATTAAACCATAATGCAACTCCATTTCTCTTTCAAGGTACAAAAGATCACATCCTTACAATAATACAATTACATCTCTAATGTCTTATTGTAATTATGACATAATCCTAATTTCCAACTACTACATACAAGAATATTACATTACATGAACTCCATTATATTCATTACATAAATCTTCTACAAGGTACATCCATAATCATCATGAAGAAGAATACACGTCCATGCACGAAGAATCCAAGAGAACGTCCAAATGGCTTAAAAGCATGAACCACCTGACAATGTGGAACCAAAGGAACCACCCCCCGTGCTAGGAGATGACACAAGGTCCCAACATGCACACTAAACCTAAATTGGCACCCTAACCAAAGAAACTAACTACACAAGGACTCTCATGCAAGAACCCATACATTACTACAAGAATAAACTCCCAAAGGCACACAACTTAACAAGACATTAATGCTTCCAACAAGGCATAATCATAAATCATCAAGAGGGACACATGTAGGAGTGGAGTGTCATCACATGCCATGCTCAAAAGAAAATAACATAAGGCACTAGCCTGATGGACACGTGGAGCCATCTCAACATATGAGAGACTAAGGGAGATTAGCTTATTGTCTTCACGACCTTCTCGTGCTTATCCTAAAACATCCTCTGCAGGACTAAGTCATGAGGCTCAAATCAATTTATTATCTTATTAATGAATCTAGCTACCCAACCCATCAATTATTAGGTTATCACTTATTTATGAATCATGGTAAACTCCAATGTGCCCTGAGGTCTAGTTTTCATGCATCTTTACAAGGAACCGCATGAAAGCTTATCTCTCGTGACTCTATTCATCACAAGGAAGCCCACTCCCCCTGATATGGCCCAACAATAAATCATAAGAGGCTCTAAACCATAATAAAACATGAAAATATAACATACATATGCAACCAAGAACATCCACACATACTATTGCAACATATGCAAGGATACAACAACATCAAATATAACAAAATGAGCCTCTTGCCCAATAAAAGCATCCCAACAACCAAATAAGTTCTCAAAGAGAGAAACATTTCTTAGAAAGCGTACAGAGCCGTGAGCGACATTCTAAGGAAACCAAAAATATACTTTTCGGAAGCAACTATACAAAAACACCATATAATATAAAGTTTCTCCCCACATATTTATTTCCAAAACTATATTATACCCATTGAATAAATATTATTTTCAACCCATCTCCCACAAACAATGTGTAGACAAAAAGCATACAGGGAAGCCATTAATATAAAATAATACAAAGGCTCAAGCTCCAACTTGCAACCAGAAGTGATGGAATGTAGTTGTAGAAGAGATCCCCACAAAGACAAGCCAAAATCCAACCAAGCTCCAGCCAAAATCTAAGTGTAAATCCAAAGCCAAAGGAAAAATGTTTGCAGAATGTGTTCATACACCCTACTTAGGAAATGAAAGTCAAATTATTAAATAAACATAAGCTATAAATTAATTAATTAATTAATTAATTATTATCTCATAAATAATCAAGCCAATAGCATTTAATGGTAGGTGGGGAATATAATAAAATCGTTTACTCTTGTAATAAGAGAAATAGCTAAAATTATATAAAATATTATTTACCAAGTAACAAGAGAAATATAATAAGATATTATAAAGTATTGATTACTAATGCACAAACAATAATGACCATGCCCTATTAAATATCTAATCCAACCATTTAAAATAAAACCAATTAAATAATTAAATATATGTTGCCAAGGCTAATAAAATAAAAGCTGACTAAATAAATAAATATAAAATAACCAAGGCTCAATAAATAAATTAAAAGCCACAAATAAATATTAACCAACATTAAAATATAAAAGCACTATTAAATAATAAACAATAAATAAATATATGCCAATTAAACAATAAATCAATAATAAATAAATAAATAAACATTAAATACCAAATAAGTAATTAAACCATAAACATTAAATGAATAAATAAATAATTAATTAAATAATTAAATATCAAATAAATGATCAAACCTCAATAAAGATTAAACAATAAATACCAAATAAATATTAAAATCACACAATATAAATAACCATCAAATATCAAATAATTAAATACTCAAAGCCAATAAATTTAATGCATTAAAATAAGCATTATTAATTATAAAACCACACATTAAAGATCACATAATTAATCTAAACATAATCAAATAAATCAACCGCGTCTAAACATACTCACAATACTGAAAAGATCAAACTCACTAACTGACGTGGCGAATTATGCCAAGACGCTACGACACTTGGTGCACATCTTAGACCTAGAGTAAGTGAGGGGAACTCATGTCATATCCAAACCACATAAGACAGTGGAATTAAAGGCACGCTCAGACGTGCGAATCTAGGTGGAGTCGATGTCTGGTACTTGCAAGGTCCTACAACCACAAAACGATAATACAACATATACATATATATCATAAGAGACAAGTGATAAAGAGTTGCGTCGACACATCCTGCTCGCAATGAGTGATGTGGAATTGTATCTATCACAAAGATAGTAAAAAACATCTCATAATAATCTCATCAAATGTAATCATGAAATAGGGTTAGCTTAATCATAATCACCATCAAATCCATGATCAATATAATCTATCGATAATGTATCACATTGTAAGCATATAGTATCCATCAAATCACATGATCAATAATGATAGTATCAACATCATATAAATCATCCAAAATAGCATATGCCCAATAATTTTTATCATCACAATGTGTAACTAAAACACATGAATAATCATCATCCAATTACGATATGTAGACTAAATTGTTAAAATATTTTCAAGGGAAATTCATTCTAACCACACTTTTAAAAAACAAAACTATAATTTTAGTCATTGAGTTAAGCATCAATAAGCATAAATCATTATATTTCACACCAATATTCATAGTAACACTCCTTCAACATCTAGTTGCACACAAATAAAGAGAGAGATATACATTTTACACAATATCTTACACATATGCACATATTATATTATTGAAGAAATCATATCATAAGCCTAAATGAGGGAAAATTTCTTATAAATAAGCCTCTTCAGGTCAAATACATTCAAGACATCACACGATAACCAAACATAAACAACCCATTTACTTAAAAGATCAAGATTCATGGTATTCAAATGTCCTAATTTCCACCATGCTTCCATTGCACTACTCTTGATACAACATTAGGTGCAATCTTCATCTAATCAAATCATTCAAAAGAATCTTTAATCCATTATTTATACATGATATGTAGACAAAATATTTTGAAGGCAAGAAATCAATAGCTGGTCTTTATTTAACTACTCCATAAATTACAGACTTCACAATTCCAAAGGACTTCTATCTACTATAAAATTCAGAAAATTACCAACACATTTCATCTTATTAACACCTTTCATTTACTTAGCTAATATCAACATTATCTAATTGTTTTCTTAGTCTAGTGCACTTCTCTGTGGTGTCCTCCCTTGCACACATTATCAGAGCTTCAAAATGAACATGATAGAGACAACACTTGACTCAAGATAAGGGCCCACAATACATCGAGACTCAGAATGACCATCATAGACAACAAAAGAAGAAGTCAAAGGAAACATCCTCAAATAAATTCATTAAATTACTAGAGAAGAAAAGTTGTCAGTGAAATCAATCAAGAAATCTAAGTGTGACAAGTGCCACCACAAGGGCAAAAATAAAAGAAAGAACTCAGTGGTCATCCCAAGAGTAAAGAAATCTCAAAAACAAATTAATCCCAATGATACATCACACAAATCACAAATTAACTCAAGAAAAAATAAACGAGTCATCCAACCCACATCACGAGGTGACCATCATTAGTCACACCAAAGGGAGTAACCGCTGCACAACATCCAAGGGTACAATGCCTTGAATGTGTTAGAGAGTGCATGCCATATATTTAAGACCTTTATTTTATTCATATATCCATATCCCTTACATCATCTTTTAAACAATGCAATCTTTTACGAAAGTCTTAGTCATTTATTCTTTACGGAAGATAACATATGCTAGGAAGTGATAAAGTGACTAATGTACTCATACACGCACAAGGAATACACTCATACTATGACTAGTGTTCAAGATATCTTATCTATACCATGATCATATTAACCAAATTATAATAGAAACAAAGGTTAGAACTTCGATTAATCACTTGATAGTAAGCTATAACATACATCATTTCTCTATATGTGCAACCAATAGCATATAAAAAATTAGAATGTCCTTCATAAAATCATTAAGCAATTTAGTCAATCATATATTTAATCAAGAAAATAAGTTTCATTACTTAAGCCAAATTTTAATATTAATTTCTACTCACATCCACACCTCTTACCCATAGCAATCTCCTAATATACTCCTAGTTATCTAAATTAAGATTACACAACCCTACTTGCAAAAACTTAATTTCCTCTTTTATGTAATGTCACACAAATTTCATAGATATATGGGCAAGTGCAAGGTAATGAGTCACAAATTCGCAGAAATTTGTGCGTTGGAAAATGCGCTCTTATAAACGGGGACCCGTTTATGCTTCGGGTTCCTGAGCTGAAAGCTAGTAGGGGTGCGAAGCAAAAATAAACGAGCCCCCATTTTGTTCTAAAACGGGGGCCCACTTTTTACAAACGAGGGCCTGCTTTTTTAAAAACGTGCCCCGTTTCTAAATCGTATTTTTCCTTTTTTTTCCTCAAGCTGCCCTTGTTTGAAAACAGGGGCCCGTTCTGTGGAATTTGATTCCACAACCCGCCACCTGACTCGGGATTAGGCCCAAGATAGGCATGGGATGGCCACACCTAAGACATGGACCTGCAAATTTAAATCTCCATGAATGAAAGCAAAAATATGATCTTCTAAAATAATTTACGTGCCTATAATTAGAGAATTTTTATACGAAATTAAAACCCATTTCAGATTGTACTATCTAGATTCTAAATATGTAAATTTATTTAAAAATTGAATATTTTAACTATTAATTTATACTAAATCGGGTCCATAAACTTGAAATATTAACTAATTTTGTTAATTTAATAACTTTTTTATTTTAATGAATTTTGAAAAAAAATTATATGTCATCAATCTACACAAAATTCTTTTCTATTTAACAAAAAATGAAATTTAAAAATGTTCAGTTTACGTCAAATTATGTGGGCCGTACATGTCAAATTTTTAAAATCATAATTACGTTCATTAAAAATAAAATATTTTTAAAAAAATACAGAAAAATATGCTCATCATTCTTTAGTGAGTTACAAACCATTTCCCAAAACGGTTTGAGAAAATAATTTTAATTGTGTCAAAAAGTGTGGGTCGTACACATGCATGGTATGGTCCTGAAACAGGCATTTTTAAAACATAGTTTTTTAGAACTCCATTCCAAAAGTTATGTTTTATTATGTGGGTATTAAAATAAATTACATATTTGGAAAGCACACTCAGAGGGATATCTTTTATATTACTGACTTTTTCCAAGATTCAATATCCAAGTGTTTCAAAATTTAAGCTCAAATGAAACAAAATCTGAAAATCAAGGAAAACACTTCCGCTTTTTGGCCAAAAAGTGCACTCAGCTTCTTGAACTGACCCATATGCATCATTCTATTCAAACACACTTGGACTACCATTACTTGATTATTATCATTCGTAGACTATGTATTTTCAGCATTTCAAGGAAAATTGACATTTAGAAACCCAATACAAATTCATACGACGACTTATCATAAATTAGCTCACCAACATTTGTGAAGGAAGCACTTTATTAAAATTCAAATAAGGTAAGGAGGTAACATTCTTTCTTAATCTATCCATCTAATCAATCAAAAACATTTCTTCAAAGCCACACATCTCCTACTCAAGGCTAAAACTTTTATCTTGCCAAACCAAATAAATACACTATGGTATTATTACAACTCCTACATATTCAATGCATCAATCCTCACTTCAATACACATATTTATATCATCAAGTCTTTTAACTTATTGGTTTTGTGAAATTTTTTTTTTTAAATGGTGAGATTTTCTATCTAATCAATTTTTCCTTTTTAAAAGAACAAAGATCATGAATGCAATACTTAACTTTCAACCTTCATTGCAAATTTATTACATCCAAAATTCTCTTTAATATATGCAAATTCATTCCACCAGTGATGATTTCGACCCTTCTATTTCACAAACTCTTAAGTATTTGAAATGTTTACCCAAAAGAGAGAGGAGGAAGAAAGGATACTGCCACACCATCAATACACACACAAATTTATGCATAATCAGTTGAATTTCCTAGTCATGTCAGATGCATCTACTTACATCCTTTTATGATATGCAATTTCAACTTTCCATATGGTCTCCTAATTATTACAAAAGCAACTATAAATCTCAAATTTATTGAAATATATGATTTTCTCAAACAATATTTTCTTACATGCAGAATCACACATATACAAACAACTGACAGTTCTATTGGGTACCCATACATCACTAACTAACTTTCTTACGTTACACATAGGAGATTAAAATAAGGAAAAGGTATTATTAAGCTACTTTTATATATACAGATGCATCACATACAAGTTCTTCGATTTCACATCATGATCTATACTAAATTATTCCTAAATGCATAATAAAAACACTTCATCTTTCTATCCATAGGAAGATCAACATAATAATTTTATGAACATATCATTAGTTAACAAGATACACACATTCTTTTCTCATTCTACTACATAATTGTTTATATATAAAGAGAACAACCTTTATCATTCAAGTAAGCACTAGAAATTTACAAGGCAAGCAAGATCGGATATGATCATATAGACATTTCTCTTATTCTAAATACATGCGTATGAAATGAATACACACTTTGCTTAAAATTATGATTCCTAAAAGGGATTAGAGAAAAACACAAGGCACAAACATCTAAGATTTTCGAAATTCCAATGACACTTCTTCCAACACAAATCTCAAAGAGAAACTTGATTCAAAGGAACATCAAAGCACATTCACAAGACTAATAGCAACATCCTTAACCAGAGATCCCAGTGTTTGCAACATGGGCTCTGATACCAAATGTAATGCCTGCCAAAACACCCTAGAGAAACTAGACATCTAACATACTAATGGAGATAAAAATAAAATTATTAACATCTAATAACAACTAATGTAACACATAACATCTCCATCTAACTACATTCATTAACCATTTACCCATTACGAACATACATCATTACACATTTCATTAATTAACACGAGCGGAAATAACATAACACCATAAATCTTTCCCTAGGGTACTTCAACATCATTACATAATTTAACTTCCATAATGACATCCCACTCACACGACAAACATATTTCACCTTGGATTAATGCATCATATTTAATTTCCTAATCATGAGATATGCAACCTACTAGATTATATATCCATCATGATATGCATTATGTTCTATCATTCTGCTAGCATATTGCATTTCTTCTTTTAAAAATGCAAGACAGCCCCTTAATCCTACATTCATTTTAAGCACCAAAACCAAATGTGTTTTAACCAATCATTCCCTATCTACATGCTCTTTATCCTTTTCCATGACAATGCAATCTTATTGCATGGGTATAATCCATCTTTACTAATCCATCTAAACTTACTTCAATCGCATTTAATACTAATATGATCTCATTCCATCTATTATGATTATCTACTCATAATGTATAAAATATATTTCCTTATTTCTTTACTTAAGCATGAGCAAGCACAACATCACACTAATCCTTCAATCATAGAGTTCATTTATTAACTTGAAAACATATAGAATTAAAAATCCATTACTTTTAATACAAGTGCATGGCATTCATTATATAAAACTCATTTACTATTCATCTAGCATGATATACATTCAATTACTATGCAAATCAATCCATTTCCTTAATCCTACATTCATTTTATGCACCAAAACCAAATGTGTTTTAACCCATCATTCCCTATCTACATGCTCTTTATCCTTTTCCATGACAATGCAATATTATTGCATGGGTATAATCCATCTTTACTAATCCATCTAAACTTACTTCAATCTCATTTAATACTAATATGATCTCATTCCATCTATTATGATTATCTACTCATAAAGTATAAACTATATTTTCTTATTTCTTTACTTAGGCATGAGCAAGCACAACATCACACTAATCCTTCAATCATAGAGTTCATTTATTAACTTTAAAACATATAAAACTATAAATCCATTACTTTTAATACAAGTGCATGGCATTCATTATATAAAACTCATTTACTATTCATCTAGCATGATATACATTCCATTACTATGCAAATCAATCCATTTCCTGTTAGCTATATTCTAAGGCCTCAATACCTTTTAATCCCAATTTTCTTTTACATTCTATTATACATCCTCAAAATTCCATTAAATAATACAATTAAACCATATTGCAACTCCCATTCTATTTGAAGGTACATAAGATCACATCCTTACAATAATACGATTACATCTCTAATGTCTTATTATAATTTATGACATAATCCTAATTTCCAACTACTACATACAAGAATATTACATTACATGAACTCCATTATATTCATTACATAAATTTTCTACAAGGTACATCCATAATCATCATGAAGAAGAATCCATATCCACACACGAAGAATCCAAGAGAACATCTCAAAGGCTAAAAAGCACCAACCACCCCCGCGCTAGTAGATGACACAAAATCCCAACACACACTCTAAACCTAAAATGGTACCCTAACTAAAGAGACTAACCACACAAGGACTCTCATGCAAGAACCCACACATTACTACAAAAATAGACTCCTAGAGGCATACAACTTTGTATATCTTCTGGTCTCTAGTGTGCTCACACCCTACAAACTTCAAACTAACATATGGCTGTAAAACTAATCTTATTATTCAACTCCCCAGCAGAGTCGCCAAAAATCTGTTGGTTAACAGATTGGATCTCTCAAAATTTATAAATAAATACTCCTGTTGCCCAATAGAAAACCAATGAGAACCAACAGTTGGGTAAATAATTATTATTTTACCCTCTGCATAAAGGTATAGCTCCCTATATGATATTCAATGAATCTTTAATAAATTTAATCATGTGATTCACTTTTAACCAGAAAGCAAACAAAAGGCTTCAACATTCACTTGTCAACACAACGTGAATGCTTAATGATAGACAATGAAATTCATAGTAAGACATTAGACTTCAAATGAAGATTAACTCACAGGATGATCAAAAATATTTGAACTATGATTGATACTCACTCATGACTCACAGGACAAGGGGAATCAGAATATTCAAATGCTTTCAGCTAATTTCATTCATCAAATTGATTCACAGACTTAAAATGAAAAATTAGAGAAAGGAATCAGATACATGAACACATAACTATTCCAACAAAAATTTTTACATATTCAAAACACAGGTTTTCTAAAGTTGTATCATATATTCCATTCCATTCAAAGATGGGTATTTCACTGAAATTACAAGTAAGACCAGTCTGTTCCTCAAAATTTTACAAAATTTTTACCGCCGCGCCAAAACATTCATAACTAATATTTATAGCCGCCAGGCTAAATTATCTTTTTTAACAAATGAAACTAAAATTTCCAGAAACAACTGTTTGTAACTGAAATTAACTAAACGGCCACAAGCCGTAAATAGAGCTATAACGATAAGAACAAAAAATGGCTTAAATTGTCTCTGGGGTGTGCGTGGTGCCATGTATATTTCACCATTCCATATGAGCCACAGAGAAGTTATGAACAACCTTGTAATGTGGGAGCCCAATGTGCAGGATGCGTTGCTTCCAAACTTCTTTGTCCATACTCACTTGCATAACTTTAATTTTGTGCACTTCTAAGTGATCTAAACAGACAACTAACATAGATTCATTTTGAGCTACCCTGGTGAAGTCATCTCTGGTAAAAGACTTTGATTCTTTAACCAAGTTTATCTTTGCTTTGAAACTCTGCACCATATCTACTGCTTGCTCGATGGTATTCAGTAGGAGAAATTTGAATTTTTGATGTTTTACCAAACTCAACAATATCAAAAGAGATATAAGACTCAGGTCGCTTCAGTAATTGAACCTCTTGAACCTTTGAACCTGCTTCTGAATTTCGGTTCATAGGTTCCTTACCCTTGGTTGAATTTTCATAGGACGATGGAGTGTTTGTATTTTTAAATTGATGTTGGTTTCTAGTGAAAACAACACAAGAGGGATCTTCAAGGGTTACCAATATATCACCTCCTCTATCTGATTCAGATTCATATTCAAGGAAGTGTATTCCAGAGTCGCCAAGCGGTCCATGAATTTCCTCTATTGAGCCAGGCTCATTTAGAACTTCTCCTGTGCTAAGCATCTGTGCATGTCTCACCATTTCTGGATAAGAGTTACCATCATGGCCATCTGTTAAGTGAAAGATGCACATATTTCTCCTAGGAGGGGGTGCTTCAATGGCTAGTCTTTGCTAAGTTGGGGGCAACTGTAAAGCTTTATTTCCTATTCCGGCAGGCTGATTATTAGGCCATCTTGGAATATCTTGATAAGGTTGAGGGTATGATGTATTAGCCTTGGGGAGTTGCCTCTTGAGAGTGATCACATCATTAACCAATCTTTGGATTACGGGATCAGAGGAAGGTATGGAAGTTGATGGCTGAGAGTTAGCAGCTTGAACTTCTCTCCTCCATTTGCCTGCATTGATCAGATCATCTTCTAATTCTACTGCAATGGTTTTGGCAGTAGCTAAATCCTGGACTCTTTGCCTACGAATAAAGAAACTTATTTCTACAAGCATTGAATTAATGAAGAAACATTTCAAATTATCATCAGACGGTCTCCGATTAACCGAAATCTTATGAACAATGTTGTCAAACCTCACCACAAAGTCTCTCATGGATTCAGGTACTTCCTTTTTCAGTTGAGCTAATTGGGCTAAAAGAGAATAGTCATCTTCTGCCACTTTAAACCTATCCTCAAACCTAGTTTTCAAGTCCTGCCAGTTTGTTATTACACCATTTGGCAAATGATAGAACCAGTCAGCTGCTATTCCTGTCAATGTCTGAATAAACAACTGTATTGCTACATCTTCATGTTGAACCGCCAACACGCCACATGTAACATTAAAAGCATTAAAATGCTCATCAACTGTAAATTTCCCATCACCATTAAACTTAGGTAAATGTTCTCTAGAACCTTTAGGTAAGGAATTCAAATTTGCTCCAAGGGCAAGTGGTCCTACTGCTGGACCCCAGGGATTATTTGCAGCCATGGGAAGGATAATATTCAGAGGGGTAGGATTAATCACAGAGGGAAGGACAACACCATGTAAAGTCAAGGAATGGCAAATAGAAGATTGGGAAGGAACAGAAGGAGATCTTGGGGGTCTACTTCTTGCCCTTCTTTGAGGTGTAAAGGAAGGGAAGGAATTTAGATTTTTCTATTCTTCAAAAACTGAATCAACTAACCCTTCTCGCCTTTGGGATCTAGTATATCTTCTGGTCTCCAGTGTGCTCACACCCTACAAACTTCAAACTAACGTATGGCTGTAAAAATAATCTTATTATTCAACTCCCCAGCAGAGTCACCAAAAATCTGTTGGTTAACAGATTGGATCTCTCAAAATTTATAAATAAATACTCCTGTTGCCCAATAGAAAACCAATGAGAACCTACTGTTGGGTAAATAATTATTATTTTACCCTCTGCATAAAGGTATAGCTCCCTATATGATATTCAATGAATCTTTAATAAATTTAATCATGTGATTCACTTTTAACCAGAAAGCAAACAAAAGGCTTCAACATTCACTTGTCAACACAACGTAAATGCTTATTGATAGACAATGAAATTCATAGTAAGACATTAGACTTCAAATGAAGATTAACTCACAGGATGATCAAAAATATTTGAACTCTGATTGATACTCACTCATGACTCATAGGACAAGGGGAATCAGAATATTCAAATGCTTTCAGCTAATTTCATTCATCAAATTGATTCACAGACTTAAAATGAAAAATTAGAGAAAGGAATCAGATACATGAACACATAACTATTCCAACAAAATTTTTTACATATTCAAAACACACAGGTTTTCTAAAGTTGTATCATATATTCCATTCCATTCAAAGATGGGTATTTCACTGAAATTACAAGTAAGACCAGTCTATTCCTCAAAATTTTTACCGCCACGCCAAAACATCCATAACTAATATTTATAGCCACCAGGCTAAATTGTCTTTTTTAACAAATGAAACTAAAATTTCCAGAAACAACCGTCCGTAACTGAAATTAACTAAACGGCCACAAGCCGTAAATAGAGCTATAACGATAAGAACAGAAAACAACTTAAATTGTCTCTGGGGTGTGCATGGTGCCACGTATATTTCGCCACTCCATATGAGCCACGGAGAAGTTATGAACAACCTGGTAATGTGGGAGCCCAATGTGCAGGATGCGTTGCTTCCAAACTTCTTTGTCCATACTCAATTGCATAACTTTAATTTTGTGCACTTCTAAGTGATCTGAACAGACAACTAACACAGATTCAATTCGAGCTACCCTGGTGAAGTCATCTTTGGTAAAAGACTTTGATTCTTTAACCAAGTTTATCTTTCCTTTGAAACTCTGCACCATATCTACTGCCTGCTCGATGGTCTGTCCATCTTCCTTAAGAAGTTGTACATCTATGCACTTTAAGTCTTTCTGCATCACGACAATGAGTTCTTTCAATTCTTTCAATAGCTTAATGGACTCTTCATGACCTTGCTTTATGATTGAATTTCTCCATTCAATATTTTCCTTGGCCACATGCAGTACCTTGTCATCCAAATCATTTACTGCCTTTTCTGTGAGAAAGTTCATGACACCATATTTCTGCACATCTTTCATCTGAATCAGTACTGTAGCCCATTTTTTCCTTTTCCTTCTCCCACGCCGACACCTCTGTTTCAAATTCTTGAGTTACAGTAACAACATCCTCATACACCCTGATCAGATTGGTGATATACTCTGTTCCTTGCTGAATTATGGATTCAAGTCACTCCTCGAAGGTTTCTGCCAACACATGATTTCTCTGAACCTTATCCAACAAATTTTGGTTCATGGGTGATTTAGGATCAAAACTCTGAGAAACCTATGGCAGGGGTTGTGGACTGGGATGATGTATGGCATTGATGTACTCTGCCATCTGCTTAACAGTCTGTTTCAACTCCCATTTGTCCTTCTCATCCTTCCATGTTCTGGACAACATCCTTTTGGCGGAGGACTCTAGGTGTTTTGCGTCAACAACCCTTGAAGCAGTTCCTAAATCAATCTTTTCAACGACAAAATCCTTCTCAGTAGCATTCTCTGGATCTTTGTCTGAAATCGGCCTAGCCACTTCAGCTACCCAATGCCCTGTATTATCATCCACTTTTAGCATAGCTTCTGCTTTTAGCTTTTTGGACTTAGGTGTTTTCCCGAGGTATCTACTCACCATATCCTCCATTGGTACACTGATAGGGACTACATTACGTTTCTTACTAATTGATGCTCCCAACCACCTTGAAACATTTTGGAGATTCTTTTGCTGGCGGTGTCTAATATTCAAATGAATCCATGGTAGCCAAAGTAGTCACTTGACTGGGGCTTTCCTCAGGTTGCTCCTTTTCTTTACCTGCATCTTGAGCTGCAGGGATGTTTGCCTCCGGTTCACCCATAATCACTTGCGCCTCTTCACTATTAAGAATTATGATAGTTTCTTTCCCTGAAATTTCTTTACTGTTCTTCTTACTTCTGGAACGGGTGACTCGAACTGTTGAGGGGCCAAATAGTGGTTCTTTAAATCTTCTACTTCGAACCTTCTCACTTTGTGTATCAGTGACACCTACAATATTAACAATAATGTTAGAAGAAGAAATTGGTACAACAGCATGAGGTTGCTCAACTAATTTCTCGGCTGAGGTAGTGGTCAATCTTATTCCAGATCTACGGTCTCTTAACCATTTTTATGTTCTCCTTATAACATTAAAGGTTTTAGATTGAATATTTTCTTCTTCCCTCCTATCCTAGTCAACTTAAGGAATAGGTTGCTCATGAACTCTTTCATTGAACTCCGGGTCCAATACATCTTCACCTTCCTCTTCTTGTATTTCTGCTATGTTCATTGGCAATTTCAAAGTTATGATTTGCCGTAAAGTGAACCTTGACCATAATCTTCTCCGGACTTCAAATTCATCACGACAATCTTCCTAGTAGTCTTCTAACTGGGGTATATGTGAAAAGTTCACATCAACATTCAGGTGTTTCATTGCATATTCTTTGTTGTCAAACCCCTGCCGAGAAACATAAGGCTACAAATTCATCTTCTTGAGCTCCACTTCTAAGTTCAATGCATTAGAAACAGTTTTGCAACTATAATATCCGAGTTCAACTGGGAAAATTGTTTCAAATTCACTTTTCATCCCTAATTTCTTATCAACATGAGCTAGTTGTCTGCAAACTTCTAAGAGTACATAACTATCAAGAGCATATCTGGGCAATTTGAAAGGTTCATCTTCAAAGCCACCAATTCTAATATAAGTAAATCTGGAAAATTGAATAAAACAACTCCCATATGTACTAACCAACTTTAATGCCTCAGGTGACATTCTATTATTCAAATTCCCCTGCAGTTCAAAAGTTAATCTTCCCACAAAAACATCATTCCATCTTGAGAAGTTTTCTGTGTACCTCTGCATCTGCAAATGTGGATAGCACTCATAGACCTTCATTCCATTAACCCAAGGTTCTTGATATAATCCTGGCCATTCTCTGATACAGGCTAAAATATAAAACAGGTATGAAGTCATATGAAAATTAGCTGTTCCAACAAAATTACTCAAACCTTCATGCAATCTCTTAGCAATTACTTGCGCCCAGTCAAGGTATTTCTCACCAGCTAATAATACCTGAATGTAAAAATACATCCAGTCCTCCCAATAGAAGGCATGTGAATTCCCCTTAAGCCTATTCAAAAGAATCATGATATCCCTAACTTCTGTAATAAAATGCTCTCTTGTTAAGGGTTTAGGCAACCTAGAACCTCCCTTCTATATTTTAAGGAGCCAGTTTCTAGCAATGACGCTCCGATAAACACTTTTCTTCTCAGAGAAAAATGCGTATGAGGTTCCTATGGACCAATCTTCATAAAACTCTTTGTGAGGAATTCCAATTGCAGCCATTACTGTTTCTCTGTCAATCCACACTAGCATGTCTCCATTATTAGCTCTAATACACCTATTTCTAGCATCATATCTATTCATGCATGCATTTACTAATTCTGGGCAAGGAGCAGCAATTGGGAATGCGGCAGCCTCAACAAGACCACTGTGAACTATCTTTCCCATCATGGAATTGGCTTCTAGGTTCTTAGCCCTCTCTAGAAAATTATCTAACTCATCTTGAATGAAGGCTATATCATCCAATTCTGTGAGGGTACTAATCAAGCATGACGTTCGACCTAATTTTGGAAGAGTTGGTCTCATTTTTGCTTAAAATTGCATCAATCAGAAAACATTCAACTTCGAGGCAAAGAATTACACTTTTCCAATTTCAGAACTAAAACAGAGCAGGAGAAAATAAGCAATTGAACTCACCTGTCTTCAACATCAAACTGTGAAACCCTCGGAAAAATTGAGCTAAATTACCTTCCGCGTCCCCACTCTTCGCCAACGGCAACAATAATTGTCTTACCTGAGAAGCATCATATTTAAGGACAGAAAATACTGAAAAGAACCAAAACACGCTTCGCCCCAGCTCATTCATCCGTGTAAAACCACTTGTGATTTGATATAGTTCTGACATGCTTATTAATTAGAAATCAATTTCACACAGTCGACATGCCTTCTCATGATTGTTTCCATAATTACAATTTGAAAACATGAAAACCAAGGAATATTTTGTTTCCATCGCGCTGCCTTTTCTTCTTAAACACCATCGAGCTGATTTGAAACACCGCTTTGAACCTTGAACTATTTTAAAAGAAGTTCATTAGTTCAAAGTTCAATGACAAAAGATCAACATTTGCGAACAAGCAAAAAGAGACAAAAGGAACATTCAATGACACGGGAATGAACCTTGAACCTTGAACCATTTCAAAAAAAGGTTCAATGGTTCAACTTCAAAGCGACCACAAGACTATTACTAAAGAGACAGCCGCAAAACACAAGACAAAAGACCAATTGAACCTTGAACCTTGAACCGGAAAGGTTCAAAGTTCAAGCTCAATGACTATGCTAATGAAGACTTAGAACTTAATGGATCGCATTTCCTTTGAACCCAAATTTTGAACTTTATAAAAGGTTCAACAGATGAGTACAAAAATCGATTGATGAAGACCTAAGCTCTGTGAAAATGATGACCCTTATTTTGATGGGGTATAAGGTAAAGTAAAAAAAAAAAAGGGGTAACAAACTTAACAAGACATAAATGCTTCCAACAATGCATAATTATAAATCATCAAGGTGGACACATGTAGGAGTGGAGTGTCATCACATGTCATCCTCATAACATAAGGCACTAGCCTGATGGACATGTGGAGCCATCTCAACCTATGAGAGACTAAGGGAGATTATCTTATCGTCTTCATGGCCTTCTCATGCTTATCCTTAAACATTCTCCCTAGAACTAAGTCGTGAGGCTCAAATCAATTTATTATCTTATTAATGAATCTAGCTGCCCAACCCATCAATTATTAAGTTATCACTTATTTATGAATCATGGTAAACTTCAATGTGCCCTGAGGTCTAGTCTTCATGCATCCTTACAAGGAACCTCAGGCAAGCCTATCTCTCGTGACTCTGGTCATCACAAGGAAGCCTACTTCCCCTAATATGGCCCAACAATAAATCACAAGAGACTGTAAACCATAATAAAACATGAAAATATAACATACACAAGAACATCCACACATACTATTGCAACATACGCAAGGCTACAACAACATCAAATATAACAAAATGAGCCTCTTGGCCAATAAATACAAGGGATAACCAAGCCATTAAATTTGTCAGCAAATAAGAAGATAACATCACAGCAAGGCAAATCCACTTGCTAGTCTCAAAAAAACAATATAACTTACTCATCAACATGGAGAGTCTAAAACATTCACAAAGACATGGAGAGATATATATACATAAAACCATCAAAATACATCAAAACTAATCAAAGCCAAATCTGGAAAATATCAGCAACCCTCAATAAAGCCTATAGTACACAAATTCAATCAGAAAAATTAATCAAAATACTTGCAAAGCTTTGAAAAACATGTACCCAGGAGGTTAGCACATTTACCCAACATGTTAGCGCTTTTACCCAATAGGTTAGCGCGTTTACGCAACAAGTTAGCGCTTTTGCTGAAACAACGCAAATACATAAATTTAACAGAAAACTTAAGAAAACATTCGGCAAAAATATAAAATCATACTTAACCAAATCTCATGAAACAAAGACCAACAAGGTCATCAAGAAATAAGGAATAAAAGGGCATAAATAAATAAAATCTAATCAAGTATAAATAAATATATATCAAAGTTTTTCTCACGGCAAAACACATAAATAAACCAGAATAAACACTCACAGAACCTTTGAACAACCCAACAAAACACACACGGGATAATCCTATTCAGAAAGGGGATTCTAAAGCATCCCAACAACCAAATAAGTTCTCAGAGAGGAAGAAACATTTCTCAGGAAGTGTACAGAGCCGTGAACGACATTCTCAAGAAACCAAAAATATATTTTTCGGAAGCAACTATACAAAAATACCATACAATATAAAGTTTCTCCCCAAATATTTATTTCTAAAACAATATTAAAACCACTGAATAAATATTATTTTCAACCCATCTCTTACAAACAATGTGCAGACACAAAGCATACAGGGAAGCCATTAAAGTAAAAATAATACAAAGGCTCAAGCTCCAACCTACAACCAGAAGTGATGAAATGTAGCTGAAGAAGAGCTCCCCACAAAGACAAGCCAAAATCCAAGTGTAAATCCAAAACCAAAAGAAAAATGCTTGCAGGAAAAAAATTTCAGAGAATAGCCAATCCCAAAAACATCACGGGAATGAAAATAAAAAGCAAACAATAATCAAAACCCTAACCTCAATCTCAGCCAATCAAAATATTTCGTTTTGGAATATATTTTACCAAGGTCCTCAAGATTGATTGTGCTCTGCAACTAGGGCACGAACCTTGGTGGTGTCGTTGGTTGCAGGACGGTACCACATGAGAGGGCTCCCTGGCCTTGCTGGGAAGCCCTCGAAACATTTATTACTCTCCCTGTAATAAATGTTGTCAAATAAAGGTGACCCCAACAACCTAAAACCGCCCATTCTTTCCTCTGCGAACGGTCGAGAGCAACGGAAAACCTTCAGCCAGGCGGTGGAGGGCAAGCGGTTTTCATTCCCTGAAGATGCAAAGTTCGAAGCCGCTCTCCACCATGAAGATGAATCCAATCTCGTGGGAACACAAGGTGAGGTCTACTCATCCAAACACATCACAATTAAACCTAACGACTCAATGCTCTCTGCCATTTCTTCTGAGATTTCTAGACTTAGGGATTCAACAATTTTTTTCACTGCCTTTGATGTAAATAACTTACCATCTCGTCAATATATGAATAAATGGCTGCAAGATGTGTGGGTCAATAAACTAGGGTTTCACTTTTCGTTTTGTAGAATGATTCAAAAGGGTTTGTTTCTAATTTTCTTTGACAATAAGGAAAGCCAAAGCAAAATTGTAAATAAGCAGTTTTGGTCAGCAGGGAATTCGTCTTTTAGGGCTGTTCGTTGGGACCCTGAGGCTTGTAACGATGAAATTCTCACCCTTTCTTGCCCAAAATGAATAACCATTAAGAATGTCCTGGCCTTCCTCTGGTCTTGTGCTGATAAAATTGTGGAACCCTTGGGGAAAATTGTAAAAATAGACTCTTCTCCCTCGATACTCCCTCATCTCGATGCTAGACTTCTCATTGCCTTGAAACCAGGTATGGTATACCCTGCTGAAATTGTAATTCGCCTTAACAATAAAACTTACTCTTGTTCAATTGAGTATATGGGTGGAATTGATGCTTGCCATTTTTGTAAGGTTAGTGGCCATTTTAGAAGTAAATGTCCCTTATTATTAAATAAATCTTCAAAGTCTAAGACTCGGGCCTCCGGTCCCCCTGTAGCTAAAGCCTCACCTTCTGAATCTACCCCCACGTCCCCCCCTCATGTCCCTTCCTCTCCCCCCCCACCTGTAGCTTCTCCTTCCCCCTCTCCGCTCCCCCACAACCTTCCCTCTTCCTCCTCGACCCCCTCGATGGCTAAATCCATCCTAGACTACATAAATGCTATCAAGACGACCCTCGCTGATGCTCAGCATCCTCCCTTTAATCCCACTAAACCGGTTGGTACCCCTGCTCATCTCTCAACCCTGAGGACCCTTAATGCCCAACAATTAGTGATGGAAAAACTGAGAAAAGTAGCTGAAGCTAGGAAAATTCTTGAGCAAAACCTCTTCAATCAGAAATTGGAAATTGAAGCCTCTCTCTATCAGTTACCTGACCTTGAGGACATTGATAGGGGTGTTCCATCTATAGTAGACACCATTGATAGGGGAAATTGATAGGGGTGTTCCTTTTGGTATAACCAATGCCCCAGCTGCATTTATGAACCTAATGAATAGTGTACTCCATGACTACTACGACAAATTTGTTTTGGTATTTCTTGATGACATATTGATTTACTCTAGAAATGAGGAGGAACATTTAGTACACCTACAAACTGTTTTGCAAAGGTTGAGGGAACATAACTTATATGGGAAATTGTCAAAATGTGCCTTCTTCGAGGAAAAGATTCACTACCTTGGGCATATAATATCAAAGGAAGGAATAGCAGTTGATCCAGATAAGATAAAGGCAATAGTAGAATGGCCGGTCCCTAAAAACGTTTCAGAGGTAAGAAGCTTTATGGGGCTAGCAGGGTACTATAGGAGGTTTGTGGAAGGATCCTCTAAGATAGAAAACCCCATCACCTCATTATAGAGGAAGGGTAAGAGGTTTGTTTGGACAGAACAAAGTGATAAGGCATTCCAAATTTTGAAGGGGAAACTAACTTCAACACCCATTCTAAAAGTACCAGATCCAAATGGACACTTCACAGTCGTAACTGACACCTCTATCGAAGGTTTAGGAGGAGTACTTGTCCAAGATGGAGGGGTAGTAGCTTACGAATCTAGGAAGCTAAAGACTCATGAAGTTAATTATGCACCCCATGACTTAGAGTTAGCAGTGATTGTGCATGCCCTACAGAAATGGAGACACTTCTTACTAGGGAAGCCCTTTGAGTTAAAGTCAGATAACCAAGGACTAAATTACATCTTTACCCAACCCCACTTAAATGCTAGACAAAGAAGGTGGTTAGATTTTCTAAGTGAATATGATTTTGAAATTGAATATATTAAGGGGAAGGAAAATAGGGTGGCAAATGCTTTAAGTAGAAGGACACACTTGATGACTATAGCAACATTCAAAACTTCTTTCAAAAGACAAGTAATGGATGAGCAGGGACATGACCCATGGTATGAGCAAGTCAAATTGACTTTAGAATACCATCCAACCGATCCTAAGGTTGAAGGGTATACATTAAATGAAGATGGGTTGCTCAGATACAATAATAGAATCTATATTCCTAATTTAGGAGACTTAAGGAAAGTAGTCTTGTCGGAGGCTCATAATGCCCCTTATTCAGGGCACCCGGGAGTTAACAAACTTTATGCAGACCTAAAGAAGTTATACTTTTGGCAAGGGATGAAGAATGACATAGTCAAGTATGTGGCTATATGTTTGGAGTGTCAAAGAGTAAAGGCAGAACATAGACATCCAATTGGATTGTTACAGTTACACGATGTACCTCAACACAAGTGGCGAGTTATTAGCATGGAATTTGTGGAAGGGTTGTCCATGTCACCTTCTAGGCATGATAAAATAATGGTGGTAATTGAAAAACTCACTAAGGTGGCACACTTTATACCAGGGAATTTGACGGATGATGCACCTACCTTGGCTAGGTGCTTTGTTAAGGAAATATTTAGGTTGCATGAAATGCCAGAGAAAATCATATCAGAAAGAGATGCTAGGTTCACTTCAAGGTTTTGGACAACTCTTCAAACAACTCTGGGAACTCAACTAAATTTTAGCACTGCATACCAACCTAAAACTGATGGTCAAATAGAAAGGACAAATCAGATTTTAGAAGACCTACTTCGCATGTACTGCATGGACCAACAGAAGAAATGGGAAGATTAACTACCTCTAGTAGATTTTGCTTACAATAATGCATATCAAACACCTTTGGGAATGGCACCTTTCGAAGCATTGTATGGTAGGCCATGTCGAACACCATTGAGTTGGGATAGTCTTGAGGATAGAGTAATTGTTGGACCAAATATATTGAAGGAAATGGAAAGGAAAACTAAGGAAATTAGGCAAAGATTGAAGGAAGCCTCAGATAGGCAGAAAAGTTATGCAGACAAGAACAGGACACCAAGGGAGTTTGAGGTCAGAGAGAAAGTCTTCCTAAGGGTTAGGCCACACAAGAGTTCCATAAGGTTTGGGAAAAAGACCAAGTTGCACCTCGTTATGTTGGACATTTTGAAATATTGGAAAGGATTAATCCAGTTGCATACCGGTTGGCCTTACCTCCCTAGTTGAGCCGAATCCATGATGTCTTCCATGTATCTCTTCTTAAAAAGTGTGTACCCGATGAGAAACATATTTTGAATAGGGATGCTTTACAGGTCCAGGAAATGGGAGGAATAATGATAGAGCCATTCAAAATCTTCGAGAGGCGTCAGTGCCAATTGCGCAACAAAGAGGTTGATCAATGCAAAGTACAATGGAATCAATATGATGAAAGGAATGCCACATGGGAAGATACTAGGGAAATGCAACAGTTGTTTCCTTTTTTGTTTTAAACTAATCATGAACTATAGGCTCTTTTGGATGCATTCAATAAGTGCATCGGGACGATGCACAAATTAAGGGGGGGAGGATGTCACAACCCTCCTTTATCACTTTTTAATTTCATACAATTCTATTATATTTTTGGTTGAGCTATTGAAAATAATTAAATGAATATTATAAAATAATAATTAAGGGATTTTTCTTATATATTGTATGCAAGTTTTCATAAGAGGGAGTTGATTATATTTTGAAGAAAAATCTTCCGAGTTTTAGTAGTAGGATCTTCTTTGGTAGTCTCATTTTCGTTGCAGGATTGTTAGGTTGTTCTTGAAGATTTCTCTCAAGTTGCAAGGAAGGATAAAAAATGATAGCTAGAGGATTCAACATCGAGCTTCGATAAGTCAGGTTCTCTTTTTTGTCATCTCTCATTTACATATGACTAATTTTTATTATAAAAAAAAATAGCTTCTAGATCTTCCTTTATATAAAAATAAATAAATTATTAGATTGTAAATCTTTTCTTCTTATTTAGGGATAAATATTGATAAAAGTACTTTCATATAATGCATGTAAAAGATAGCTTTATTATTTATTTAATTCTCTTTAGAAAATATATATCAAATCTTACTTTTGCTTTTCCAAAAGATTTTTTCTTTGATCTGTGCAAAAATCATATTTCCCTTATTTAAATTTCTTTTTCTGAGATTAAACTCCTCTATGTGTTATTAAATGATAATCACTTGCGTATGAATCTTGTTCCTTATTATTCTTCTCTTAAATTAATTTCTCTCACTCTTGGAATGGAAATCTGAATGTAAATCTTATTTTTGTAATTAAATCTTATATCCCGGTGAATAATCTTACCTCTGTGTGAATACAAGTTGATATTCTGCATATGAAGTTATTTAAATTTTTTTTTTCCCTCTAAGTAAAAACCCATCTCTCTCTCTCTCTCTCTCTCTCTCTCTCTCTGAATGTAGATTTGATCATAAATCTCAATTCCTTATGAGCAGTCTTACTTCTCTGTGAACAAAAAATGTCTGATAATAAAATATAAACCTCATTGTATCCATTACTCTCTGTGAAAAATGAAGTATAAATCTCTCTGTGAATATTAGTTCTGTATATTGCTGAAACAATTTAGTTTTCTGTGTTATTCAACCCTGTGAATAAATTCTTATTCTCACTTGTTTTACATTAATATTTCTATTACACATATATCTGTTTATATATTTCTCTCTATGCTTAAATAAATTGAAAACGAAAACTATATATATATATAAAGTATTTATATTATTGTTAAAATTTATGCCAAACAAATTTATATGCGAAACAATGCAAAATCCGTAGATTAAACTCCACATGGAACAATGTGTCGACGCAGGGGGAGTGGGTGGAGTTATTATCGCGGCTAGGAGGGGTACCCCCACTACCCTGCGGTCACTCTTATGGTAGTGGCCGCAGGGTAGTGGTTGGGACCACGGCGGTCCCCCACCACTGCGAGCCTGTACCCGCAGGTCCGCAGTGGTAATGGGACTCATGGGCCCCCTCTTCCACTTGCCTATTAAAAGCCACAACATAAATTCTTTTTTTTTTTGGCAAATGAGTTTGTTAAATTGTTTTTGTATATATATTTATTTACTTAGTTTAAGTAAAATCAACTACCATCACAACGCATTCAACTTTAAACGATTCGGAAACCATCATGTACCTAGGTACCTCACAAGCCTTTGCCCACCGGAAGTCGGATAAAATTCGCCGAGATCAAAAATTTCAAATCAAATAAAAGTTTGCCGATAGGTTTTGAAGCGGTAATCTCGCGAATTTCCGATACAACTGTTGGAATATCTTGTTATTTTCTTAAGCTGCAAAATTTTATAGGCAGTTTGCTTTTTGAAATTTAGTATTCAAATTGCAATTTAGTGACCAAATTGCAGTTTAGAGGCCGCTTTAAATGAATATTCAATGATTTAGAGGCAAAGTGGTCAATCTTATTTCACCATTTATTGTCCTGTCGTTCTTATTCGCACATGTGGGTGAGTAAAACCAAAGGAGAAGGGGATTAGAATAGGTAAAATCTTAGTATTTTAATTTGAAATGATTTTTTAATTATATTAGTTAAAATAAATTTTAATTTTAAATAATAATAAGGATGAAAATTAATTTGAAAAGGAATTGATAAGATTTAGTTAATAGTATTGTAAAGGTTAAAATAATGTATTTTAATAATGACTTTTCTTTTAACCTCTTTTATGAAATCATAGTCGTAATAATTTTTTTTATAAATTATTTAAATCATATAGAAGATATAATTTATATAGAATATATAAATAAAGATAATGCTCTGAGATCTGTTCATGGGTTAATCCTGTTTGTAAGAACTTTGGAAACAAGGAGGAGATTTGGTTAAAACCCGAACGAGGATGGGTTAAGATCAACTATGACGGGGCTTCTAGGGGTAACCCGATACTTTTGGAGCGGGATGTGTAGCTTGCGATGATGAAGGGAAGGTTCTTTTTAAAGGAGCAAAAAGACTACAAGATGGAATAAATAATGAGGCAGAGGTGCAAGCAGTTTTGTTAGCAGCTGATTTGGCAGTAAACATGAAGGTTTCGAAAGTCCATTTAAGGGAGATTTGCAAGTTGTGGTTAACGCAATCATGAAAGGAGTAACCCCGAGTTGGAGATTAAATAAGTTTATCACATTAATCTGCTCAATCTTAAAATATTTTCAAGATTTTTGCATCTCTCATGTAAGGAGAAGTGGAAATGCCAGTGCTGATGGATTGTCCAATGTGGCATGTGATTTAGCTAAGGTAGAGGTGAGGTGGTGGGATGGAAATGATAGTACCATTCAATGGAGTTAAGAAAATCTTCTAAGTACAGTACCTTGTCATACTTGAAATGTGTGAAATGTATTTCTTTTCTCTTTGTTCGTGTGCCTAGGCTGGCTCGAGTATTACAAGCAATTAATGCCAAAATCCTTTGCATTGACGGCGGGAGTTGGGAGAGCTTCATTTATTGTTAGAATGAGAATTTGCATTCGTTCATTGTGGCAGTCGAGCGATTTTGGTGGTGGCAATAGTGCTCTCTATGTAGAGTTAGGCGATTTTGTGGGGAGTGCGATATGGAAGCCAATTTCATACTCAAAACAACTAAGCTTATGCTTGCTTTTTGGGGTTTGGTTCCTTCAAAATGGCTGCAAAACATGTTCATTCCGAAGGACCCCCTGTTCTTGAGGGTTGTTCAACTAGTTCTTGGTGAGGAGGTGGTTGTTATCGAGCATAGATACAGAACAAGGGTGGTTATCTACGCCTTAATTATGGTGTGGGGACTCGAATTTGCTTATTCTCGTGTGGAGGTGAGAAAAGTGATGACGATGATAGCGCCAAGAGATTATTTGCTCAATATGGAATCTTTGTTGGAGTGGGCGGTCCTGGGATGCAGCTTTAATGTTTCGGAAGGCATTCCGGAGGAGCACGTTGAGCTTAGAGGTAGGCATGAATTCCTTTTTTGAGACATCGAGAAGAAGTAAAAGCAAGATTTCAGGATGATGCGAGGAGAGGTTGGGAGGGCCTGATAATGTACATTCAAATCATGGAATTGGAGGAGATTATCAGGCAAGCGAAGGAGGAAGCTAGGGTGGTGGAGGAGGAACAAAGGATGTGACCGATAACCAGGTACCTAACTACGGAAATGGCCAAGCAGAATATGTCGCAGGCTAACAAACCGACTGGTGAAGTGAACAGGGCTAGGGAAGTTGCGAGCTCATCGAATGCAAAGGCGGTGAAGAAAGAGAGATAAACATGCTGCAGGGAAGGGTACCTCTTCATGCCATTTCTTTTTTATGTTAAATTCTTGTTTTGAAAATCTGAACTTTCAGTTAGAATAGTTTGAATAGTTTATGCCAGTTTTTTGTCTGGCACTATGTGTATGACATTCTCATACTTGTAGATGTGGGGTATGGTTTGTGCAGACTACGGGTTTATGGATACTTTTTTTATGGGTCGTTTGGAGTCTTTTATGGGTGACTTTTTGGGTGGTTTGAGGGATATAATCCAGATGAAGATGTACTGTTTAGTTTTATTCAATAAAATACAAAATATTACTGATAAATAAAAAGAATATGCTTTGAGAGTCTTTTGTTCTCTTTGGTCTCTCGTTTGAAACTTTTAACTTTGTTTTATATGTAGAAATGGTCTCATTTTACTCGTTGGGCTCTGGTCTCTTGCTCTAGTTGGGCATTTTTTCCTAATTTTCTTATGGTATGCTTTTCATCTTT
This sequence comes from Cryptomeria japonica, assembly GCF_030272615.1. Lineage (NCBI taxonomy): Eukaryota > Viridiplantae > Streptophyta > Pinopsida > Cupressales > Cupressaceae > Cryptomeria > Cryptomeria japonica. Next base: position 2,975,786 of record NW_026728835.1, on the reverse strand, counting down.
TAATGTTTTATAGACTTCTAATGTAATATTATACTATATTTTAAATATATTCCAGCTATTGCCCTTTATTGATAAAATAAAAATAAAAAATTATAAAGAATATATATTGTAAATTTATAATCAATTTCTTTATACAAAAAAATCAAATCTGAAAAACATTATTTTGATCTTTTTGTTTCATTTTACATGAGACATGACGTAAGTTGTGAATAATTCCTTGAACAAAGAATGTTTGTAGAAGAAAGTGAATTTAATGTGGTGATGAAAGCTCCCTAATTAACAAACTAATCTCTCACTTGATGTGTCAAATACTATAAATTGTAAATCGTTTATTTCTTTTTTAATGTAATATATTATACAAAGAGCTGAGAACATGAAGTTAGAATAAATCATTGGCACAAAATACCTAGTGAATCAAAGTTGCGAATAAGTCGAGGCAATTCACTTCCCTTCTTTTGAGTGAAATGCACTACTACATCGTAGCAAAGAACATGTCAACATTGTAAATATCTCAAGGTCATATAAACTCAATCATCCTCACAAGATACTACTACTAGAACACTATGATACTACTATCAGGACGCTATTATATTCATTTCTCACATTCTTCAATTCATACCCTCCAATATATCACTTAATGCATATTTTACTATTGGTGTAACCATTGCACCTCCATTTGATGCAAGTGCTACTAATAATGAGTAGCTTTCAATCTAAAATTGCCTACCTACCTCACAATGGCATTCAACTTAAAAAAATTAGAAACCATCATGTTGTAAACACCTACTAAAACAATTAGTGAGCATAGTTGATTCGAAACGATAAAGAAGAATAGTGACCAAAGTAACATATCACAAAATGTTTTTGTTTTTTTTAAGTTGAATAATATAATAATTTTTTATATAGAAATCATTTATTTATCACTAACATCAAATCTTTGAAATAAAGAATAGGAAGATTCATGTATTGGGATTTGTAGTAGGAAGATTCGTATATTAAGATCTATAGTATGTACAATATAATCACAATCAAAATCATTTTTTTTAACACTTTACAAAACAACCTAGATTTATCAAATAGAGTTATATCAAACATTTTCCATATAATTACAAACACTATATAAGGGATACAAAGAGAGCGAGGGAGTGAGATGGGGAGAGTAGAGATCGGGTGGAGGGAGAAAGACAAAGGGAAAGGAGGGAAGATATGTAGAGGAGGGAGATCAAGAATAGGGGAGAGAGAGAAAGATGGCCCAATATATAAAGTGGGAGAGATAAAATGACTGGGGGAGAGATGTAAGGAGATAGAGGTAGAGAAGGAAAAAAAGAGAAGGAGAGGGAGGGAAGGGAGAGGGAAAAATAACTTAATAGATAGATATGGAGGGGAGTGATATGGATAGAAGGAGATATATAGATATGGAGAAGGATAGGGAGGGTAGGAGAGATAGAGTGAATAAGAGAGAGGTAATGAGATAGAGGAAGAGGTAGGGAAATAGAGGTAGAGAGATATGGATAGAAAGAGATAGGGAGGGGAGTAAGGGGGAGATAAAGATAATAATAGAGAGGTAAAGATATAAAGTGAGAGAGATGTAGAGATAATAAGTTATAGATAGAGAGGGGGGAGACACGGGGAGATAGATATAGAGGGCACATTAATGAGAGATAAAGGTGATAGAGACAAGTAATAGAGAGAGGTGGAAAGGGGAGATAGAGTGAGATAGAGACAGTGAAGGAGAAATAAGGAGTGTTTGTGTATGTGTGTGTGTGTGTGTGTGTGTGTGTGAGAGAGAGAGAGAGAGAGAGAGAGAGAGAGAGAGAGAGAGAGAGAGAGAGAGAGAGAGAGAGAGAGAGAGAGAGACCTATTGATAGGGAGAGTGGGAGAGGAAGAAATATGGATAGAAAGTGGGAGAGATAGGGATAGAAAGGAGAGATAGGGACAGATATGACTTGGGAAAGACATAGGAAGTGAGAGAGAAATAAATGTATAGAGAGGGGGAGATGGAAGGGGAGAGGGATAGGGAGAGGAAAAAATAGAGATAGAAATAAGGAGAGAATGAGGGGTAGATGGAGAGATAGAAAGATGAAAATATAGGAAGTGATATATATAGAGAGACATATATACGCAACTTTAAGAGAGTATGAGAGGTAGAGGGAGAGATGGATTAAATAAGAGAGAAAGACATATAATGATATATAGGTAGAGGGATAGGGAGAGATGAGAAGATAGATGTGAAGGGGAAAGAGTGAGAGATAAAGGAGGTCATGGAGACAATTGAGAGAGAGAGAGAGAGAGAGAGAGAGAGAGAGAGAGAGAGCAGACAAGGGGGACAAGAGTGTATGTGTGAGAGATATAGAGATAGAGATGGGGAGGGAGAGGTATATGGAGACGAAGATAGAGATGTAGAGAGATATAAATCAATAGAGAGGGAGGGAGATGTAGGGAGAGAAATAGAGAAGATAGAGATGTAGGGGAAAGATAGAGGAGAGGAGAGGGATGCAAAGAGACATAAAGAGAGCGAGAGATCTAGAGATAAAACTATATAACAAATATATTATATATTCTATTTAACAATTTCTAGTATAAAATATAACATTAAATAATATATAACTATAATATTAATTTAAAAAGTAGATCTTATATTATATAATAACAAAGCAATATATTATATCAAATATTGTACATAATTTTAAATATAATTATATTATATATAAGTAAATTGTACTATATAAAAATATCTTAAATATTAATTATAAAAAAAAAAATTGTATTTAATAATTATATATATAATCTGTGCATATATAATTATATTGTATATAAATTAATTTGTATTATAATTTGTATATTCCAGATCATTTACTATTTGTATTATAATTAATATTTTTTATTATAAATTATAGAATATAATAATAATATAATTTATGTATATGTAATATTATATAATAATGTATAATTATTTATATATAATTTATTGTTTTATATATTAATAATATAATACATTATATTTATATTTTAAAATTTGTAATAAAAAATAGAATAATAAAAAAAATATTATGTTATTTTGAAAATAAATTTAAATTATATAAATGCATATTCAAATATTTTCTCATTTAATTTTCCAATATTTATTTACTTGATTTTATTGACATTTACATTAATTATATGCTTATTATAACATTTAATTAATTAATTTATAAATTACCAAGAATATATAATTAAAAACTATTAAATTTTATTTCTTTGTGTTGGTGTAAATAAATATTCATTTTGGATATTATTACACTTTACTTAAGTTAACTTAGGATAATGCATCTCTTCGTAGTTTGGATTTGAGACACTTAGGGAAGTGTGCACATAGGGATAGAGCTTGTAGGAGAAATTCCATCTTTTGTGGTCTTATTTTGCTGTTACACTCCACATTCGATGGGTCATCCACCTCTTGTGGAATATTATATTATTTCTCCTACCTACCCCTAGTATTTCTTACCTACCCTTGTTTCTCATTGAGCCACATGTCATAATTGTATGCTCATACATCCATATGGCCTTGCCTATATAAGCAGGCCTATATTCATTGTATTGGTAAATCCAGTTGATCATTTGCATATTGATGAGAATACAGTTTGTTCTTGTCATTCTATTGTCTCTCTTTTATGCTTTTCATTGTGCCCTTGATCTTGGAAAAATCCTACATGGTATCAGAGCTATTGGGGCTTCATTGATTAGTTTTTTGGAGACATTTTGGAGGCTTCTATTTTCGGATTTGGGGATCTTCATTTTTTGGGGGCGTCATACAACGATTTGGACATCACTGTTGAATCTGGGAGGCCGTTTCCATAAATTTCGACTATAAAGTCGACCTATTTTGGTGAGAAATTTTTTTTCCCCATTTTGGCTATTATTGTATGGATTTCAAAAAATTTTAATTATTTTTTCAGAAAAAAAAAAGGAAAATTTTCGGAAAAAAGGGCTATCAAAATTTTTTTTGAAAAAAATTCGAAAAAAAAAAGGGCGAATCAAAAAAATAAAAATAAAAAAAATCAAAAAGCAAAAGTTGTTTGGGGGTCCGCAGACCCCCCCGTATTTTGTCGTACCCTGCAGGTCTGACGCCCGATTCCACTCTGCAGCGCTTGCCGTGTACCTCCCGCGCCGACGTGTACCCGTCACCGCTGACGTGACCCCCGCCGACTGCCCAAACTCCCGCCGGCGCCCAGGTTTCTCATCGTCGCCCGTCCAGACCTCTCTCCGACAACTCCCTCCACCTACGACGACCTCAGCTCCTAGCCCGCCGCTGGCCAAAGCTCTCTCCGGCAGCTCGCTTCCCTCCTCTCCGGCGTCTTCTAAACAGGCGGACCCGTGCCCGCCACGTGGCAGGCAGCCACTGGCCCACGATCAAAACCGTACACCCAGTCACAGAGCCACGTCATCTGTCCGTACGCACTGTCAGATCGCCACGTCATCAGACCGTACGCCTAGCCAGCTGCCCAGTCAGCAGTCCGTACAGTATGGATGCCCAGTCAGCAGGGAGGCGAAGTTTTCACGACGGTCATATGGCTGTCAAATTTAAGCCAATGAATTGCTGAGGTCAGCGCCACATCAGCAAACTTTTGAAATTTTTCAACCCCTCTCCATTGAGCTTTTCAATTTTGCAGTCCAACTTTGAAAGGCCATAGCTTGCTCATTTTTGCTCCTTTTTTGGTGCAATTTTTTTTGAAATGGGCTAAAATTTCGTGATCTTTCCAGTGGTATGGTTATTTTTTGATTTTGGTGCATAGGTTTTTCAGAAGTTTTGGATTCTCTCAGCTGTACCTGTCCAATCCTCAATTCTGCAACTTCAAAGGCCTCTTTTAAGCTCATACGACCTCCTTTTCAGGTGCCATTTTTTTTGAAAGTACATGTCTTTTTGTCTACTTTCATAATCTATGATAAGATTTCAGAGATTTTGAGTGGAAATTGTACTTTCAGATATTGGTCTTATTTGGCCTATTAGGTACTTGTAAAGTGCTTGGATCTTAGTTTAGACCTCTTCATTATTAGTTTGAGTCTCTTTTGGCCTTATTGAGGCAGTTGTAAAATTGTAATCAGAAGTCCACTTTGCCATTTTTTGCAAGTGGCCCATTGTATACGCACTAATTATAAAGTGCCAAATCATCACTTTTGGGGGGGTTCTTTGATTGAGTGAATTTGGGGGGGCTGTCTTGTGTGATTGTGCCTCTCTTTATGCTCTTTCCATTTTTGTTGCAATGAGTCCTCATATATTTCCACCTTTAACTCCACATAATTATGCATCATGGAAAATTAAAGTATGGAGTAAATTAATGGAAAAGGGTCTCACACATTACATAGATGGAACAATAACAACACCACCTGATCCTAAGGCTGATCCAAATGCTCAATTAGAATGGCTCACAAAGAATTGCATGGCTCTTGGAACTTTGCACAAGTATGTCTCAGATGACCTCATCTTTCATATTGAAAAGTGTACAACAATCAAGGAGGCTTGGGATATGTTTCAGAAATTGTATGGTCAAGTTGATGAAATTAGAGGCTATAAGATTGACAATGAGCTCATCAACCTGGGTCCCAAGAGTTTTGATACAATCCAAGATTATGTCACCAAAGCAAATGAGCTAAGAGCAAAGCTTAAGGATTGTGGAATTGACAAAAAGGATGCTCAGCTGATATTCAACTTGCTGGACAAGCTTGCACCAGAATATGCAGCATTTGTGTCTAGCTTCCAAACTCATCGTTTGACAGTGGGGAGTTCCTATGTTATGCCTTCATTTGATGCTTTAACAGAAATGTTGATATTGGAACAATCTAAGTTGTTCAACATGGGGCTTCTCAAGTCTTCAAAGTCCAAGGCTTTGGTGGCTAATCAAGGGAATCAAGGAAGTCAAGGCAAAGATTCCAACAAGAAGAAGAAGCAATCCAAGTCTAAGCCACACTAGGAAAAAGGGCAATCATCCTCTCCATCACAAGGCGTTTTTTCATCCTCTTCCAAGAAGGGGACACCACCTAAGAAGGATAAACCAACTTGTGCATATTGCAAGAAGTATGGTCATGATGAGCATCGATGCCACGCAAAGCAAGTTGATGAGTTAACTAATCTTCTTAAGAAAAACAACATCAACTTGCCATCCACCTACACAAAGAAGGATTCATCTCCTTCCTCTTCCTCACAGTCTAAGGGAAAAGGGCAAGCATTTGTGGCTACAACAGGTTCTTCATAGCAATGGATACTTGACTCGGGTGCCTCATATCACATGGGTTCTACAAAGGAGCAGTTTTCTTCATTGGAGCCATCTAAGGTACCTCACATTTACATAGGTGATGATACACAGGTAGAGGTTGAAGGGAAAGGTTCAGCTGACATGGATGATGGAACATTTGAAAATGTTCTCTATGTTCCTAACTTGTCTACCAACCTTCTCTCTATCTATCAAATCACTCACTATGGAAATGGGAAAAAGGTTGAGTTTACACCAGATTCAGTTGTGGTAAAGGAACTTGATGATGATGCCTTGGTAGCAGTGGGACAAGTCAATGACAACTCAAGGCTTTATTCATTACCCCACTTTGTGCCAAGTTCACCTTCTAGGGCCTTGCTTACTCATTCAAATTCAGAAAGTAAGCTATGGCATGAGTGGTTTGGTCACCTCAACTACCGCTATCTTCAGCAGCTCAGCACTAAAGACATGGTCACAGGTCTACCTCGAATTAGTTTTTCAGAGGGTGTATGTTCAGGTTGTTCCATGGGAAAGCATCCCGAAGAGAAGTTTGATAAGGGGAAAGCTTGGAGAGCTTTGGAAGTTCTTCAACTTGTTACAACGATGTAGTAGGTCCATTTCCAGCACCTTCATTTAGCAAGGCCCGCTATGTTCTCACCTTCATTGATGACTACTCCCGCTTCACTTGGGTCTACTTTCTTATTCATAAGAGTGAAGTATTTGACAGATTTCAGGACTTCAAGACTCGTGTGGAGAAGCAATCAGGGAAAGTGGTCAAGATTCTTCGCACAGATAATGGAAGGGAATATGTGAACAAAAGACTTGAGGATTTTTGTACACATGAGGGGATTGATCTTCAACATTTTGTCGCATACACTCCACAGCAGAACAGGGTTGCAAAACGCAAGAATAGAACTCTCAAAGAAATGGCTAGTTGTATGATACATGCACGTTCTCTTGATCCCGCCTTTTGGGCAGAGGCTATCAGTTGTGCCACACACATCCAGAATCGGGTTCCTCACAAAGCTTTGAAAGGTATTACTCCTTTTGAGGCTTGGGTTGGTAGGAAACTGATTGTGAGACATTTTAGAGTCTTTGGGTGTCCAGCATGGGCTCGCATACCTCCGCAGAAATGCAAGGCATTGGAACCGCAGAGTCGGCCTTACATATTTGTTGGATATCCTGAGGGTGTTAAGGCATACAGATTGATGGATCCTGAGACACATGAGGTGTTCATTGAGAGGAGTGTTCACTTTGAGGAAAGCTCTTCTAGCTTAGCCTCTCTACCTCCTCCACCTTCCTCCATTGTGGATAGTGATGTTAGTGATTCAGATGACGAGACTCCTACAATTCCGACTCGCAGGGTTACACCTCCACCGGGTCCACTTGCAGTTGAAGAGCCTCGTTCTCCACCTCCACCTAGACCTCGTTGGGCTCGACAGACACTTGAGTCCGCAGGTTCTCTTGTTGGGGATTCTTCAGATACACAGAGAACTCGATCACAACATCAGGATCTTCCACATGCATTCATTGCTACTGCTTCCGATCCACAGACATTTAGGGAAGCATCAGGGGTTCCTGAATGGGACCAAGCTATGGAGGAAGAGTATAGTTCCTTGATGAGGAACAACACATGGGATCTAGTCCATCTCCCTAAGGGGAGAAAGATGGTTCAATGTAAGTGGATCTATCGGACCAAGTTTGCAGCGAATGGTAGTGTGGATAAGTATAAGGCTCGGCTTGTTGCGAAAGGTTTCTCTCAGGTTGCAGGTGTTGACTATACTGAGACCTTTGCACCCGTAGCCAAGATGAACTCCGTTCATTTGACACTTGTTATTGCTGCAGCTCATGGTTGGGCTATACATCAGATGGATGTGAAGAGTGCTTTTCTTCATGGTGATCTTGATGAGGAGATTTATATGGAGCATCCATAGGGTTTCATCTAGGATACTTCCTTGGTTTGCAGACTAAGGAAATCTCTCTATGGCCTTAAGCAGGCCCCCAGGGCTTGGTACGCCAAGATGGATTCCTTTCTTCTCTCCGCAGGGTTCACCAGGTGTCATTGCGATCCGAATGTCTACATTTTGCGACAAGATGACTCTCTCTTGATACTTGTGCTCTATGTTGATGACTTGATCATTACAGGTAGTACTTCATCCATCATTAGCAGGGTCAAATCTGCTTTGCATGACAGATTTTCTATGACTGACTTGGGTCTTTTGCACTACTTTCTTGGGATAGAGATTTCACAGTCACCTTCCGGGATTACACTATCGCAGCCCAAGTATGCTCTTGATCTACTTGTACGCTTTCATATGGCTGATTGTAAGCCTGCCCCAACTCCCTTTCTTTCAGGAGTCAAGCTTGAGGCTAAGTGTTCTTCTCCACCAGTTGATGCCACTTTGTATCGTCAGCTTGTGGGTAGTCTCATTTACTTGACCCATACACGCCCTAATATTTCATTTGTAGTTGGCATGGTTTCCCGCTTCATGCAGGAACCACATGAGCTTCATTGGAAAGCCGCCAAACGCATCCTTCATTACATCCAGGGTACACATCACTATGGGATTCACTATGCAGCAGGCACAAGACTTCGCTTGGTTGGTTACACAGACTCCGATTGGGCTGGCGATCTTGATGATCGTAAGTCTACTTCTGGTTACAGTTTTCACCTTGGTTCGGGCCCCATTTGTTAGCAGAGCAAGAAGCAACATGCTATTTCTCTCTCTTCAACTAAGACTGAGTATCGAGGCGCTGTTAACGCAGCGACTGAGACCATTTGGCTCCAGCAGATCCTCACAGAGTTTGGATTCACCACTCCACGACCGATAGTTCTACATTGCGACAATCAGAGTGCTATTGCAATCTCGAAGAACCCGATCCAGCACTAGCGGACCAAACACATCAAGATTCATATGCACTATATCTGAGAGCTCATCCAGGAGCAGGTCATTGATTTTTAGTATTGTCCTACAACAGAGTAGGTTGCTGACATATTCACCAAACCTTTCACCGAGAGTAAGTTCCAGCAGTTGCGAGCTCTCTTAGGGGTGCGGGATGTGTCATTAGGGGGGGTCAGCTGACTTCTCCTTCCTCTCTTATGGGGGGGACTTTTTCCTCTTTGAGGTTTTGTCCTTCTTCTTTGAGAGTCTTTTGTACATTCATCTCTCTTTTGGGGGGGAGTTTTTTCCAATTGGGTTTTCTCCCTTTCTTTGTTTGTGAGAGATTGCATTGCATGGTTTTGCTTCCATTTGCATATTGTACATGGGTACCTATCATGGCCTAGTAGTCGGGACCTATTTTGCATTGTTGACTTGAGTCTTCATTCCCCTAAGTTGCACTTAAGGGGGGTGTTGGTGTAAATAAATATTCATTTTGGATATTATTACACTTTACTTAAGTTAACTTAGGATAATGCATCTCTTCGTAGTTTGGATTTGAGACACTTAGGGAAGTGTGCACATAGGGATAGAGCTTGTAGGAGAAATTCCACCTTTTGTGGTCTTATTTTGCTGTTACACTCCACATTCGGTGGGTCATCCACCTCTTGTGGAATATTATATTATTTCTCCTACCTACCCCTAGTATTTCTTACCTACCCTTGTTTCTCATTGAGCCACATGTCATAATTGTATGCTCATACATCCATATGGCCTTGCCTATATAAGAAGGCCTATATTCATTGTATTGGTAAATCCAGTTGATCATTTGCATATTGATGAGAATACAGTTTGTTCTTGTCATTCTATTGTCTCTCTTTTATGCTTTTCATTGTGCCCTTGATCTTGGCAAAATCCTACACTTTGCAATTATGTTTTTTAAGTATATGCTTCAATGCAAAAGAAAAATAGCAAGAGTGGTATAGTATATAATTGGTTTGGAAAGCAACACTAATAAAAAAATTCCGCCCATCTCATTTTTGTCATATAAAGTATTTGAGGTTGCCTGTAATGTACTAACTACGAAAAGTTGGCAAATAAGGTACGCCATTGATGGAGCCGACAGAGATTGTGAAGAGCTGATAGTCATTGATGGACATGGGCATCAGATTCATCTGGAAATATGTCAGACAAATTAGTATTGGCAATTTGTTAATCTTAGAGGATCTTGTTAATAGTGAGAGGGGGGGGGGGGTTGAATCAGTATTAACAACAATTTCAAACTTAAAAATTAAACTTATTAAACTTCGTCAAATCAATCATAAACCAGTAATAAACTCTTTACCATTACCAGTAATCACTGATAACCAACTGTTAAACTCATTTAACAAAATTGCTCATCAAGCATTCATCAACATGCATAAATTAAAAGTAAATCAAATCAATACATCAAAAAAAATCACCACATGAACACCATGTTTTCACGTGGAAACCCAAATAGGGAAAAACCACAGTGGGAATTGGTACCCACAAAAGTTGTGCACTCTTTCCGAATGCACCCTGGTAGGATCATAGCTCGGTTAGAAGCTTACAAAGATGCCCTGTTAGGAGCAAACCCTGTTAGGAGTCACTCGGTTAAGGGATTTAGATGATGATCCCTGTTAGGAGCTTTGACCTGTTAGGATCAACCTCGCAAGAGGATTTAACACTCAGATGTTGAACTACCTGGTTAAGGGATTTAGATGATGAGCCCTGTTAGGAGCTTTGACTTGTTAGGATCAACCTCACAAGAGGATTTAACACTCAGATGTTGAGATACCCGGTTAAGGGATTTACAATGTAAGGCCTATTAGGACCTACCCAGTTAAGGGATATTGACTGCTGCAACTGTTAGGGAACAACAGTGAATGATCTGGGTATAACACTTAACTGCTTTTTTGATAAAATCCAATTCTACTCCAAATCCGCTACACTCTGGCATATCTCTCACACTCTAGTTCGGCTTCACAATCTTCTCAAAACCACCAACACAACAAACATCAATTGTATCGACCTAAGTAACCTTCACAACTTAGTCGATTACAAAACCCTAAGACTTACAACATAGATCATCACATATCTTTTACAACTCATTATAGATCATCATTGATCATCATATGGATCATTACAGTCAATTAAAACAGTTGAATGATCATTGCATCTCGATCTGATACAAAGTCAAATCCTTAGAACGCTCCACTAAGCACTTTGCACATTCCCAAGAAATTCGCTTTTTAAACGTGCCAAAACATCATTCAAACACTTCACACGGTTCCAGTCACGTCACCTCCAACATTTGAACTTGATGTAGATCACCACCAAACCAAAAATCATTATTGGTTAAGAGAATTATTTACTGGTCCTTAAACCCTTCTTAAAACCTAGCAAAAATACAACATAAATCATAAACATGACTTCCGGTAACCAAAACATGATGCGGTTCCATTCAAATACATATTACAATGATACAAACTCACATTCCAATCCACAACACTTCAATCATCACTAATCGAGCTAGATCTAATCAAAACATTTCCTCATTTACCAGTTAAGGTCCTAATTCCCTGTTTCGTGTTTCTTTACCAGTAAGCTCTTTCCGGTAGACCAAAAAGACTAAGATGCCAAAATACAACATAGTAAATATCAGTTGCCATCAATGACAACACAAATAACTAATCAAATTCATCCAACCATGCAATCTCAATCTCTTCATCACAAACAATCCTTTACCGGTTTAGTCATCACTCTTCATCTGCATTAATTATGCTAATCATGCCAACATTCTCCCCCTTTGGCATTGATGGCAACACCAACATAAACACCACCATATTCAACTAAAATCATGCTACTCAGTTTTAGAACTTCTTTGTTACACTTCACTCTTTTGTCAGTTCTCCTCTTCTCCACCTGGAACTAAATCTTCATTTCTTCTCCCCCTTTCTGTTACACATCTTCTCCTCCTTAGGATAATATATTTCTTCTCCCCAATCAAATATCTTATTCCCCCCCCTTTGACAACAATGCCAAAGGTGCATATGCATCATCGGTCATCAAATCTGTTGTTGTTGTCTTCAACATCTCTGCAAATCTCATCTAAGCTACTCCCCCCTGCAGAGTAGCCATCATTTCATCAATCCATAGTGAAATTTTTTCAATAAGAATACTTGATTGATGCATCTCCTGCATCCTAGTTTTTCTTATGTAGGGGTCTGACCCCTAATTTACCTCTGAGGTACTCAAAGGTAGTCTTCGGCAATGGTTTTGTGAAAATGTCTGCTAGCTTCTCTTTGCTTGTCACATACTCCATTCTGACTTGTTTTTCCTGTACTCTCTCCCTTAGAAAGTGATATTTCAATTCTATGTGTTTATTTCTTGCATGTAATACAAGATTTTTTGAAATATTAATTGTACTTTTATTGTCACCGGTTTAGACATATTAAGTTTAAAACCTTCTAACATATGTCTCATCTAGATTGCCTTCTTGAAATTCATTGATGCTGCAACATACTCTTCCTCTATTGTTTACTATGATACACATGTTTTCTTTTTTACTTGTCCTTGGTTTGGTTGTTTAGTGGTAAACACTTCACCGACACTGGCACTGGTACCGACATGTATCTTCACCGATAGGAAGGATTCTTTGGGTACCGGCATTGGAGGCCGACATGACTTCATCAGGTTATCGGTATTGGAGGCCGACATCATTTGGGAGATCTGGCAGTCAACAATTGATTTTGATATTCATGTAAATATGTAATGAGCCGACATGTATATTCATTTTGTAATTATCTATGTAAGCCAAAATGAGGCATGACAGATTGTAAGGGTATATAGGTCAGTTGATTAGTTCATTTTGTGAGATGTATGAAATGTGTTGAGGGATATGAGAGTGATATTTTGTAATGAGAGGAATGTTGTAATGTGAATATTATGTAAGAGGTTATTCCGGTAAGGGTTTAGGGTTTTAGAACCGGAACAATCAAAGCTTGAACCAGAACTCTATCAGGCATAGAAGATGCATTATATGAGTTTAGTTTTATGTTTTCTTATTGAAAGTGATTGTAGTTAGTGAGACTCCTTTGTGATGAGAAGTGTGCTCTAGGTTGTAAGCCTTCCTGCAAGTGCAGGCCCCCATATTTTTTAATATCTTTTCATATGGCCAGTGGATTGATATTGTGGGTCACAAATCCCACTGTGATTTTTACTCTTTAAGGTTTTCTACGTATAATTCTTTGTGTTATGGTATTCATTTTTGTGATTTTCTTATTGATTGTTTTACTTCTTTCAATCTTATATGTACCAGTTTACCGGTTGGTGAATTCATGTTATAATAAGGTTAAAATTGAACATTCTGGTAGAACACTAATTCACCCCCCCCCCCTCTCAGTGTTCTTGGATTCCAACAACTTTTTCATATTAAGCATCCTTGCTGCAAAAATTGGTTTCCCCTCTACCTAAAGAAGAGGGCATTGAAGATGAACTAGGGGAAGAGGAGTTTCCAAATGCTTCCTTTATATGTGAACCCTCTTATAAGGCCTCTCTAAATGAGTACAAGCAGCGCAAGAGGGTGAAGCCCTCTTCTTCATCTTATTAGGTGGCTAGGGCCGGTATTGACCTATTTTGGTTTACTTTTGAGTAGCAAATAATACTGTGGTGTTGTGATGTTCTTTGATAAACTTTACTTTAGACTTTTGGTATAGGGATGTTCCCTATATTGTGTTGTGTTATTTTGGGGATGTATGGCATTGCAGCAAAGACTTGTTCTCTTAATGGTTACGATTTTAGGATGTTTGGCTTTCTAAACATATACACATTATATGTATGGATAAAATTTTAACATTAAGGTTTAGATTTGATATTTTTGCATGCTTTTATGGATGTTATGGTAATGGTAGTTTTGACATGGTTTTGGTTTTGCAGACAAAATATTAATCTTCGATGCAGGTTAGTTTTGAATTTTGCACGATTTCGTTGTTGGGTCTCTTGAGCTTTTCTCAGAGACTTCTTAGACATTTTATGTCTATTGAATTATGCATTCTCTCGCTAATTTATTTGTTGATTCAGATGTTTATTGATAAATATATTTACAAATATATATATATATATATGTGTGTGTGTGTGTGTGTATATACATACATACATACATACATACATACATACATACATACATACATACATACATACATATATACATACATACATACATACATACATACATACATACATATATATATGTATATATGTATATATGTATGTATATGTATATATATGCTTAGTCTTTCTAGGTATGATGATTTGTCTTTTTAGAGATAATCTATGCTTAGTCTTCTCTTGGTCTTGTCATATACTTTTAGCTTTATTTCTCGTGGTCTGGGTCCAAGTTGCATTCTCTGTCTAGTTAGTTTTGAATCTTATCTGGTTCTAGATTCATTGTCCTCTTTCACCTCTCTACTTTAATGTATCCTTGTCGTGACTGGTTTTGTTGCTTATGGATATGGGCTAAACATGAATTTAATTTTATTCTCTAGAGAATATTTTGATAGGACAACTCTCTATTGACTAACCTTGGTATAAAAGTAGTCTTCAGCTATTTCCTCAACAAGGTTGGCCTATACTTTGGATTGGGATTGTTACGACATTTTGGTTGATGAAGAGACTAACATCTAGACATTCTCACCTTGATTAGATAAATATTTTGGGAATGCCTTCTTTGACTTTTCATGGCTTACTTGGATACTAATGATGAGCTTAATGGTAGGACTCTAAGTAAAGGAATGACAAGTTTTAGAATGCTTATTAGTTAAGATTGTGAGTAATGATTATGCATTTAGTATTGCGATTTCGGGTTATGATGGTAAATAGATGCTATTAGCAAGCTTACTTTCAGTACTAATTTGTGTGATGAAGATAGTAGGATAGGTGGCAGGTCTGATCTTTGCTCATATTCGAATTAAAGAAGCCTATTTTTGGAAGACAAGACAGTTGATCTATTCATTTAAGATGATGCAATTTTCCTGTAATAATCAAGAAAGATGTAATTCAAGGTTTAATGTCGATTGTATAGCTATATAGAGACTGATCACTACTGTATGTAAACACCTAGTATGTTTCTAGGAACTGTATTCCTTGGGCAAGACCAGAGGTTTTCTTTACCCAGTTCTTTCCTACTGATGCCCACATTGAATCGGGTTGTAATTTTTTTAAATAGATAATAAAATTATTCGGCCAATGGCTCATTATCTATCAAAAAAAAGAAGCTCTAATTAAACAATAAATCAAATAAACATTAATCAAATCAAATCAAGATAAATATTAAATAATTAAACAATCGCACATCTCCAAATAAATAATCATAGACTCACATCACCCTATGCCAACAAAGGGGACAATCACAACTCAAGACTCTAACATTAACTTGCACTGTGGCACAACTAACAAGGTATGCAACTTAAACCTAGAGTGTGTGAGGGAAACTATGTCATCTCCAACAACTTGCCATTGGGATAGAGACACGCTCTGACCTATGAAGCCAAGTGGAGTCGATGTCTAGTACCTACAAACCTGCATTTAACACTAAACACAACATATACAATACATACACATCATAATAAACAAACATGTGATAGAGAATTGCGATGACATATCCTGCTCACTATGAGTTATATGACATGGTCTCTACTCACGAAGACAATCACACAATATAACATCAAAACATCGCATGGAAACATGATCATGAAATAGGGTTAGCACCATTATAACATCATGTCATATAATCCACATGAACACCGAACACATATAAATCCATGAGTCATATCATATAACATATATCCACATAGAGTAACTAGCATCATTGATGACATCTAAGAACCAATCGTATGTCTAAATAAGTCTATTAATGCATAAATCAAAATGCAAGTCTATGAGAGGCACTACAACTATAACCTTCACAAGAAACCAAAATAAAATTAACCCTAACTTTAAATAAACCCAAACCCTAAACTTAACTAAACCACCAAAACAATAAAACCCTAACCCTAAAATTAATTAAATATACCAAGTTGAACCCTAACCTTGAGACTAAACTACATACATTCCTAATCTTCAACCTAATTCAACAATAAACTGAATTCGACCATAAACCTAATACTAAATTAACATTGTTTGTTATTGAACAATAACCTAATTAAATCTAATTTATACCTAAACCATAATGAACTCTAACTTCAATTGTAACTCTAATAGTAAACCAAATTTAACTCTAATAATGAACCTTATAAAATCTTACTCTAACCTTATATCAAATTGAACCTTCATGTTGCATAAAACTCAACTAAACCATAACACTAATCTAAATTGAACCCTAACAATAAACATAATTAAATACTAAAAAAATTGAACCCCTAACCTAAACTAATTTAAATACCAATCCTAAAGCATATTGAACCCGAACTATAACACAAAATTAATTGAACCATAACCCTAAAAAAATTGAATCCCAAATGTGAACCTAATTATAACTTTAAAATATATCCAAGTTAAATAATAATAATACTAAACCTAATTGAACACTATATTAATTTAAACCCTAAATTTAAACCTAACAAACAATAAGCCAAAATGAACCAATTAACATTATACCAAATGGATCTCTCAACCTAAGCCAAATTCTACCTTAAACCAAATGAAGATATTTTAAAAAACATCTCAATTATAAACTATTCATTCTTTACAAATTATTTAAATAATTAATTTAAAATAAATTTATGGACTTATAAATTAATAAATATTTCTTTGTTTAATTTCTTTTGGGTTGCGATGCTACTAATATATATATATATATAAAGAAAGTCGAGACATATCGAGGATTTCATTATATAATATATCTCAACAAAATAAAAAAATGAAAGCCTTGATATCTCTAGGCTTTCTTTCTATATATATATATATAAGGTAGTATATTTATATTTAATATTTTATATAATACAACATATTTTATTATATGATGATACGAAAATTTATATAATATAATATAATATTGTGTGCTTCTATCTATATATATTATTTTATAGTTTTTGAATTTGGGAAAACAGGCTTTGATGGGCCCCTGAAACCTAGTACAGTCAAAAATCAAAAGATAAACACTACAACACACCTAAAAAGACATATATTATTTTATAGTTATATAATATAACATATAATAATATTATATTATATTATATATCATTATTTATTTTTAGGGGGAAAAATTAAATAATATTATAGTAAATTTAGGTGTGTAAGTTATTATTTTTTATTTTTTTAATAATTTTTATATTTTGATAGTAAAAGTTTTTACTTTCTTTTTAAATTTTAGTTTTAATACCTTGTAATATATATTTTTTGATCGATGATAGTTATATTTTATTTATTTAAACTAAAAAGTACATTTGCATCAAACTTCCAAAAAAGAAACCACTCCCCCAAACCATCCCCAACCACCATCCAGTCCTACTGTCTAAAACCATGGTTTTTCAAAATGTATACTGCTCAGACCCTACCCCACCCCCACATCATCCGTAACAGAAATTCAAAATACGTCATGCCAAAAGTTGGTCGAAGAGTTTATCGTTTAAAAGAAAATAAAGTTTTAAGTTTATCAACTAAAAAAGAAACATCTAAACAAAAAGATGTGCCCAAAGGTACCCTGATTCAATGAAATCCTCATCTTCCCACAGAGGCGTGTGAATCTCCAGTTCTTGCTTCTGCATCTTCTGCCACTAACCCTCGCGAAGCTGGTCTTTATGTCTCACCATCGCTCCCACCCGCCGCACCACCCACTACACCTTATCTTGCCAATTCCGCTAATAATTTTCGCATAATCGGCCTTCTGTATCTCATCTTCTCTACCAATCTCACTTCCCCACCCTCCTTCTGAATTACATCTTCGATATCCATAATCTAGACAAACATTGTCAACCCTTCCCAGCCTCGCTTCACGTCTTCTTTAAAACAAACTCAGACTTCTTCACGGCGGTGAAGTAATTGAATTCACGATTGTCTCACCCGCAACTCCCCATTCTCCTCTAGGATGCCTTCAACAAGATTGAAACCCCACCCCGACACAACCCATTCCAGTAGGGACTCCAAATTTAACATGTACTCTTGTGGAATGATTTTCTTCAGAACTTTTCTTACTTCCTAACAGGTATAACCCAGCTCTTCGCCCAAGACCAGTTGAATTGCCTTAAAAAATAATGGATCTTTTGCAAGAAACATCTTCTCACTTCTACATGCTCTCTATCATCGTGTGTGTGTGTGTCCTAAAATTGCGACCCCCGTAATTTTGACCATATTTTGGGTCCTCACCTAAGCAACTACATTTATCTCTCGACTAAAACCTCTTTCTACACTTTCATCTCGAGTCTCTTCCTATTGTGACCCTTATGCTGCCTTAAGACCCTGTTCGAGCCCCAAGATAGGGTACGAAAAGGGCGTGGTGCCCCTATCCTCCCTCTTAGGGAGGCCCTAAGATGGGTCCATTCGGCCCCTTTTGCTTAATTTCATTCTTCAGGGATTGCAATCTTCCTTTGTCGGCCTTCGATGGATGAAAAGTAATCCTCTTGGGCATGAATAAAGGAGATTCAATTCCCTTATTTGATAGAGATGAAGGATGATAGCGATACATGGGCAAGATAAGGATAATAAGAGAAATTCAAGCGAAAGGTCTTCATCAAGCATTCAAGTCTTCAAGCATCCATCAAGATCTCTTCTTCATGTGTCTTCTGCATTCATCCATTGGAGCAACATTACAACATTCATTTGGAAGCATGTGTGTGTTAGGGTTTTTTCATGTTACATGCTATTTCATACAATAGTTGTGATTACATTCAAGAAGGAAAGCAATCATCATCATCAATTGCAGATCTACAAGGTATACATTTCCATTATTGACATTTAAGAATTTGCAATTACTTTATTTCAAGACCGATTCCTCAACTGGGGTTTGACTAAGGCAAACCCCTATCCACAACCCTTCTTCCCTTCTTTTTTGTGTGTAGGTTGTAGGTATGCAGCTATAATTGCAGGATTGGAGTCCATTTACAAAGACAAAAAAACCCTTTTTGACGCGTGGATTTTTCGGAGGATCGTGTGCACTTTCAACACGATCCCGATGAATTTTTTTCAAATTTGTAGGGCAGATCCACATCAGTTTGAATATCTCAAATCCGAAATTATAGCGCGATCTCGAACCAGTAGCTCCTCATTTCATTCATTTTATCTCCCTTTTCTACATAATCAGCAATTCAACATATCTACTTGCAAAAGAGGGCAAATCACTTTCCAACGCTTTCAATCCACTTGGAATTAATATCCTTGTTTCCCTTGGATTTGGATCTAGTGGATTCAAGCCCCTCTTTTGAATGTAAAGTTTCTCCCAAGTGAAAATTATCCTAGTGACTTCCTTTCTCTCTCCTAGGTGGGGAGTCACTAGGGTCCAATTTTCCTTTTTACATTTTGGTGATCCCGACATCTTACACTCTAATTCTGATTTCTTATTGTTAGATCTAAATTATTGCAATTTGAATTTCAAACATTCATTTCCATGTTTAATCTTTTTACAAAATTTAGAGGTTAATTGCATAAAAACACTAATTTTTCTTTTTAACAAAATTAAGCTTGTGAAGTGTCGCATTTTAATTGCTTGTTTCAGATTTGATTTCTATTTCAAAATTGAAATTCGAATTTATCTTTTCATTCTGAAAATTAAGTGGTTAAAAGGCAAAACCTTAATTTTTAAGAATCTCCTATTTCGACCTTTGAATACTAATTTGACCGATCTAGACATCTTCACATCGACAGTTTTTTTGGATTCTGCAATAAAATCATAATTTCTATCATCCCTGAAAATTTTGAAAAAAGTTGGTCGAACCGAGTGCACTTTGCACATGGTCCCTAACTTTTTTCCCGAAATTTCAGGAGTTGGAATTAACTGTATTTTTATGCTTAAATCCAAAGCATTGGCATACTTTATCAATTTTTGCACCCCTTAAGGTCGAATACAAATTCAAATTTCTACACTTGAAATTTATTTTCATAAAAAGGTCCTAATTTTAGATCTTCTTTTCAATTAAATTAAGATTTTAATTAAGAGACTTTCAATGGCAATCAATGGATCAGATTTATTTGCTATTTCACATATGATTACATTAATTTTAACATATATTTATTATAATCATGTGTTTGATAATGACTTTCTTCATTTCATGTTACTTCTTTTCATTCATAGCACTTAGTCATATTGTGTTGCTTGTATTTCAAAGTCATTTCCTTTTCAATTTGATCTCAAAGCTTTCGTGTATCATTTTTGTTACATTATGTTGATGTTATTAACAAAATGCATTTCATGTATTAATCACCTTAAGGCTTTTGTAGATCACAACCCAAGAAACCTAATTCTTGCACCTCTCCTAGGGTATCTTGTGTGAATAAGATGAGAGCTACTATATCAACCAATGATCTTTTTGTAAAAGAGAAAGAATTGGAACACAATATGGGACCATCCTCTTCTTATACACATACCATTGAGCAAGAGGGGAAAAATCATAATATCAACATTGTTACATCTTTAGACCCTCCTTATTCTCCTAGGACTTATCTTTAACATCAAAGTATATATAGAGAGGACAATGTTATTCATGATCTTTCCCCTCGCATAGAAATGAGTAAAGATGAACCTTTAGATGATGAAGATGTTCATCCCAAATCTCCCCAAAAGGATAAGCCTGACAAAGGAAAGAAGGTTATCCTTTCGCATGATATAAATTCTTCATGTACAAAACCTCTCATTCCACCTTACACACCCAGTTTATAAGAAATTTATGATCTTATTCCCCCAAATTCCCATTTGTAACATTCTTACAGTTGTGGCTTTAATATAATAACAAAACAAGGTTTTAGAGGACAAGGAATTGGGAAATTTGAACAAGGAATCTGTATCCCTATAAACCCTTTTATGCAAGCTACTACAGAAGGCCTAGGAAGAGAAATTCCTCTCTCTAAGGATGAACTCCTTAGGCTTGAAAATTTTAATAACTATCTTCAAAAGCAACAAATCAAAAGAGCTCGCAAGAATGATTCTTCTTCAAAACGTCCATTTTTCTCATTTCATCAAACCCATGATCATAATGCTGATGATTGGCCCGATTTTCAAAAATCTATTCAAGATGGCATCACTAGTGACAAAATTAGAATTTTGTATGATAAACCTTCTTCTTCTAATAATTCTCCTCTTCCGTGTCAATAAAATCACTTAAAACACATTTATCATCCTGATAGACTAGCTACAAAAATCTGTTGGAGATTAAAATATGATAAGAATATTTCCTTTCCTCCTAAAAAACTAAACAAGAATCTTAAGCAAGTGAAAGGTGAGAAATATTGAATTTTTCATGATTCATATTCACATTCTCTTGGGAAATGTCATGCATTTAAGAAATTTTTTCGAAAGCAATATGATCATGAACAAATTTCTCCTTCAATAGATCTAGATGTCTTCCTTGACATGAACATAGTGCCTTAGCACTTCTTTTATTTTCATGTTGCTCTTCACCCAATGACATAACTAGCCAACTTAACTGGGGTCTCTTTATCATTTGTGGTGGTATTGTTTCAATTTTAATACTTTGGGGTAGCAAAATGAGGCTCACTTCTTCTTCTTTTTTCCATTAATTTCTCTTCATGCATTATTCATTATTAGATCTCCTTTCTTGCATAGAGTTAATCTTATGAGAGCATATAATTGTTCTTGGGTTTTTACTCTTTGCTTGAAGAGGAGCATCTTTAATGAGTAATTCACTTCTTCTCTTGCTTTCATTCTATTGGAAAAAGTACCTATTCTATGGTTTTGATTATTTACAAATATGATATGCCCCTAGCATAGAACGATCTCCTGTCAAGTACATGACCCTTCCTTGAGAGGATTCATTCCATTAGGAAGGCATATTGCTTGAAAATGATCTCCATTAGAAGATGTGTAATATTTCTCCTTGTTCTTCTCACTTGGGAGGCAAGGATTTCACTCATTTCTACTCCTTTTTATCTCATTTATCATTATTTCCTTTAGGGGCTGCATTTTTCATATGTGGTATGTCCTCATGACTAATCCCTCTTAAGGAATATGCTATTTTCTTTCTTTCATCTCTTAGAAGATTACCACTTCTTGAGACGTGTATTTTACATTTACTAATGTCTTTTCTTGCATATGTTCATGTAAGTTTATTGTGCATTTGCTTATGTTTAATCTCTCTCTAGAATATTGTGTAAGCTCTTCTCATTGTTCCTACACTTGGGGGGAAATGATCTCTCATTTTATTTCTTTCTTTAAGGATCCACTCTTTCCTATGCTGGGGATGATGTGAGTTTCATTACTTGATGTCTTTCCTTGTGTGAAATTGTTGTTGTTCGCTCAAGGGTTATCTCTTATACAAGAGGTGTAACTCCTTGACTACAACCTCTTTTACACTTGGTAATGTACATCTATAATAAATTCACCCATCCACATCAGGATAAAAGTGAGTCATCCTTTATTAAGAATCCCTTTCACCTAGAAATAGGAGGAAGGATTGCATTCTGGTTCTCTTCTATGCTTCGTTCTAGAATATGTTATATTTGTCTAAGACAACTCCTCTTGGGGGTAGATGTCTTTTGAATAAAGATCTCTTCTCCAATGATCTCCTTTACACTTACATCAAGATATCTCTTTTCAACTATCTTACCCTTGCTTGAAGAGTATTCCCTCTCTTGCTTGGATTTATGACATTGTTGCATAATGGATATCTTCTTTGTGTTGAAGGTAGGTATCCTTGTTCTACTTTCCTTAAAATATCAACATAAAACTATGTTGACATCTTAAGTGTTGGCATTACAGTAAGAAAGATTGTTGGCATTTCAATATTAGGAGATTGTTGATATTCAACAAGGATATTGAGAAGATGTTGAAGATTATTGATATAACTGAAGAAGGATGATAACTATATTTATAACATTATTTTGTCATTGATGTCAAGAGATTTATTATCTGATTCAGTATCGTGTTGCCATATCTTGAGAAGATTGATTTGAAGAGAATTAAGATGTCAGTAAAAGACATAGAAAGAATGTGATGAATAAGGGGAGAAATAAGTTATTCAATGGGAAACTATTATCGAGTTAGACAATGATGAGATCATGATGTTTAGATTTTTTTGATGTCCTACATATGTTGTTGATTGTAAGGTTAATACTATACTATGTCACCGAGAAAAGAACCTAGTTGGTAAACCCTAAGGTTATCGATATCGGTTAATGAAGGTGAAATGTCTACCGAGTAAAGTTTAGTATTTACCAAGTTGCAACCAAGTTATGACAGTGCGCATGGGATGGATAAAAGCATTATTTAATGAAGGACAATGATTAGGTGGAGATGTATAATTGATTGGTATGTCGTGCATGAAGTTTGTTAAGGATCTATGGCAAAGGAAAATCGGCAGGAAGATCTGCACCGCAGATTGAACCGCAATAACCTTGTGCAAGTTCCAAGAAAGGACTGCAAGTCCCGAGGCAAGGTAAAATGTTTTCAGATTGAAAGGATACATTGAACCTAGTCAAGTTTGAAGATCTGATGGCTAAGATTGATCATGGGAAATGTGATCAAGGAGATTAAGCGGTTAGCAATTGTTTATAAATAAGGAATTGTTGATAAACAATGTATGCGGGCAAGTGTATGCACAGGGATGCTACATAGTGATTACCAAGCACATAAGCTTGAAGACCCATTGGAATAACAGAGTAGAGAGCCCAGCAAAGGGACAAGGTAAGTCCTATGACTAGATTGTTTTGAGCAAATAAGAATCTGCTTTAGCATTTTAGATGTGAAGTTGCAGATAGATTTCTATTACTGTTATTTTGTAAGTGACAAAAAATATCTTAACCGAGTGGACTTAACAGTCTTATATGTGAACCCTCTAGCAAGGTAACATTCTAGTTGAGTGTTTGAAATCCTTTAACAAGGTCACTTCTAACAAAGTGAAGATCCTAGCAGATCTGAGGGAAATCCCTTAACCGGGTCACATCTAGCAATGTGTTTGTAATCTTTAACAAGATTTGCTTTTAACCGAGCATACTCTAGAAGAGTATATTTCTTAGTGGGTCCGAAATCCCACAGTGGTTTTTACCTATTTGGGTTTCCACATTACATCTGGTGTTATGAGTGTTATGATGATTATATGCTTATGAGTTTGCATGTTTAGCAGTTTTGGTTATATTGCTGAAGTATAAGTTACCGAGGTTGATTCTGTTGTTTTTCTGGAAGATTAAGTTTGTATGATTCACCCCCCCCCCCTCTCATCTTGTTAGCTATTGGCATCTGTACTTATATTAAGTATCAGAACTATCAATTGGTATCAGAGCTTTGGACTCCGGAAGAAAATGTTTAAAGGTACTTGAGGCAAAGATCCGAAGATGTATAAAAGGGATGCACCGAAGCTGAACAAGTCAAGTTTCTCCACATGGCAGAAAAGAATAAAGCTACATTTATCAGGAATTGGAGAATATGCAACATATTATATGGAGAATGATTATATTGCACCAAGCACCAACCCTATGACCTTGGAAGAGATAAAGGCAAAGCAAGAACATATTCAAGCTATGATTGAAATAACATCAGCACTGACCGACTCAGAGTTTAATGATCTAGAAGGCTATAATGATGCAAAAGCAATGTGGACTAAGCTCATATCTGTGTATGGAGGTGATGAAAATGTTCAAAGAGCAAAAGTAGATAGTCTAAGAGGACAACTTGAATCCATGAGGATGAATGAAGGTGAGAACATAACCCAATGCAGTACAAGACTAAAGGAGATTGTCAATCAAATTAAAGGAGCAGGTGGAACTATTGAAGAAAAGGATATAACAAGTAAGTTGTTGAGAACCCTTCTACTAGCCTATGCTATTCGAGTCTTTGCAATCAATGAATTGAGGTCTGTACCTAACATGCCAGTTTCTTTAGATGCTACTATTGGTAAGCTACATGCATTTGAGTTAAGTAATTTTGATAACAATGGATCTTCGGTAAATAAAGTAGAATCTGCATTCAATTCTTTTCATATTAGTGAATCTGATGATTACAATGATAGAATGAGTAAGTACTCTGAAGGGAATCATAGTGGAGCAAGTGAAAGATTTCGTAATAACATGGAAGAAGTTCACAAACTGTATGAGGAAATCAAGAAGCAAGAAGAGTTTGAAGCATTATTAGCCAGAAGGTTCCGGGAGGAAAAGGTAAGTATAAAGGGAAGCTACCTTTAAAATGTTTCAATTGTGATAAGATAGGACATATGGCTTCTAACTGCCCTGACAAAGAATCTAGTGAAAAGAGAGAATACTGAGATAACAGGCAGAAAGACAACCAATATAGAGGACACTGAGACTTGAGAAGGAGAGATAGAAAGACATGTCTAGTAGCTGGTGAGGAATCCAACGATGACAAATCTGATGAAACTGATACTGAGGAAGTTGTTTATGTGGCTATTAAGGATGGGTCTGATGAAGAAAGGTATGAAGAAAAAGATCTAATATCTCACATAAATAATAATGATTCTTGGATCAGAGATAGTGGATGCTCACATCATATGACAGGTGATAAATATAAGTTTGTTAAATTAGAAGACTATGATGGAGGCTATGTAAGATTTGGTAATGATGCACCATGTCCGGTGAAAGGTAAAGGATATATAACACTTCTTGACAATGCTAAATGTGATGATGTATACTGGGTTGAAGGTTTGAAATACACTTTGTTGAGTGTAGCATAGCTAAACAATATAGGATACCAAATAGAAGTTCAGAAAGAAATTGTCAAAGTTCATGACAAGCATGGAAAGTTAGCTGCTACCGGGACACAAACAAAAGGTAATACATTTCATCTTGGCTCAAATCGGAACAAGTGTCTTTATGCAAAGAAAGATGATACCTGGTTATAGCATAAAAGGTTTTCTCATGTAAGTTTTGATAATCTGATCAAAATAAGTAAGAAGCACCGAGTAAGAGGTCTACCGAGTCTTGAAAAACCTGAGAATGCTATGTGCCGAGGATGCCAGATGGGTAAGATGACAAGATCAAGCTTTACAAGTAAGTCCTACACTTCTAAAGGTATTTTAGATCTAGTACACACTGATCTTTGTGGTCCTATGAAAGTTCAAAGTTGTTATGGTGATAAATATTTCATATTATTCGTGGATGATTACTCAAGGATGATGTCAGTCATGTTTTTAAAAGAAAAATCAGAAGCTTTTCAAATGTTTAAATGGTACAAGGCAAGAGTTGAAAATGAAATAGGAAGACAACTGAAATGTCTTAGATCTAATAGTGGAGGAGAATTCACTTCTGATGAATTTAACTTATTCTGCAATGATTATGGTATAAGGAGGCAAGTGTCTGCACCGAGAACACCTTAGCAAAATGGGATAGTCGAGAGAAGAAACAGATCAATTGTGGATTGTGCAAGAACCCTGATGATAGAAAAGAGGGTACCTCAAACATTTTGGAGAGAAGCAATCAACACTGTAGTTTACACCCTGAACCGAGTTCAATTGAAGAAAGGAACTATGAAGACACCTCATGAGATCCGGTATGACAAGAAACCTAATGTAAGTTACTTTAAAATCTTTGGAAGTAGATGTTATGTTCACAAAGATGACAGAAATGGAAAGTTTGATCAGAAAAGTGAAGAAGGAACATTTCTTGGTTATTCTTCTAGAAGTAAAGCATTTAAATGTTTGATCAAATTATCTAACAAAATAGTAGAAAGTGCAAATGTGAAAATTGATGAATTTGCAGAAAGAAATGATGAAGGAAATTCCAAAGAACCAGAAGATTATGAAGAATTTGTTTATGTTCAACAGAGAAGTCCTACCGAGAAAGCTGCTGAAGAAAATGAAGATAATGTCCAGTTACTGAGTGATGAAGAAGATCATACAGAACCTATTGAGCCTATATTAGCCAAATATGTCAGAAGACATCATGCATCAAGTCAAATTATAGGAGATAAGGATGATCCAGTGACAAAAAGGAACAAACTGAGACAGAATACATGTCTAATATCTGAATTTGAACCGAGAATAGTGAAAGAGGCATTTAACAGTGAAGATTGGGTAAATGCTATGACAGAAGAGATTGATCAAATTAAGAAGAATGACACATGGACACTGATCCCAAGACCTAAGGACAAAAATGTAATCGGTACTAAGTGGATTTTCAGAAACAAGCTAAATGAGAAAGGTGAAGTCATTCGCAACAAAGTAAGACTAGTTTGCAAAGGTTATGCTTAAGAAGAAGGAATAGATTATGGTGAGACTTTTGCACCTGTGGCTAGACTTGAGGGAGTAAGAACATTGTTGGCATATGTTGCTTTCAAAAATTTCAAGGTATATCAAATGGATGTTAAATCTGCATTTTTGAATGGTATACTAGAAGAAGAAGTTTACATTGAAGAACCTAAAGGATTTGTTGAAGACATGAGTAAAGATCAGGTATGTAAACTGAACAAAGCTTTATATGGTCTGAAACAAGCACCTAGAGCATGGTATGAAAGACTGCACTCTTATTTAATCAAGATTGGTTTTATAAGGACAAGTGAAAACAACAATATGTACATGAAGAAAGATGAGGACAATGGAATACTGATCTCAACCATATTTGTTGATGATACCATATTTTGTGGAAATGATTCTCTATGCAAGAAGTTTGGAAATGAAATATGTAAAGAATTTGAGATGTCACTAATCGGTGAGATAAAGTATTTTATAGGTTTACAGATATTGCAAATGAAAGATGAGATTTTCATTACTCAATCCAAGTACATAAAGGAAATCTTGAAGAAATTTGGAATGGAGGATTCTAAACCAGTAAGTACTCTTATGACTACTAACTGTAAATTATCAAAGAATGATGAATCTGCATTTGTTGATGAGACACTTTATCGATTTATGATTGGAAAATTTCAATACGTTGTGCATAGTAGACCGGATATAGTACATGCAGTAGGTATTGTAGCAAGATTCTTTGTAGATCCCAAGGAAACACATATGACAACAATCAAGAGAATTTTCAGATACCTGAGAGGCACTGAAGATTATGGCTTAATATATGAAAAGAGGAATAATTTTGATTTAAAAGTTTATACTGATGCTGATTGGGCATGCAACATTGATGACAGGAAAAGAACAAGTGGTGGAGCTTTCTTTTTAGGAGAAAGACTAGTGAGTTGGCTTAGCAAGAAATAAGGATGTATCTCACAATGAACACCAGAAGCTGAATATGTTGCAACAACATTGAACTGTACCAATATAGCATGGATCAAACAACTATTGGAAGGTATAAATGAGAAAGTTATCGAGCCAGTAACTATATTCTGTGATAATACTAGTACCATTGACATTTCAAAGAATCCAGTAATGCACTCTAAGACAAAGCATATATCTATAAAGTATCATTATCTTAGAGAAGAAGTTCAAGAGAAGAAAGTTGTGCTGGAATATATCAGTTCAAAGGAGCAATTAGAGGATATCTTCACAAAGCCATTGCCAAGGGACACTTTTGAGTATCTCAAGAGCAAGTTAGGGGTCCTACCCCTATCTTCTACTCATTGACCGAGTTCGGTGAAAGCATCAATTCGATGAATCTACAGAATATTATGTGTGGATTGATGTTGATTTACGCACTTTAGGAGGTCACCTAAAGTTGTGCAGGAAAAAGTGAATAGAGTTAAGTTACTTTGACCGAGACTGAGATGTTACACACCAAGGCAAATCACTTCACAAAGGAAGAAATCATGATTTAGTTCTTTTACTTTTTTGGCATTGTTGTCAAAGGGGGAGAAGACTATAAATGGTTTGGCTGGAAGACTAAATGGTTGAATGAGTGATGAATAACAAAAGACTAATGACAGGGGGAGAAGATTGCAAAAATGGAGAAGACTAAATGCAAGACAACAACTCAGTAGCCTAATGAAAAGGAAGAAGACTTCAAAAGATTTTAACAGCTCAAGGATAACAGGAGAAGTCTAACAACAATCTGAATCCAAATCAATTTGAATATCTTGTTGGTATTACCATTTAATTGTTGGTTTTGCCATCAATGCCAAAGGCGAAGATTATTGGCATTACAGTAAGAAAGATTGTTGACATTTCAATATCAGGAGATTGTTGATATTCAATAAGGATATTGAGAAGGTTGTTTAAGATTATTGATATAACTGAAGAAGGATGATAACTATCTTTATAACATTATTTTGTCATTGATGTCAAGAGATTGATTATCTGATTCAGTATGGTTTTGCCATATCTTGAGAAGATTGATTTGAAGAGAATTAAGATGTCGGTAAAAGACATAGAAAGAATGTGATGAATAAGGGGAGAAAAAAGTTATTCAATGGGCAACTATTACCGAGTTAGACAATCATGAGATCATGATGTTTAGATTGTTTTGATGTCCTACATATGTTGTTGATTGTAAGGTTAATACTATACTATGTCACCGAGCAAAGAACCTAGTCGGTAAACCCTAAGGAACCTAGTCGGTAAACCCTAAGGTTATCGATATCGGTTAATGAAGGCGAAATGTCTACCGAGTAAAGTTTAGTATTTACCGAGTTGCAACCAAGTTATGACAGTGCACATGGAATGGATAAAAGCATTATTTAATGAAGGACAATGATTAGCTGGAGATGTATAATTGATTGGCATGTCGTGCATGAAGTTTGTTAAGGATCTATGGCAAAGGAAAATCGGCAGGAAGATCTACAACACAGATTGAACCGCAATAACCTTGTGCAAGTTCTAAGAAAGGACTGCAAGTCCCGAGGCAAGGTAAAATGTTTTCAGATCGAACAGATACATTGAACCTAGTCAAGTTTGAAGATCCGATGGCTAAGATTGATCATGGGAAATGTGATCAAGGAGATTAAGCAGTTAGTAATTATTTATAAATAAGGAATTGTTGATAAACAATGTATGTAGGAAAGTGTATGCATAGGGATGCTACATAGTGATTACCGAGCACAGAAGCTTGAAGACCTGTTTGAATAACAGAGTAGAGAGCCCAGTAGAGGGACAAGATAAGTCCTATGACTAGATTGTTTTTAGCAAATAAGAATTTGCTTTAGCATTTTAGATGTGAAGTTGCTGATAGATTTGTATTATTGTTATTTTGTAAGTGACAAAAATCTCTTAACCGAGTGGACTTAACAGTCTTATATGTAAGCCCTCTAGCAAGGTAACATTCTAGTTGAGTGTTTGAAATCCTTTAACAAGGTCACTTCTAACAAAGTGAAGATCCTAGCAAATCTGAGGGAAATCCGTTAACCGGGTCACATCTAGCAATGTGCTTGTAATCTTTAACAGGATTTGCTTTTAATTGAGCATACTCTAGAAGAGTATATTTCTTAGTGGGTCCGAAATCCCACAGTGGTTTTTCCCTATTTGGGTTTCCATGTTAAATCTGGTGTTATGAGTGTTATGATGATTATATGCTTATTAGCTTGCATGTTTAGCAGTTTTTGTTATACTACTGAAGTATAAGTTACCGAGGTTGAATCTATTGTTTTTATGGAAGATTAAGTTTGTATGATTCACCCCCCCCTCTCATCTTGTTAGCTATTGGCATCTGTACTTACATTAAGTATCAGAACTATCATTAAGGTTGGGGCACTTGGACTGCTCCTTTTATACTATATTTCTCTTGCACATGGCATCTCTTGTATAGTGGTTCATTCTTGAAACCAGAGGGTAGCCTCTTAGAGAAAGATTTCGCCACTTCATTCTTGTATAGTGGGTCATTCTTGGAACCAGAGGGTAGCCTCTTAGAGAAAGATGTCACCACTTTTCTCTTGTAGAGTGGGTCATTCTCAGAACCAGAGGGCAACCTCTTAGAGAAAGATGTCACCACTTTCCTCCTATACAGTGGGACATTCTCGGAACCAAATCACAACCTCTTAGAGAGAGATGTCGCCACTTTTTCTTTTATACAAGGTGATTATTCTCGAAACCAGAGCATGATCTCTTAGAGTGAGATGCCACGCCTTTCTTGACATTTTTGCTATACATCTTATACAGGTTGTAGCATACCCGGACATAGACTCCTATGAGGTGATTTGAACCTCACTGATAGGGAGGCAGTGCAAGTGGATCTGTTCAAGTGACTTATATGTTCACTAAGTATAGGACCTTACTGTTTTCAAGGATTTGTTGCTGTAATCAGAGTGCAAAGGTTCATAGACCATCTCAAATTTCCTCTTGTTTCACCTCCCTAAGTCAAGACCTCTTGTATGCTGAAAGGCTTCAACCCCATAACCACTCTGGCTTGCTAAAACTATGTTCTTGGGGTCTGTCCCACAAAAGGTGTCAAATTCATGTGAGGACAACTTGTTTCAACTGGCATTGATGTCTTTTGTGCTTTTCATTCACCATTCGTGTACTCGATTTGACCAAAATTCAATTTTTAGGCCTAAAAAGGCTACAAGCAATTAGCCCTCCTTTTGGGGTTTTGTGCTCACCCTGTTCAAGCGATGGACTTCCAGACTGAAAGGTTTATATTTTTGGATACCCTTTTGGGAGTTCTTGAAGATTCATCAAGTTTGGGGGTCCCTAAGTCCTTCTCCATGTCTGTCCCAAAAATGGGCATAAAAGGAGGGTTTTGGAAGGGTTTGTTGTCAAAAACCACATTTCAAGCTTGGGAACCTCAAAATGATTCAAAGACACCTATTTCTACCTTGATTTTGGCTAACAAGACCATAACCAAAAATTTTTAAACCTCACAAAGTGAAGACCAAGATTTTCATGATATGCATACAAAGGAAATGCAACATTTGACAATTTTACACTTTTGCCTTCCACAAGCACTTTTTTTTTGCAAAATTCCAATTATAACAGAAGCATATGAACATAAAGGAAATTAGAGACAAGAAGGAATCCAATTTTCCCTACACAAAAGGCATTAGGAAAGTACAAATGGTAAATAGTTCACTTTCAAGTAAATGGGACTGCACTTTTCCTCTTTTCACAGTTTTTCCATTTTGGACCTGCACTTTGCAATGTTAAAACACATATTTGAAGGTTTGTTTGTGCTCTATAATAAATTATTTGTCTTCTTCATACATGAAGTCCTTCATACCTGCAATTTGAAGAGGAGAAAAACCATTTACAACTTCAACAATATGCAAAAATCAGTCATACTTGACTGTGGTAGCCTACTGGGCGTTTTACATTTTTTTTTTTTTTTGCCTAAGGAGATCATTGTTTGATCTTGGCTTTTACATTACCCAAGAGAAGGGCTTACTCCTTTCTTGTACTTGTTTACAAGAAAACAAAGTATGGACAGAGGTTTTCACACCAATGAATGGTGGAGAGCAAACTAGGAAAGAAAACAACTACCAAACAATGACTCACTGTTTTGGCTTACAATTCATGAAACTGAAACATATAACCTTCCTCTTCCAGACTTAGGAAGTCTCTTTGCTTTCTCACAACACTTAGACAACACATATGCCTATTCACCAAAAGGATGCAAATGCTATGGGAGAGCAAAGCATCATACTTGTGCAAAGACCCTAGCCAAATGGCTTACTTGCCTAGGGCTCCATAGCCACAAAACACATTGTACCTGCACTCTTGAAACCAAAACTCATATTTACATAATGTACAAATTGACCAACTGGTTCTTGAGAAGCCATGAACACTTTAAGACTCCAAGAAACCAAGTTGGTCAAGCATTCTTGCCCAAATTCCTAGACTGGGCAGTGAAACTATGAAATCAAAACAATTTTGCTACAACTTCAAAACTTAATCAAATTTAATGCCACCAAAGGGAAAAGTTTAGGAAAACATGTTAGAATCAGAAAATACAAGAACAGTATGGACAAGTACAGTAGGTGTATGGATTGCTGTTCACATGGAGCCAAAAACTAGAGAAAACCAAGTAAAAACTAGTGCAAGTTTGCAAAACTTCCCATAACTTCGAATGATCAACCCTTAACAAAGTTAAAAAAGGAGTTTAAATACCTCTCCAAGTTGGTTAACCTCCTATACGGACAGGTACATGTCCAAAGGCACTTAATTTTGACATTTTGATGCCTAAATGACAACTTTTGGTGCCTAGAAAATGCAAGATTGACCTCCAAAACTAACCATCATCTAAAAACACTTCTTATACCTTAAATCCAAACATAAAACATGTCTAAAACCTTTCAAAAACAAAAACACACTAAAAACTCACTTTTTACAACATTTTGCTAGGCAACACCAAAACTGGCAATTTTGAGCAAAAGTTGAAAACAGGAAACCCAAACCACACAATGAGTTCAAAACTCATCCAAACAACCTAGAAAAACTTCAAAAAGCATGCTAAACAACTTTCCAACTTAAAATAACACAAATCAAACTTGAGATGAAAAAGAAGCTGAGAATGAGCTAGGTGCTCCTGCACCACTCACTTACAAACACATGCATGAGGTTGAGTGGAACTAACGATGTTCTCACCTTCCTCCCTTACATGGATCACCTAGACAAACTCTAAGGGCTAGTTTTCCATGTCCCTTTTCTCCATGGATCACCTAATTCTAGGGGTGAGATGTCCATGGTTTCTTCTTGTTAGCCTTTCTTCTCATGGATCACAAAAGTGTGTATTCATGTCCTCTCTCTCCTTCCTCTCTTGAACCCATAGTTCTACTATTGATGGTTCATGGATGATGTCATCTTTGCTCTTTTATGTGATTATTGGTGTTTATGTGATGGCATTGGTCTTTGTGTTTCAGTTAGTTGTTTGAGATGTTGGTATCGAGGTCTCTTCGGCTAGTTGATGTGTGGTTTTGTGTGTTTTTTCTTTGTTGTGTGTCTTTTGTGCTTTTTCTTGTTTTGGTAGGTCTTGTTCTTTTGGTCTTGTATGCTCTTGGATATATGTTTAAGTGAGTTAAGATCTTAAGATTGGGGGCTTTGTTCCTCAAGATTAGTGATGTCTTATACTCCTTGTGGCATTGCTCTATATCTCTCATCTTCATCTTTCTCTTTCTTCTACTTTTCTAATTGTATTGGTGTAAGCCATACTCCCGCTAAATTGAGGGCTAAATGTAGTGTCCTAAAATTGTGACCCTCGCAATTTCAATCACATTTTAGGTCCTCACCTAAGCAACTGCATTTCTCTCTCGATTGAGACCCCTTTCTGTACTTTCATCCCAAGTCTCTTCCTATTGTGACCCTTCTTCTATCTTAAGACCTTGTCCGAGCCCCAAGATAGGATAGGACAGGGGCGTGGCACCCCTGTCCTCCCTCTTAGGGAGGCCCTAAGATGGGTCCATCTGACCCCTTTTGCTTAATTTCATTCTTCGGGGATTGCAATATTCCTTTGTTGGCCTTCAATGGATGAAAAGTAATCCTCTTAGGCATTAATAAAAGGAGATTCAATTCCCTCATTCGATAGAGATGGAAGATCATGATACATAGGCAAGATAAGGATAATAAGCAAAATTCGAGTCTTCAAGCATCCACCAAGTTCTCTTCTTCATGTGTCTTCTTCATTCATCCATTGGAGCAACATTACAAAATTCATTTGTAAGAATGTGTGTATTAGGGTTTTGTCATGTTACATGCCATTTCATACAACATTTGTGATTACAATCAAGAAGCAAAGCACTCATCATCATCAATTGCAGATCTACAAGGAATACATTTCTATTATTTACATTTAAGCATTTGCAATTAATTTCTTTCAAGGTTGATTCCTCAATTGGGGTTTGACTAAGGCAAACCCCTATCCACAACCCTTCTTCCCTTCTTTTTTTTGTGAAGGTTGCAGGTGCGCAACTTTAATTGCAGGATTGGAATCCATTTACAAAGACAAAAAAACCCTTTTCTGCACGCGAATTTTTCGGAGGACCGTGTGCACTGTAATGCCGCGCTAGGAACCCCGAAGGAAAACCCATAACAAGGGTGAAATTTTTATTTTTATTTTTTAAGTATAAACATCATAAGTGCACTTACACAACATGCACGATAACACAAGCGGAAGACTTACACTAGAATTCCTTAAGGGTTACCAACGAAGAATTAACTTCAAGAATAATATTCACAACATCATAAATCCACATATGCATCATTAACTAAAAGATCACAAGAAGCCATAAGGAATAAAGATTCATCATAGAAGATAGAAAGGATACAACATAATTTCCACTTCAATATGCATTTATTAACTCCATCAAGGAAACTTGATAAAAACATCCAAACGCAGGATTACATTGCTCCTTCAATACTTAGCTTCCCAATAAACATATAAGGATAGATCTCATCCAATTACAAGGTTACATAAGATCAATATTACAATGACACAATGACAACATAGGTCTACAAATACCAATAATCTCCAAAACATGAGATGCAGCATGAGCCACGAACCACAGGAACACCTACAAAGCCAATCCTCGCATGAAGGCACAAATCCAAACATCCGATGGGAAGTGGCACTACCACCCGACCATGTAATTCCCAAATGGAATCACCCCACTGTGCTAGGAGATAGTTGAGGACCCACAAACAAGCATAAACATGACATGGTCAACAAAATAGTATGACTCCATGATAGCACAATAAGACTCCGCAAGAATCTAGGTGACTCAACTTCACAAACACAAGTGAACTAGCATCGCAAAACACAACTGAACCAAATGAGAGAGTGTCATCGCATAGCTTAAGATGGTTACCCTAGTACAGTCTCCTTAGGTTTTAGCTCACTGTCCTGGTAACCTCTTCCGACCGTCCGGCTCCAACTAAGTCTTATTCGGACCCTTCTAGCCTTTCATGAAGACAAGGTGGTTGGTTTGCCATTCCAGGCCTTCCCGAAACATTATGAGCCCTGTGCTAGCACTCACCTATGCACGAGGTACCATTATCTTTATTAATGTTATGATACTACCCACCTAATCATTTTATTAGATTACCAGTTATTATCTGACTTTCACTGGGTCGTGATGCCAACCACTTTGGGTGCAACCCCCAAGCGAAAGCCACTCTCTCAAAGGACACTACACAAGCATGGTCACTCCCCAAGGACCCTATGGCGAAGCAGACAACCATAACACCACTATCAGAAATAAGTGGTCAAACAAGGACATATTGACACTTCACTAACCATAAGGCAAAGTCACTACATGGTTAAGACAACGGAGCCGACATATATCACTTGGTCAAGGTACCAATTACACCACCACAGGATGACTGAACCACAGACCAAAATATCACAATACACACTTGCAAGGATAGCTAAATAAATCAAATCCGCACTCAGGCAAGCTTTGAGAATATCAACATCATAAGCACTTGCAACATCACTGATTGAAATTAAATATAAAACTCTTACAACAGTCACATCATTCAATTTCCAAATCAATATTCCATCAGGAATGAAATCCACATCAAACATTCAACCGGTTATAACATGAATTCCAAATAGGCATTTAATCATTTTCAGAATACATCCAATCTACCAATTGAATCTCTAATTCATGCCTTGATCTCCATTGATAAAATTATTAACTACATAATAAAAATCACATGAAAATCACATTACATCACACAAAACAACTTTAAACATTCCATTTATAAAATTTAAGTTCTCAACACAAACCGGCTTTGGAGACCAGTAAAGGCTCCAAACAAAGCAGGGGCAAATAAACCCGCGGGTGTGTTGTTGTCGCGCAACATACACCAGTTACCAGTTGTGTTGTTGCCGCTGGCAACAGCCCAACCAGCAAGGGTTGCTGCTACCAACCGGTAACACTGCTCCCAACCGGAAGCGGTGCTGCCAACCGATAGAGCCGCCACCGCCAGTAGTAGCCGCTACCAACTGGTAACACTGCTCCCAACCGGAAGTGATTCTGCCGACCGGTAGAGCCGCCACCGTCGGTAGCAGCCGCTACCATTCGGTTATAGTCCTACCGACCGGTAGTGCTGCTACTGCATAGCGGTGCTGCCGACCGGTAGTTCTGCTACCTGCGGTAGCAAACAATACCGACTCACGTGACAGGGTAAGCGCATCACGGGAGTGGTATGGTCCACAATCAGAGACAAAAACACTATCTCCGAGCATTCAGAAACCATAAAACCACCAAATCGTTTGACATAGGAAACGATTCACTTCCATAATTATTTTGCGGGCACACACATACAGTGCTAAATCCAAAATTCTCAAGGAATATTTACCAACAAGGTAAATGGTGAAATAAACATACTGGAAACATTAGCTAATCATATCTTGGCAAAAAGATACTAGGGTGCACTCAGCAAAACCAATCTAAATCATTCTTTTCCCAAAAGAAGAGGTAAACCCAAGAAATTGATTTCCAAGAACAACACACACAGCTGATAGGGAAATGAACCATTTCCTTCCTAAAAGCAACCACATGATATAGATTTCACAAAACCAACAGTAATAAACTCTAATTCTTCCGTTTCCATCATTCCACAAACATCTACAGGAAGATTGAAGAAATTTCCATGCACAGGAAGCAAACTAAAAATTTACAAAACAAATTCAAAACAAGAAGGAAACCTCCAACCTTGAAGCAAACAACAAGCAAAAGGAAATGAAGCAAATCCAGTCTTGCAACCAGAACAAATTTCCAGCTCCTCCAGGAAGTTTTCCAAAAATTTTCTCCCAAAAAATTCTCTTCTTCTCTTGCCATCAATCCCCTTGAATGGATGCCCAAAATATCTTTTAACCCCAACTTTTAGGTCAAAGTTTTTTTTTTTTTTCATCCAATCAAATTTAAAAATCTCTTAAAACTAAAAGGCAATCAGATTGACTTCTTTTCCAAAATAAAATAATAATCCTTTCCAACAATTAAAATGAAAAGTAAAAGTCAAAAGGAAAGCTTTTTATAAATTTCTTTTTCCAAATTACTTTCTTCCAACATAAGCATTTACCTTTTAAATGCCTAGGCAATTTATTTATTTCACAAAATATCAATGCAACTTTACACAATACATTAAGCCACTCAATCATTAATTTAAATAAACAATAATCACAAAGCATATTAACTAAATGATTACACAAACATAAGATAGCATCATCCATTTAATTAAATAACCATTTAAATAACAGAAGCATGCAAACCCAAGATAGATCAAATGACGACTCTCAAATGACCAAACCAAGGCACCATGACACGCATAACAGCCAGACGGGGAAACACAACCGATTGACAACACTCACACGAGCGTAACTGCGGTCAAGCTAGGGTAGAACAGCTATCTCCTCCACTCCCATCAGATGAATATAAGGTATGCTCAGACCTGCGAAACCAGGAGGAGTCAATACCCCGTACCTTCCTAGTACTAGTACTTGCAATGTCGTACACCAAAGAATCACACGTGCATATAGACCAATATATATATATATATATATAGACACGGTAAACACACCGATGAAGGAGAATCGTGACGGTTCCTTGTCTCACTAGAGTGAGTGAAGGAAAATCATCCCCTCGCATCCCAATACGCTTGCAAACATGCAACATATAAATGACGCATCACAATAAAAGGGAAAAGTGTCAGTCCATGATAACATCGCATAATATTTGAATCAAAATACAATAATTTTCCACAGAACAGTCATCGAAGTAACTCAAAATATACAAAAGAGGCTGATCAAGGAGGGGTACTACATCCTTCCCCCCAAGCCTAGGCTTACTCCTGGAAGCCTAAAACAGATAAGAGTAAAGCTCTCTCATCTTCCCTGCATCTTCCCAAGTTGCAGAGGACTCATCACTGGGGTCCCATAGGACCCTTACCTGCTCGATGGTGTGACCCCTGAGGGTCAAACCCCGATGCTGAAGGATGTGCACGGGCTCCATGGATAGCTGCCTGTCCTCAACCTGCAAAGCATTCCAATCAAGAACATGGGTCACATCACAATGATAAGGATGAAGAATAGAAACATGAAAGACATCATGGATGCGGGATAGACTCGGCGGCAAGGCAAGACGGTAGGCAACAGGTCCTTTCCTCTCAAGGATCTCAAAAGGGCCTACAAAATGAGGTGCCAACTTAGAACCCTTTCCATAATGGATCAGACTCTTCCGCGGACGCACTCTTAAGAACACATAGTCACAACCCAAAAACTAGCGATCGACTCTATGAGCATCGACATACTTCTTCTGCCTATCCTGGGTAGCAACCAAATGCCCACGAATCTGCTCAACCTGCTGCTCCATCTCACGAAGCAAATCCGAGCCTAAACACACCCTATCCTCCAACCAATCCCAACTCAAAGGAGTACAGCAAGGATGACCATACAATGCCTAGAAGGGCAACATGCCTATAGAGCTGTGATATCCATTGTTATAAGCGAACTCCACAAGGCAAAGATATTCCTCCCAGCACGACTGCTGATCCATAACATACATGCGAAGCATGTCCTCCAAGACCTAATTTACACGCTTAGTCTGACCATCGGTCTCTAGGTGATAAGCCGAACTGAAGTTCAACTGGGTCCCCAGAGCATGCTGAAGTGAGGTCCACAAGGCCGATGTAAAGACAGGGTCTCTATCAGAAATGATCCACCTTGGGATCCCATGCAACCTCACCACATCTTCAAGAAGACTCATGCCACCACTGCTGCGGTATAAGAAGATCGAATAGGAAAAAAATGAGCAACTTTGGTCAATCTATCCACAATGACCATGATGGCATCATGACGCCGCAAAGAAACAGGCAACCCTACTATGAAATCCATGGAAATGATATCCCATTTCCAATCCAGTATCAAATTCGGCTGTAAAAGCCCTGCAAGGTGCTGATGCTCCGCCTTCACCCGCTGACATTCCAAACACTTGGACACAAAATCAGCAATGTCACATTTCATACCAGCCCAATGATATATCTATCTAAGATCTATGTGCATCTTCTTGACACCAGGGTGTGCTGAGTAAGGTGCATGATGGGCCTCAGTCATGACCAAAACACGAAGGCCCTCCAAAGGAGGTACATAGATCCATCCAAGATGTCTAAGAAGACCATCTAACTCAAGAGTATATCCAGAAAATCTACCCTCCAATGGTTTTCCTGACTCCACCACAGCTCTAACATCCTGATACCAAGTGTCCTGAGGAAGAATTCCAAGAATTCTCTCACTCAAGCCCACACTAAGGGACAATGCTGCAACCTCATGCCGCCTACGGCTCAAAGCATCTGCCACCACATTCTCTTTCCCCTAAATATAATGAACCTCAAAATCATACTCACAGAGGAATTCCATCCATCTTCGCTGTCGAGCATTCAAGTTTGATTGCATGAAAATATACTGCAAACTGCGGTGATCACTATGCAACTCAAACCGACGCCCCAACAGGAAATGTCTCCAACGAACCAACACATGCACTATAGCTGCCAACTCCAAGTCATGAACTGGATAGTTCAACTCGTGATCCTTGAGTTTGCGAGACTCATAGGCAACCACATGTCCATCCTGCATAAGCACCGCACCTATGCCCTCCAAGGAGGCATCTATGCATACCATGAAATCTCTAGATGGGTCAGGAACTGCCAAAATCGGAGCACTAACAAGGAGTTCCTTCAGGGTATGAAAAGCCAATTCGCACTTCTCTGTCCAAACAAACTTATTCCCTTTCCTTTGAAGAGAAGTAATCGGATAGCCTATCCGAGAAAAGCTCTGAACATAGCGACGATAATATCCAGCCAAACCCATGAAACTACAAACTTCAGACACATTGGTCGGCGCTGGCCAATCAACAATGGCTTGGATCTTAGAAGGGTCCATGGATACACCTTCTCCCGAAACTATATGACCAAGATAGCCCACCTCTGACTGGAAGAAATCACACTTTGCCAGATCGCAAAAAGCTGATTCTCCCTCAAGCACTGCAATACCTGACGCAAGTGACCCTCATGCTCTTCCCTGGATCTAGAATAAATCAATATGTCATACAAGAACACAAGAAAAAAGTGGTCAAGGTAGGTGCAAAAAACCCCATTCATAAGACTCATGAACACTGAAGGTGCGTTCGTCAACCCAAATGGCACCACAGTGAACTCATAGTGTCCATAACGAGTACGAAATGCCGTCTTATGAATGTCTGCATCATGAATGTGCAACTAATGATACCCAGACTTCATGTCTATCTTAGAGAACACCTTTGCCCCCTTCACCTGATCAAAGAGATCATCAATCCGAGGCAACGGGTATCGGTTCCAGATGGTTACCTTATTCAACTGTCGATAATCGATGCATAATCGAAGAGAACCATCCTTCTTCTTGACGAAGATAATCGGTGCACCCCAAGGAGAAACACTAGGGTGAATGAATCCCTTGGCCAAAAACTCCTCAACTTGCAACTTCAACTCACTCAACTCCTGAGTAGTCATCCGATATGGTGCTCTCGAAATAGGTTTCACTCTAGGAATCAAGTCAATGCAAAAATCTATGTCTCATTTCGGAGGCATATCGGGAATAACCAAAGGAAACACATCTGCATACTCTCGAAGAATAGGGTGACCATCAAGAGTGATTTCTTGACTCTCTCCCTCATCCACATCCTTAAGAGCAACTGTAGAAAGCTGACACCCTTGATGCATGCACTGCCTAAGCTGCATAGCGGAAATCATACATAAGGATATCGATCGCTGAACTCCAACGATCCCCACTCTCTTGCCACGGTCATCTACACACTCTACCATCTTCTGACGATAGTCTACACGAGTGCTGTAAGATGATAACCAATCCATCCCCAACACAACTCCATAGGACCCCAAAGGAATGACTCGAAGGTCCATTGAAGTGACAAAGGGTCCTAAGTCCAACTCACAACTGGGAATGAAGGCATCTACAAACACTCACACATCGGTAGCCAACTCTACTTGCCACCTATCTACCTGCTTAGCAGACACAAGCCCGCACCGCTCTACAATGGATGAAGAAATAAAAGAATCTAAAGCACCTGAATCAAAAAGTACAGAGATAGGGATTCCACGTAACACACTTGTGGTCTCAATCACCGTACTCTGATGCTTCGCCTGGCGGTCATCCACCACCGCAAAAACTCTATGGGATCTACCTGCATCCCCCACTATCAGCTTTGATGCGGCTGGCCTCTGACTAATTGATTTCTGCAAAAGTTGAGGACACTGAGTGGCCTTGTGGCAAAACTGACCACAAGTAAAGCAAGCTCCACTGCTAGGCCCTCTACTCCCAGACGGTCCACTAGACTGCTAAAAGCTCTACCCACTAGGGGCTTGAGATGCTCCCTGAGAAGACTGTCCTAAAAAGGTCTACCTACCCCTCGGCCATCTCTTGCTCTTTTGGGACTGAGGGATGCCACCTTGTTGGCCCTGAGG
The DNA here is from genome assembly GCF_030272615.1 of Cryptomeria japonica. Taxonomy (NCBI): domain Eukaryota; kingdom Viridiplantae; phylum Streptophyta; class Pinopsida; order Cupressales; family Cupressaceae; genus Cryptomeria; species Cryptomeria japonica. Next base: position 2,933,228 of record NW_026728835.1, on the reverse strand, counting down.
CTGCTGCTGCTGCTGTCCACCCTTGGCGGGTGTCTAAGGACCCCTAAAAGGTGTATCAATCTGGGACTGATTCCCTCTACCTCTAGATCCAACAAAAGGATCACTCCCAATCTGAACTCCAGACTGGCCGCCATGAGCATGGCTAAGGTTCTGCTCTACCAACCTGGCTTTCACTACGGCTACTTCTACTGAAGTAGGCTCAAAAACTCTCACTCCTCCACTGATGCGGTCATTAAGACCCCTCAAGAAGTGCTGCACCATCATAGCCTCATCATTGCCGATCACAGCATACTATTTGAGCTCATAGAACTTGTGCTCAAACTGATCCACTGACAACCCAAACTGGCGCAGAGCATAGAACTCATCTGATCGTGACTGCCTCCACTGGGGTGAGAGGAATCATACCCTGAACCTCTCCAAAAAGATCTCCCAAATGCAGTGTTAATGCTCACACCAATCCTCTCCTCCTCTAATTTCCACCAGATAGATGTGAAGCTCTCAAGACGCATGATCGCGTATCTCGCCTTGGTGTTGCTACTATAAGGATACATAGCAAAACACCGATCCAAGCTGATAAGCAAAGTCTCTGCCTCGAGACTGGTACCTTTTCCATCAAATAAGGGAGGATTGGACCTCATCAAGACCCTCATGTGCCCTAAGATAGCTGGATCTGGGTCCACTAGGACCTCACCCCTTCTAGGAGATCTCTCTCTCTCTGGAAACTGTTGAAGCGGTTCCTCTACCCGGCCATGGATGGGCTGATCCAACTCGGGTCTAGGGCCTAGTCTAGCTAGCACCTCCCGAAACATCTGATGCAGCTCCTCCCTTTCGGGAATCTGCTCTACTAAAGGCGGTTCCTCCTGATGAACTGACTGCTCTCTATCTACACTCGCATGAGTGGGTGGAGGCAAAGGACTATGGCGGTTGGAACCTCGACCCCTTCCTTCTCCTCTACCTTTGGTGCGGCCACCAACACGGCCACCTCCCTTGGCTTTCCTAGCCATGACCTAACGCTGCACAAAAGAAAAAGGTTCCGATCAAAGGCAGAGAAAGACATAAGGAAGTCACACCACAAGACCTACACAGAAAGGTCAAGGCGAATGGGCTCACTACAAACCCAGAGTACCCAGTGTTGAAACATGGGCTCTGATACCAAATTTAATGCCCCGCTAGGAACCTCGAAGGAAAACCCATAACAAGGGTGAAACAATTTTTTTTTTTTTTAGTATAAACATCATAAGTGCACTTACACAACATGCACGATAACACAAGCGAAAGACTTACACTAGAATTCCTTAAGGGTTACCAACGAAGAATTAACTTCAAGAATAATATTCACAACATCATAAATCCACCTATGCGTCATTAACTCAAAGATCACAAGAAGCCATAAGCAATAAAGATTCATCATAGAAGATAGAAAGGATACAACATAATTTCCACTTCAATATGCATTTATTAACTCCATCAAGGAAACTTGATAAAAACATCCAAACATAGGATTACATTGCTCCTTCAATAATTAGCTTCCCAATAAACATATAAGGATAGATCTCATCCAATTACAAGGTTACATAAGATCAATATTACAATGATACAATGACCACATAGGTCTAAAAATACCAATAATCTCCAAAACATGAGATGAAGCATGAGCCACGAACCAGAGGAACACCTGCGAAGCCAATCCTCGCATGAAGGCACAAATCTGAACATCCGATGGGAAGTGGCACTACCACCCGACCATGTAATTCCCAAATGGAATCACCCCACCGTAGTAGGAGATAGCTGAGGACCCACAAACAAGCATAAACATGACATGGTCGACAAAACAGTACGACTCCATGACAACACAATAAGACTCCACAAGAATCCAGGTGACTCAACTTCACAAACACAAGTGAACTGGCATCACAAAACACAAGTGAACTAAATGAGAGAGTGTCATCGCATAGCTTAAGATGGTTACCCTGGTATAGTTTACTTAGATCCCGACTCACTATCCTGGTAACCTCTTCCGACCATCCGGCTCCAACTAAGTCTTATGTGGACCCTTCCAGCCTTTCATGAAGACAAGGTGGTTGGTCTGCCATTCCAAGCCTTCCCAAAACATTATGAGCCCTGTGCTAGCACTCACCTATGCACGAGGTACCACTATCTTTATTAATGTTATGATACTACCCACCTAATCATTTCATTAGATTACCAATTATTATCTGACTTTCACTAGGTCATTATGCCAACCACTTTGGGTGCAACCCCCAAGCGAAAGCCACTCTCTCAAAGGATACTACACAAGCATGGTCACTCCCCGAGGACCCTATGGCGAAGCAGACAACCATAACACCACTATCAGAAATAAGTGGTCAAACAAGGACATACCGACTCTTCACTAACCATAAGGCAAAGTCACTACATGGTTAAGACAACGGAGCCGACATATATCACTTGGTCAAGGTACCAATTACACCACCACAGGATGACTAAACCACAGACCAAAATATCACAATACACACTTGCAAGGAAAGCTAAATACATCAAATCCACACTCAGGCAATCTTTGAGAATATCAGCATCATAAGCACTTGCAACATCATTGATTGAAATTAAATATAACACTCTTACAACAATCACATCATTCAATTTCCAAATCAATATTCCATCAGGAATGAAATCCACGTTAAACATTCAACTGGTTATAACATGAATTCCAAACAGGCATTTAAATCATTTTCAGAATACATCCAATCTAACAATTGAATCTCTAATTCATGCCTTGATCTCCATTGATAAAATTATTAACTAAATAATAAAAATCACATGAAAATAACATTACATCACACAAAACCGCTTTAAACATTCCATTTATAAAATTTAAGTTCTCAACACAAATTGGCTTTGGAGACCGGTAAAGGCTCCAAACAAAGCAGGGCCAAATAAACCCGTGGGTGTACTGCTATCGGGCAACAGACACCAGTTACCGGTTGTGCTGTTGCCGCTGGAAACAGCCCAACCAGCAAGGGTTGCTGCTACCAACCGGTAACACTGCTCCCAATTGGAAGTGGTGCTGCCGACCGGTAGAGCCGCCACCGCCGGTAGCAGTTGCTACCAACCGGTAACACTGCTCCCAACTGGAAGTAGTGCTGCCGACCGGTAGAGCTGCCACCATCGGTAGCAGCTGCTACCATCCGGTTGCAGTCCTACCGACCGGTAGCGCTGCTACTGCGTAGCGGTGCTGCCAACCGGTAGTTCTGCTACCTGTGGTAGCAAACACTACCGACTCACATGACGGGGTAAGCCCATCACGGGAGCGGTATGGTCCACAATCAGAGACAAAAACACTGCCTCCAAGCATTCAGAAACAATAAAACCACCAAATCGTTTGACACAGGAAACGATTCATTTCCAGAATTATTTTGCGGGCACACACATACAGTGCCAAATCCAAAATTCTCAAGGAATATTTACCAACAAGGTAAATGGTGAAATAAACATACTGGAAACATTAGCTAAAAATATCAATGCAACTTTATACAATACATTAAGCCACTTTAACCATTTAAATCTAGTAATCATTAATTTAAATAAACAATAATCACAAAGCATATTAATTAAATGATTACACCAACATAAGAGAGCATCATCCATTTAATTAAATAACCATTTAAATAACGAAAACCTGCAAAACCAAGATAGATCAAATGATGAGTCTCAAATGACCAAACCAAGGCACCATGACACGCATAATAGCCAGACGGGGAAACACAACCGATTGACAACACTCACACGAGTGTAACTGTGGTCAAGCTAGGGTACAACAACTATCTCCTCCACTCCCATCGGATGAATATAAGGTATGCTCAGACCTGCGAAACCAGGTGGAGTCAATACCCCGTACCTTCCCGGTACTAGTACTTGCAATATCCTACACCAAAGAATCACAGGTGCATATAGACCAATATATATATACAGACATGGTAAACACACCAGTGAAGGAGAATTGTTACGTTCCCTATCTCACCGGAGTGAGTGAACGAAAATCATCCCCTCGCATCCCAATACACTTGCAAACACACAACATATAAATGACGCATCGCAATAAAAGGGAAAAGTGTCAGTCCATGATAACGATCCATAAAACAAAATTAATCATAAGCACTGAAATACTACATAAAATCATACACCATAAATCCAGATAAAGCATGAAATAACATCGCATAATATCCGAATCAAAATACAATAATGTTCCACAGAACAGTCACCAAAGTAACTCAAAATATACAAAAGAGGTTGATCAAGGAGGGGTACTACATGCACTTTCAACACGGTCCTGATGAATTTTCTCCAAATTTGTAGGGTGGATCCGTATTAGTCTGAATATCTCAGATCTAAAGTTACAACACGATCCCAAACCGGTAGCTCCTTATTTCATTCATTTTATCTCCCTTTTCTACTTAGTCACAAAGTCAACATATCTATTTACAAAAGAGGGCAAATCACTTTCCAACCCTTATAATCCACTTGGAATTCTTATCCTTGTTTCCCTTAGATTTGGATCTAGTGGATTCAAGCCCCTCTTTTGAATGTAAATTTTATCCCAAGTGATAATAATCCCAGTGACTTCCATTCTCTCTCCTAGGTAGGGAGTCGCTAGGGTCCAATTTTCTACTTTACAATATGAAGAAATATCCTTTGATGCTCCACCTGCACCTAAAGTGAATGGACCATCAGTAGGGCCATAATATAATCGATGAAAACTTGTACAAAAATGAGGTGTCAATAGATGGGAGTGGCACTAATACCAACTTTAAACTTGATGCTCCTCCATGGTCATGACCACCAACATCAGTTGGCATCTAATTAGCCTAATCGTTGAGATTGGCAGAGGGTTAACTCAATGCAACTAATGCAAATATCACTACACGTTGAATGGTTGCTAGTAGCAAAAGGAGGATCCACAAGAGGTTGAGCAAGCACCAATCAATTGGGGTCAACCCATGCTTCTAACCTCTATTGGGGCATGCACTGCTAACACCTTGGAATTATCTGAAGTCAAAATAATTGAGTTTTAAATCCAACACAAATTTTGTGTATAATCTCCTCAAATAATAAAGAGGGACCTCAAAAGTGGCATGTGGTGCATTTGAATAGGCACTGGTCTACCGGGGTCAACCCATGCCCCTAACCTTCATTGGGACATGCCACTGCCAACACCTTGGAATGATCTAAAGTCAAAATAATTAAGTTTTAAACTCAACACAAACTCTCCATATAATCTCTCCAAACAATAAAGAGGGACCTCACAATTGGCATGTGGTGGATGATCAAATGCCATCCACTATGGCTTCCAAAAATTATTGGACATCCCAAGATGCCTACACCACTTAATCTAGATATTTATTTTTGTTTGGTGGAATTGGTTGATTGGTGATAGGTTCATTAGAGGAATGGGGCTAAATTTGTTTGTTAATTTTGAGGTCAATGATGTCCTTGTAGGAGAGACCATCAAAACAAAACTATCTCCAATCCTCTCACCATAAGGAGTTTTATCTAGGTTCACACCAATAGACTTAAAAACATCTAGAATATTTTATATATACTAGATGAGGTGGCATAAATGTTTCATTATGGATGTGACGGATTTTACCTATAATGTAATGTGTTTTCATTGATCCTGGCTTTCAAGTAGGGTGGAGGTAAGGTATTATGCAAATCATTAATGTCAAACTCATTTATCAAATAAAGATGTACCTGCATTATGTTTGTTAAAAAAATTACAATAAATTCGTACTAAAAATTAAAACTAGATATTTAGCTGAGAGGCTTTTATGGTGGGCTTTGGCCACCAAAATTAAGAATCCTCACACCTAAGACGTGAACGGGAAAAGTTTTATGTTGACCATGAAAATTGAAAAAAAGGAAATTTGTTGCACAGACATTAAGTATCTATCAAAACCCATAATTTAATGTATGTTATTATCGGCATCATTGTTGTCCATTTTCAGATATTTTGGTGCCATTCCCATTCCTGTTCCTTAGCGCAACCGTTTCCAGAACGATTTTAGTTACTTCATATTCAACAAAGTTTACATTGCGACATGGTTAACAAGCTGAAATTTACCACTTTGGATCCCACTGTAGCGTAGAAATTAGGAATCATCACAAGATAAGTAGAAACAAATCAAAACATTAAACATGATAGCTCAATCATAAGAAAACTCAATGCAAATGAACCTAATTCCAAAGCACATTCAATAGAGGTATGGAAACAAAGCATTCAAAAGTAAAATTATGCAAACCATATGCTTCTTCCATGTGGCTCCATTGTTGTTCTTTCCTCTTCAATAGTTTTGTGGATCTCACCTACAAGTGCTCTCACAATTGAAAGCAAAAAGCTCAAGAGTACTAGAACTAAAATTTGATAGTTTGACAGCAATTCGGATTTCAAGAAGTAATTGAAGGGGGTGATTGAAGAAAAATTATCCAATTTATAGAGAAATTGGAGAAATCACAAAATTGGCATGATGCAATTCAAATGGAAATTGCAAATCAATATGACAAATTATGACAAATTATGCACTTTCCATGCACAATTTGATTGATTGACAATTTGATGACAAATTATGACACATTCTATGTCAAAATTGATTGATTATCAATTATGACAATTTCATGACAAATTGACATGCCACTCCCATGGAATTAGGAGATGAATTAGGAGGGAAAAGGAATTAGAAATTTGAAAAATTAGGAAATTGAAATTGATGACCAATTAGGAAATTGGAAATTGATAGAATTTAGAATTTAGGAATTAGTGAATTAATTAATAATTTTTCATTTATTAATCAATTCACAAAGAGGAATAATTAGCCAATTAAATAAAGATTTAATTGTAATAAGAAGACTTAGGATTAATAAATAATTTAGTAATCCTAGAGGAAGAAATGGCAAATTAGGTTAAATGACCAAATCATAAAACCCTAGAAGACGAATTAGAAATGCGAAGATGACAATTAGGTCTTGATTAGAGATAATTAATGTCATGATTTGATTTTGATAAATGACCAATACGACAAAATGATTTGATTGAGAAATACGCCAATTGACATGATTTGATCCAAATTGACACAATTGAGACAGATAATGATTGATAGTGAAATGATCGCAAAATGACAAGATTGACAAGAGGACGAGGATCGATGATAAAATAGATTGCAAGATGACAAGATTGATAACGACCACGATCAATGACAAATTGATCGCAAGATGACAAGATTGAATATGACAACGATTGATGACAAGATAAAATCGATCAAAATCATGACTGGATAATGTTGTCGACAAGACCAAATTCGAGGACGAGACGATTGAAGAATATAGAAGAATGACTCGATGTTCGCAAAATGATAAAAATCAAGTGCGTGACATAGGAGAAATGTTAATGCGACGCAAAAACCTAAAATGACGCAATGCGCAAATGTTAAAGTATGACCTCGCAAGCGTTGACCATTTTTGGGTGTCTACACCCACAAATTTGGGTCAAATAATATCATAAAACATAAAAATTATATAAGTAAATAGCCCTCAATTTTAGTTTTTCTCAAAAATATAAATTTGTTATATACATTATTTGAGTCTTCTCTATCTTTTTAATAAATCAAAATTTGTTGCTGAAAATAATGACATGTTCGAGATGACGAAAAAAATAGTAAATGATGTCAAAAAAATTCCTGAAAAATAACCTTGTACTCTTACACATGTAGGCAAACATTACCAATTTACTAGCCATTCAGTTGTCTGATCAAAGAATGTAACATAGAATCTCATGAACCTTTCAAAATTGACTATTTTATCACTTAGATGAAGGGTGGTTGCAAGAAGTTGAGTCCCACTTTTGGGCAAAAAGTGGAAGTGTTTTCTCTGTTTTTCAAATTTTTTGTCGATTGATGTCAAAATTTGATGCATTTAGAGATTGAATCTCAAAAAAATTTAGTAATAGAAAATGTATTTCTCGAAGTCTACTTTTCAAATATGTAATTTATTTTAATATCCACATGCTAGAAATCCCTTTTTAGTAGGCATGTTTAAAAACCAGTTTTTCAAAATGCCTGTTTTGGGACCATACCACACGTGTATGACTACCCTTTTTTGATGCAAAGAAATTAATTTTTGCAAATCCTTCTGGGAAATGATACCTAAGACACCAAATATTGATGAGAATATTTTTGTTTATTTTTTTATTAATTTTTAACTGACAATAAAGTATATATTCAAAACATCGGGTGTACGACCACCATAATTTGATGAAAATTTCATATTTTTCAATTTTTTTTTTAAATATTCAAATGAATTGTATGTAGATTGATGTCATATAATTTATTTATTTAAAATCCTAAAAACAAAAAAGTTATTAAAGTTTTAGTGAACCTTGGTATTTTAGGTTTAGGTTCCACTTTTGATTAATAAGTAATACAAAAATAGTAAAAATAATATTATCACTATGAAATTTACATTTTTGAAATCAGGACGCTGAAAACTCTAATGGGTTTTCGTTTCCTCAAAAAAATCAATCAGAAGGGCTCTCAAAAAATTGGGCCAAGGTAGAAATCTGATGTCGTTTTACCTTATTCATTTTTTTCAAGGTCCAAGCATAGGCTTGGTGGGACCAAGCCTGTCCTGAAGCAAAAACAATGCTAAGGGTTGTTTCCCTCCCCTAATTTTAATAAACAGGCACCTGTTTTTTAAATTCAAAAAACGGGCGCCCGTTTCGCTTTGTACCGTTGAAAGAGAAATGGGCACCCGTTTCAATAAATAATGGGTGCCCATTTTTGAAAAGATCCGTTGGGCCAGAATCTGGCCCACAAGCACAAATCCCAATGATTGAATGATTTTTCAATCATTGCTTGACAGGTACGATCTGCAAAGAGAATGTTTTGATTAATCATTCTCTTTGTTTGTCTTATTGTCGATTTGGTAAAGAGATCGATTTGAATTCAAATTTTGGTGTAGTCACGGGATCAAATCAATGTAGGAAGAGGCAAAGGAAGGTTCTGACAATTGAGGAGATTACAGCAAATAGGGAGAAGGAGGCAATGCGTCAATGAGAGAGAAGATCAAGAATGAGACAAGGAGCTTCAAGTTCCACAATCGTTTAAGAAGAGGAGAACATCAATGAGACCATAAATGCTAACAAAGGAAACACAATAGAACCATTTAATTGAGGTGCATCTTCTAATCCATTATTGGATACATGTATGTCTTCACCACCCTATGTTTTTTCTCATGAAGAAATTGGTGATTTAGTAGAAGCAAGTTACTTATTAAATGAAATTCTAATTGAAAATCAAACCCCAAATGAAATTAGAACTCAAGTTGAAACTGAAATTGAAATCCAAATTGAAACCCGAAATGGAATTAGATCTCAACTTGAAACTAAAATTGAAACCAAATTTGAAACTCCAAATGAAATTGAAAATCCACTTGCAACTAAAACCAATAATGTGTATGTAGACATGGAAACACCAATTGAAAATAAAACATGTTTGAATGATAATCAAATGAATGAAAATTTTGAAATTAAAAGTGATGTACTAGACAACCTTCCTGGCTTGGTTTCATGGAGACAGATTAGGACACATGCAAATAGATTGTTTAGACATTTTTCTTATAATAAGAAATTTGGGTTTGAATGTTAATTAATGGTACAACTAATTAAAATGACTAAAATGCGAAAAGTGATGAAGAAGTTAGGCTTTTATGTCAAACCCAAGAAGAAGGACGAGTATTTAAAACAAGTTGTATCGACTGTTGCTAGCGCCTTTGATACAATTGGAAAGAAAAATTGTTCTAAAGATAAAAATGTGGCATTACGGGCAATAACAACAACTTTAGTAATCCAAACAACTTCTAATAAAAGAATGATGAGTAACCTAAGTGGATATCTTAATATTCATTGTAAAACTTTGTCAAGAGCTGTAAAACAAAGAGTTAATTTTGAAAGTGATCCGGCAAATAAATTGTTGACTTTTAGTGGTAGACTACCAAGGTACGATATGAAACTTACTGGTGAAGTCAAAAATTTGATTGAAAAATTGTGGCATGATAATATGAGAGTATCACCTAATGTTAGAGATGTTCTTAAATTAAGAATTGGGTCAAAAATTTGTGATCCACATCCAAAACATCTATTGGACATGACTTAAACTGAATTGTATAAATTTTGTTTGGATGATAAGGTGTTGACTATTAGCATTTGTCAAAGGTCTTTTGAAAAGTGTAAACCTTGGTATGTTCGAATTAACAAGGAAAGAGTCAAATGTTGTTGCAAAACTCATGTTCAATTTCGCTACCATTATGATGTATTTTGATATATACGTGTTACCATGCATAGTAATGGAATGTTCCAAGAATGTGGTATAAATATACCACTTGAAACTATAGAGGAGTTTATTTCAAGTTTGTTTTGCAACCCACTAAATGAACAAAATTTTCTTTTCAATGCATGTGTTTCTGGTGTATGTGATATATGTGGCAATCTTGCATTGTTTGATGAATGTTTGCATGAAAATATTTCAAATGATTTTGGACAACAATTAGTTGATGTTAAAAGATTTAAAATTGTTGAGTATCCACTGAAGGATGGAAAGGTTGGAAAATGATGCGATCTAATGACTGAAAAAGTTAGTGTTCATGCATTTATGAATGAATTCAAGAGCAACATCGTACCTAAATATGTTAAACACACTCAAAATGCTGGATGGCTTGATGGTCAGTTTTGAATATGTAAGGATACATTTCCTATTGGTAGTTGACTTTGCAGAGAACTACAGGCTTGCACCACAAGATGAGGTCCAATCACAATACTACAATTTAGTGCAAGTATCGATTTTTGTCCATATTGTCTATAGGCATGAACCAGATAGTATAGAAGAGGATCGCAAAATTTTGAGAGAGTACCATTTATATATGAGTGATAATAAATTACACTCATCTAAGTTTGTCCAGTATTGCTTCAAGACCTTTTTTCAGAATTTGAGGGAGAGAGAAATTCAGATGACACAACATCTAATATGGTTTGATAATTGCACAGGGCAATTCAAGAATGCTAGAATGTTTTATTGGTTGAGTAGGATTCATAAGAAAAGTAATATCGAACACATGTGGAGTTTTTTTTAGGCTGGACACGGGAAAGGAGAACATGATGGTGCCGACGCATGTGTTAAGACAACCCTTTGTAGAGAGCAACTCAAATTCGAGGAAAAGGCTAAACTTAAAAATGCAAGTGCAATTGTGGATTGGTGTAGTGCAAATTTATCCACAGGATCAAGTCAGAACTCTACAATTAGACGTTTCTTCTGGCTAGTTAAAGAGGAGAATATCCTTCCAAGATATGATTGTGATACAATCAATGGGTCAGCTAGATGGCATTCATTTAAGAGTTCTAATTCTAACACTTGGACTATATGGACTAGAGAGCTTGCATGTTTTTGTCAATTTTGTGTTGCAGGTGAATGGGAAGAATGCAAGAATATCGAATGGGTCGAAGAATGGCAACACAAATCCTTAACACCTAGTGAGACACAATATGAAGATGTTAGAAAAAATGAAAACCCAGATCATGCATTTGCATCAGAATATTATGATCGTGTTTCAGACCTCATACAACTTGGTAATTTAATTCAATTTCTTGTTTATAACTTTAAATTATATATTTTATGTATTGTCATATAATTTATGACTACACATTTGAATTATAAATTCTAACAATTTTTATTTCTACATGTACTTAAATTTGTTTTCTAGGACATGTGTATGTTGTTGTTGCACCTGAAGATAATGATGAGAAGGTTGAGTATTGGCTAGCATGTGTAGAACCTAGGAAAATGTTGATATGTGATCAAGTCTAGATGATGATGGTTTTCAGTATCCAGTAGGGTCTGTTGTGGTAGTTGGTACATGGCTATGCAAATACTTAACAAGAAGGAATGGCTTACCAACTTATGAAGACTACCAATCAGAAAAGAAGATTATACACTATTCTCATTTGGTGGTGGCAACAAACATCAAATTAGAAAGATACAAAGGTAGACCCGCTAATAAGGTATTGTGGACACTTTCAGTAGAAGAGCTTGAGGAAATCATAGATGCATTGTAGAAGAGAGAGGATGCAAATGGTACATTAGGTTGAATCAAATTTATATGCATGTAAGTTTGTGTTACTTGTGTGAACTCTTTTATATTTAATCATGATAATTGTTTTTCTTTGTCCCTTTAACATTGTATTTGTCTACATTTGATATAATTTTGGTTTCATAAACAACATTGTATTAGTTATCTTCTTCTTAATATTATTTTGTGCACATTGTAATTGTGTTACAATTGAATTCTCATTTTTTATGATATATTTATTTTATCGTAATCTCTTCATAGATTAATTGTAAGTTCAAAGATAGAATTATGTCTAAAATATGACAACTCTATATTTATCATTGTATGAAAAATCTATATTTATAGTGTGATTTTTTATTTTACTACCATTCTATCCATGCTTTTCATACCACTACTATCCACACTTATAAACCTTCAATACACTGGTAAAGTAGTGTGGTCAACTTAAGAGGAAAGTCGATACTATGTTTGTAGCTCTTACTCTATTAAACATTTTGCATTCGCGGTTGTTACACACTCATTGCCCAATGCCTTTGTTATATCTATATAAATGAATTATATTATGGAAAAGGAGGTCACAATGTTCACCTACCATCTTTCAATGTAATTATTCCATATAGAAGGGCTTCCTTTACTTATTCCAACCCTTCAAAATGTCAAAAGAATTATGCATATCAATAAGAAATTGACAAGAAAGAATCTATGTCTACTTCCTTTCAAATCATTGAATAATGTTCTTCAAACCTTCCTAATCATTTGGTTAGCCTTAGTTCCATCAATCTATTGGATTCCTCTATGAGATTAATTTATAATTTATAATCCTTTTATAATTTTCATATCAAATTTAAATGCATGTAAGTTTGTGTTACTTGTCTGAACTCTCTTATATTTAATCATGATAATTGTTTTTCTTTGTCCCTTTAACATTGTATTTGTCTACATTTGATACAGTTTTGGTTTCATAAACAACATTGTATTAGTTATCTTCTTCTTAATGTTATTTTGTGCACATTGTAATTGTGTTACAATTGAATTCTAATTTTGTATGATATATTTATTTTATTGTAATCTCTTCATAGATTAATTGTAAGTTCTTGATTTTATTATTATTTTAAGAATAGGATGTTATTGTAAATTGGGATAATTATTTTATTGAATTATAAACTATTGCACTATAAGATGATCAATCACAATGTTAAAATATAAAGTCATAAATAGATCACATAACAAGTCATAAATAAAAAGTCCTACATACAATCACATAACAATTCCTGATGACATAATAACAAGTCTTGAAAAAATAATAATAAGGAAATGACATTAAAACAAGTCCAAATAGCATAATAACAAAACAACATCACATATATAATCACTAGAGTGCACCAAATCACATAACATGACCTGATATCATAATAGCAATGAAATGGCATAATAAAAAGTCCTATATATAATCACATAACAACAAGTCCTATATATAATCACATAATAACAAGTCCCAAGATAACATAACAAGTGTCATCATAAAAAGTCCATAATACAATAACATGACATGATCTAAAATATATAATCTAAGAGCTCGCATGCATCTCATCTGCAGTCCTTTTCACTCCACGTGAAGGTGGCTGAGATGAATCATCCTGCTACACGTGGTCCTGAGATGCACCATCTCGTGTCTGTGTAGTATCAGTGTCTCCACCCTCCTCTGCAATATCAATGACTCCACCCTCCCATGGAGTATCAGTGTCTGTACCCTCCTGTACATTATTAAAAAATTTTACATCAGAAGAATATTTAACATGAGAAGAAGTTACTTGCATAATTCACTTATAAAGTAATTAAATACTAAAAATTTAAAATAAATTACCATACGACCATGCTCTACAATACCGTCACTAGTACGTGGAGGTCCACTATCATGAACAAGAAAAGCGGTCGTAGTCAAGTCTTGCAAAAAAAAACATTGTAGATCAATTTTGATAATCCCTATAAAAGCAAGGTACACAGTATAAACAAATTAGAAATTATTTTTCTAATTGTCACCTCAAATGATAATGTCGATGGTTGCATTTGGCTCAATCCTATAGCCATACCAATACTGGTAGTGGTATCGACCAGAACAACATATATAAAGCATGAATCAAACTTGTATATATACATAAATTATAAAGTATATATATAGACTACAAGATTATCACAGAAAATCATATGTGTGATGTAGGAAAAGTAACTGATGGTCGAAGGCATACATGTGATGCACCATCAAACAATCCAGAAGCCTACAATTGCAAAAAATAATGAACATGAATCAAAGTTGTACATAAATTAGTAATAATATAAACACTTCAAATTAATGGATGAAAAACATACTAGTGGTATATGAGGTTGAGCCTCAGTGGTCCACGGGTCACGTGAAGAACTACCCACCTCGGTGCTACACGAAGCACCCTACAAAATTGAAAAAACATATCATACACATCATTACATTAAAAAAATTATTGTTTATTTTAAATGTACATATCAATACAATGTATCTAGATGAAAGTGCATACCGTAAATGGGAAACCAACATCTCTAGGTATTGAGGTAACATGATGTCAGTTCCTCAATGATGTGGTATGATCCATCCTTTGTTCGGAAAAAAATTGACTCATGTTATGGTTCATATGTGTATATATAAGGAATTTAATATTGCACTGTAAATTATATAAATAAATTTGTACCTATGTAGGCTGATCATCGTCTGCCCACAAGAGATCAACATATGAAGAGACGACATCAGCATGTGCAGCCTCCTCGACATCATCATAACCACCATGGGCAGAATCAACATCATCAAAATCACCATCTCCTCCAGGGGCAGCCTCACTCTGTGGACCCGTACATACATCCCCACATCTCGTGCAAACATGTGCTAAGATGGGGGCAACCCTCACTGCGCGCAACTACTGTACCAAATTGCCTGACAGGGCACTCCCACTGCTCGATGATGGGCAGGTGCTAGAATAAATGGTGATGGAAGAGGAACCAATGGATCATCACGCACATGGTTTCTAACCCTGTCGCTCAATTTTGCTCCTGGCCTATCCTGGGGCATGCCTCTCCCAACCCCCTGAAATGATCTAATATCAAAGTAATTGGGCTTTTTGCCCAATTCAAATTCAGCCCATAATTTTTTCAAAAAATACACCAGGAACTCATGATTGGAGTGTGGTGGATGGTCAAAAGTGTCTAGCAATGCCTGAGTGCCTACACCATCGAATAGAGATCCGTGGATTCTTCGGATCTATCTCTTCACCCGTCTTAGGGTTCACAAAATATTGTTTCAAATCCATTTTTATTATTTTTAATTCATTGACTTGTTTGTATGTGAGGCCATCAGTGTAAAATGCACACAATCTCTCCCGCCAACTACGGTAGCTATCTAGCTCGCTATCTAAAGCCTGTATAGACTGTACAATGCCTTGCATACTATCTGCAAGGCATAACAACTCCGTAGGTGGATGAGGCTAACATCTAATAGTATGAATATCTCTAATCAAAGAATCAATATTCATCCTAATTGTCTTCCTCAACTGATCAGGTGGAGGTGGAGGTGGAGGTGGAGGGGGTGGAGGTGGAGGGGGTGGAGGTGGAGGTGGTGCTATACCTAATAGCACATCTATCTCAAACTCATCCATTATGTGAAAATAATCTGCATATATATACAAACATGAAAATTTATAATTACAATTACAAACATGAAAATTTACAATTACAATTACAAACATGAAAATTTACAATTACAAACTATTTAATTTACATTTCACCTTCCAAAAAAACTTATAATTAAATACAATTTAGCAACTTAAATATAAAAAAAGGAAACTCACGTAGATCTATAATATTATTAATAGGTGGGTAATAATAAGCATCATTTAAGAAATATTATCCATTTAAATCAAAGTATAAAAAATATTCTACAAAATAAAACATCATAATGCCCATGCAACTCAAACAATACTTTTTAACATCTAAAGATGAATTAGTATAAGTTCCATCAAAATCATAAAAATAATCATGAGAGAGAGAGAGAGAGAGAGAGAGAGAATAGATAATGAATAAATGACTCCATTGATTTAGATAATGAAGGTAACTTCCATGGAATTACAATTTAGTACCCTTGCAATATTTGTCCATTATCGTCAATTAGGCTACCACTTTATATTTTCAACCTGATAGGATTCGATTCAACTACTCTCTTTTGGTTAAATTAACTAAATTCATTAAATTCATAAGTTATATCTATGAACTTGCCAATACATGTACTACTTTGTTGTGTTCTTTGCTAGAATCGTTGGATGATTTAGTGATCGCAACTAGTAGTACTACACTAAGTTGAAGCTTGAATAAATAGTAGGTTCTCTACTCTTGGAGGAGTTAAAAAAAAAAACTCTATTTTTTTATATTCAATTTTATATTGGTATTTTCTTGTTCGAAGTTGCAACCCACAAAATGTGATTCCAATATTTATCTATATTTGATTCTTATTTTTATTAAATCTGCCACTAGTGTGATTTATTGTCCTCTTAACTTAAATCAAGCTATGTAAATTTAAAGCCTCATAACTTTTGATAGAGAGCATATTTTTTCATGCTTCACATGGCATTGAAAAGGTGGTTCATAAATCTTCATAGATCACACAATTATTTTCTAGAATATTCCCTCGTATTTTATATTTTATTTTTTGTGATTTCACATTCTAGTTATTTACTTGGACATCTTGGCACTTGAAAATGACCGTCTTACATGAGATGAATTTGTTTTATATGTATTGATTTTATTGATCTGTTAAGTTTTTATTTGAGGAGGTATCATAGGTTTCTCTATTCATCCTTTTGTGGTAAAATTAGAAAGGGATAACTATGATTCTTTTGTAAAATGATATCTTGATAAGTTTTATGTGTTGTAATCATTTTCCTTTTATGTATGGAGTCATACCTAAACTAGAAACACTAGAAATTATATAATCTTGGTGTAACATCATTGACCATGTAGGAGTGATTTGATCTAGTATCAAGATCATGATTCTATGTGTATTGCATTGGATATTGATTTCCCCCACACACTTTGGAATAGACTTTAGGAGATCCATGGAGACCCTCATATCTCTCCATTCCTAGAGGATCCTATTGTAGATTGTTTCATTCCCTTTGTAGATGAAGATCGCATACCCTTCGATGGTGATACTTAAGAGGAAATTTATTATATCATAGGTCTTGCATATTTTGACAATTTAGAGGCTTGTCTCACTCTTCAAGTACTCATCCTATCAAGACCTAATATCCATCTTAAATGTTTTTTATTATTTTAGATTATTATCACCAATTTTATAAACCCAATTGATTTAGTCTACATGGCATTAATCACCTTCTAAACATGACCACTTGGGATTCATATCTTTTGAATATATTATCCTTGTTTGAGGAGTTTAGAATTACATATGTTAAATAATATTTTGAGGATATTGATATCCTCTTTCATGATTGGGCTTGTAGCGTTGTAAATTGTACGCACTTGCTAGGGTGGTACAATTTCACACTTAGTTTAGCACCCGCCTTGGCGCATTTTGCATTTTGCATTGCATTTCCCCTTTAGCACTTAATTAATCAAATTAATTACGTCTAAGGTTCTATTTCATCATCTTACATATCATAAAGTTTGGCCCTTTCATTAAAGTGTGCCCTTTTCATTTTATTCCTCCTATACATCATTTAATCAAAAACCCTAATTAGGTCCTATTTTGAACTTGGGGGCTTCATTTCGGGGGTCAAAACATCTCGAAATCACCTGTAATTTCGGGATTCTCTCTAAAATCATCATATCCGATGGCCCTGAAAATTTGGTGAAAAGTTGTCGGGACCATGGCGCCCGGAGAGGACCATGGCGCCCGGAGTGCACATGGTCCCGGACATTTTTCCCGAAATTTTAGGAGCATGATCCAATCATAAAATAAAGCTTAACCCCAAGAAATTGGCAGGATATTCAATCTCTAGGTCGGCCAAAAGTCGAAATTAAGACCTAGGGTTTCATATATAAGAGCTCTCTTTCTTCATTTGAAAGGATCCGAATTTTGGCTTTGGAGGACCTTCTATGCAGAGAAAGAGTAGATATTTGAAGACTTCAATAACATTCAACATCCATCCATCAAGCATTCATCAATTTCATTCATTTAGGGCTTGGGAGACATTGAAAAACAATAGGAGATTACCGACTGAAGATTGGCTTGTACTCCTCCCTTGAGGGTTGGGTATGATTTCATGTTGTTTTCATGTCTTTGCATAAGCTTCAATATATCCTTTATTCATGCTTTAGATCACTTTTCATCTTGATTTAGAGCATTTACATTATCATTTACAAGCAATTAGGGTTTACTTTCTAGGTTGCTCTAGTTTGCTTTCTTGCATTTTAAGATCTTGCACACACACAAGGTCTGCACACACATTACTTTTACAATACAACTTGGCTATTCGTGGAGGTGGAAATCACCAAAGCGGGGGTTTGACTAAGGCAAAACCCTATATAGCCGCCCACCACACCTTTTCAAATATAAGTGCAGGTTTCGGGACTCGGACGACGCGGCAGGTGATAGATCCGGGAAAAGCAGGTCAAGATAGCACTCCACACCAAATTGCAGAGCAAAAGACCAGGACAGGGGCGTGGGGCACCCTGGTCCTGCCAGGACAGGGGCGCTGGGCGCCCTGGTCCTTCTGACAGCAGTTTTCAGCATTTTTGATAGCTTTGTAAAACAACAGTTTTCGGGAGCAGTTTCAGGGGCAGAATCAGGACAGTGGTGCCCGCGCCCCCGTCCCGAACATTTTTAGTCAGATTTTAACTCCGGGTACGCATTTACATTCTTGTCTTGTCCTTGTGTTTAAAGCTTTCCATTGTTTAAGTTCAATTCTGCAATCTTGTTAGTAGTTCATACTTGCACTTTGGGGTTAGGAATTGAACTTGCATCATTCTATCTATCATTTGCAACAAAGGAATAGAAATCCTAATAGGTAGCCCGTGGCTCTCTCTCTTCCACAAAAAGAAGTAGCCAATTGTGTGATACCTCTAGGCTCTTTCATATTCCACAAATGTGTGATTGAAGGTGAGATTAGGGCATGTTTGCTTAGTGTCACTTTTTCCCCCACACATTTTGGTGAACCCGATGTGAATCTATCATTGCTTCCTCTTGCATAGCATTTGTTAGATCTAGATCTAGATTTAGTGTGTTTTCATTAAAAAGAAAAAAGAAAAAAAAAGTGTGTTTCTTTGCATTGTGTGTTTAAATTTTATGCAATTTCAAAATGTCAGATTTTTATTTGCAAGATGTTCATATTTGTGATGATTATGAGTTAGATGAAGCTTTAGATGAATTTTTGAAACCTAAATATACCAAACCTTCTTTTTACCAAAAACTCATAAACATTGTTACTATGCCATTTCATTGTGATGAGAAAGATAAGTCGAATGATTCCTCTCAAGGGTACATTCCTATCAGCTCTTCCACTAAATCTAGTAACATGGTTGTTTTCAATGATCCCCTCTATGAAGAGATATCTCTTTTTGAATCAAAAGATAAACCTTTTAATAGATATGATCATGCTTTGTTGAATGATGCCCTTGATGCCTTTGTGTCTCCTAAAAAACACTCCCTTCATGAGGATCCTTTTGTGCAAGAAGATGACATTATCCCTACATTTCCTAGTGATGGCCTTTCCTTTTCCAACAAAATTCCCACTAGAGATGATGAATTAATGATAAATGCTTACCCTTCTCCTAAAGTTTGTCTTACCCATAAGCATCCCTTAGAGAAAGAAGATGAAATAATAAGCAATTTCCTTAATTCTCTCTCCCATAAAGATCATATTGAACATATTTTGAGGAAAGAGGATGAGTTTAACACATCTATTGATGCTCTCCCTCCTAAGGATGAGGAATTAATAAACAATGTTATCTCCTCTCCCGAAATTGACAATACTTCAAACATTCCTTTCAACAACCTCACTATTTGGGATGAACCATTAGAAGAAGGTATAGATTATTCTCTACCCCTAGCCAAAGGGGATGAAATCAAGATTGGAAACTCCCTTGATAGTTTCTCCCCTTCCTTGAATCTCAATTATTCTCCCTCTAAAAATAAAGCATCTCCCTCTCCTCAACTTGGTTCTACTCATAAGGAAACCCTAGTTCAAAGCAAGATGGTTAACATTTCTTTCAAAGATCTCCCTCTCAAAAGTGAGACTTTAGAGAGTAGTGTTGATCCTTCTCCTAGAGAGTTTATTCCCCATGTAGATCCTTTGATGATAGAGGATGATATGACCTTTCCTAGTATTACTCTTCCTACTAGAACATCAATGCCTACCCCTTGTCTCTCTCCTAAAATTGATTTAATCCATGATGAGATTTTAGTGCAAGAGAAGACTATCAACAATTCTTCCAACACTTTTGTTCATTCCTCTAAACCATCCTCAATCAATTTGATACATGTGAATGAGACACCTAACAAACCTCTCTTCACTGTCCAAGGTGCTTGTCCTTCTCAAAATTCTCAACCTTTAAATAATCCTATCTTAGTGGTTCAAGGTGGTTATGCTAATGATTCTTTTTGCACTCCTAAGAAACCGGTTATTACTGTGCAAGGAGGTTATTCCTCTAAGAGCCCTTATGAGTATGCTAAGCAATTGACTAGAGAGAGTTATCATGCGGTTGCCCATACTTATAATACTAGAAACAATAGGCAACCTAATCCTCCTCCAGTTATCCCAACTTCACTTCCTCCTTCCCAACCTATTCTTCCCCAAGCTCCACGTATTTCACAAGTTCTTGGTAAGGAATATGATCTCATAGAACAACTTAAAGCTACCCCTGCTAAGATATCCCTTTGGGATTTGATCCAAACTTCTTCCGCTCATCATGGAATGTTACAAGATGCCTTGAAAGATTTGAATGTTCCTCCACCTAATACATCTAGTAATATAGTGTCTTTGGTTAACTCTGTGATGAATCCTAAAGCTCAAATTGTGTTTACTCAAGATGAGTTGCCTACTAGTGAAATTCAACATCAATATGATCCCTTGATGATTGTGGTTATCATAAATGACACTGCTATAAGACGAACACTGGTAGATAATGGCTCTGGCCTTAATGTGTGTAGCATTAATCTATTGCAGAAGATGAATGTGGATACATCCCTTATTGAGCCTGACTCTCGTCCCATTCGAGGCTTTGATAATGTGGCTAAGTCTTCATTAGGTATTATCACCCTACCTATCACAGTGGGACCTGTTACTTTGCCTACTCCTATCCATGTTATGTCGGGAAATCTAACATACAACTTGCTATTAGGGAGACCTTGGATTCACAGTATGCAAGCTGTCCCCTCTACATTGCATAGACAAGTTAAATTCATTTATAACAATAAGACATATACCTTGATAGGTGATACTAATTTTCAAACTTGTTTGCAAACATCTACTTCCAAAGGGAGTTCTTCTAAGCCTTCCTCTTCTAGTGATGACTCGTTAAACAAGATACCTATGGATGAATCCTTACCCTCTGATAATCAAAATTCTTTGGATGAGTCTGAAGCTCCTAAAGAAGATCCTTCTCGACTTGAATCTACACATGAAAAGGCTTTTGATCCTGAGAAGGTTCTCGCGGAAGACGATTGGGGATCTCTTGATTTTAATCCCACCTTTGTAGGTGAGTATAGGGTTCCTCCTAGAGAGCTTAAAGGTAAAGAGAAGGAAGAAACTAAAAATCAATCAATCTTACCTGAACCTATGAGCAATAATTTTGTGGCCGCTTCTCAAACTTCTTCTCCTCACACCTCTAATTATGAAGAGTTTGATTCTTTGTCTTATGAAAAACCACCTTCTCTTCCTGAAATGGTTGATCGTTATGGTCGTGGTTTTCGCATTTTTGCTAAGCATGGGTATCATGGAAATGGTTGTGGCGCTCATGAACAAGGGATAAAAGTTCCTCTAGAGACTAATTTTCACAATTATGCCTTTGGACTTGGCTATAATCCCTGCAAACATACCAAAGCATCTAAAAGACCATCTCTCAATGTGAATGCTATATTTAGTAGTGATGATGATCTCACTTCAACTAAATCATCTTCTACTTCTATCAACTCTCATTCCCCTCATAAGGAAATCTTGGCAATGAACAAATCTCTTTATGAATCCCCTCAAATTTCTAAATCCACTTATGAATCTTTATCTCCTATTCATCATAAAGTCCTTTCCTCTAGGGATAAGGCTCTAATAAATTACACTCATCCCTCTTCTAAGATTTCCTGTGACTTTTCTTCTTCAATCTTTATCATTTTATACATGTTCTTGATCTCACTTATAGTTGAGCATTTAACATGTCATATTCAAATACCTCATTTAGTCTATCATGTCTTTAAATAACATTAATGGCTATTATGTTGCTCATCATTATGTGACATTGGTAGCTCATTTACTGGGGGCTCATTGTCATTCATGATGGTACAATTTCAAGTGCAATCATATTTTTTGAAGCAACATAATAGCCTAATTTTCTTGTTCCTATGGGGACAAGAGTGATTTCATACATCTCTTCTTTTGCTTATGTCCAAATCTCTCCCTAGAAGATTGTGTAAGTCCTTCTCATTGTCCTTATCCTTGGGAGGCAATGATCTTTCCTTTTTTTTATCTAAGGATCCACTTTTTCCTATTTCGTGGATGGTGTGAACTTTATTACTTGATGTTATTCCTTATATGCATTTGTTGTTGTTTGTTCAAGGATTCTCTCTTACAAGAGGTGTAAGTCCTTGATTACAACCTCTTTTGCACTTGGTAAAATACATCCATAATGAATTCACTCTCCCAATTGGGTTAAAAAGAGCATCATTCTTCATTAAGAATCACTTTCACCTCGCAAAAGATGGAAGTATTGCATTCTTATTCTCTTCTTTGTCTTATTCTAGAAGATGTTATATTTGTCTAAGATAACTCCTCTCAGGGATAGGTGTCTTTTGTACAAAGATCTCTTCTCCTCTAAGGATCTCCTTTACACATACTACAAGATATCCCTTTTCAACTATCTTATCCTTGCTTAAAGAGTGCAAAACTCTCTTGCTTGGATCTATGACATTGTTGCATTTTTGGGGTATCTTCTTTTGTGATGAAGGTAGGTATCCTTGTTCTACTTTTCTTATGACATAAACATTACACTTTTTGAGCAATGGGTCATTCTTGGAACCAGAGCATAGACTCTTAGAGCGAGATGTCTCCATTTTTATTTTATGCAAGGTGATTATTCTCGGAACCAGAGCACAGACTCTTAGAGCGAGATGTCACACTTTTGTACTATACATATACAGGTTGTAGCATACTCGGGCATAGACTCCTATGAGGTGCTTCTAACCTCCCTTACACACACATGCACGAGGTTGAGTGGAACTAGCGGCATAAGGCTATACTTTCTCACTCTCCTCCCTTACATGGATCACCTAGACAGACTCTAGGGGCTAGTTTTCCATGTCCTTTGTCCCATGGATCACCTAGACAAGATCTAGGGGCGAGAAGTCCGTGTTTTTCTCTCTCACTATTCTTCTCATGGATCACCAATGTGTGTATTCATGCTTTTTTCCTTTCTTTTCTTCTCTTTGCATTTTGTTTCCATTTACATCCTTCATCTTGTGTTAGAGAACTCTCAAATCCTCACACTCTTTGTTGTGTTGGAATTGAGATTTAGTCCTCTTTCTTACCAAATGATTCTCCATTAGTTTTTGATCTCATATCAAATCTTCTTGTGAGAATTTGTCATCAATATTCTTTAACAATTCGAAGTGGTAAACATGATACCCTGTTTCAACTCACTAAAATTAGCAAGCCGAAACAGGGGGGCATATAGCTACCCTCTAATTTTCATCACCTTCCTTAGTAAGCATTAGGTGATTTTGTGATCTAACGTGTGTTTTGTAGGGTGCGGTTCCTAACTATGTACTGCAGATACCGCTGGGGCTTCGTTCGACAGACTTATGGATATATCCTTTTTCAAATAATGTTTACTTTTTTGTACTTTAGCTTGCATATGCACGTAGTGTTCATATGACCGCTAAAGTGGGGGCTAAATGTAGCGTCATAAATTGTACGCACTTGCTAGGGTGGTACAATTTCACACCTAGTTTAGCACCCGCCTTGGCGCATTTTGCATTTTGCATTGCATTTCCCCTTTAGCACTTAATTAATCAAATTAATTATGTCTAAGGTTCTTTTTCATCATCTTACATATCATAAAGTTTGGCCCTTTCATTAAAGTGTGCCCTTTTCATTTTATTCCTCCTATACATCATTTAATCAAAAACCCTAATTAGGTCCTATTTTGAACTTGGGGGCTTCATTTCGGGGGTCAAAACATCTCGAAATCACCCGTAATTTCGGGATTCTCTCTAAAATCATCATATCCGACGGCCCTGAAAATTTGGTGAAAAGTTGTCGGGACCATGGCGCCCGGAGAGGACCATGGCGCCCGGAGAGGACCATGGCGCCCGGAGTGCACATGGTCCCGAACATTTTTCCCGAAATTTTAGGAGCACGATCCAATCATAAAATAAAGCTTAACCCCAAGAAATTGGCGGGATATTCAATCTCTAGGTCGGCCAAAAGTCGAAATTAAGACCTAGGGTTTCATATATAAGAGCTCTCTTTCTTCATTTGAAAGGATCCGAATTTTGGCTTTGGAGGACCTTCTATGTAGCGAAAGAGTAGATATTTGAAGACTTCAATAACATTCAACATCCATCCATCAAGCATTCATCAATTTCATTCATTTAGGGCTTGGGAGACATTGAAGAACAATAGGAGATTACCGACTGAAGATTGGCTTGTACTCCTCCCTTGAGGGTTGGGTATGATTTCATGTTGTTTTCATGTCTTTGCATAAGCTTCAATATATCCTTTATTCATGCTTTAGATCACTTTGCATCTTGATTTAGAGCATTTACATTATCATTTACAAGCAATTAGGGTTTACTTTCTAGGTTGCTCTAGTTTGCTTTCTTGCATTTTAAGATCTTGCACACACACAAGGTCTGCACACACATTACTTTTACAATACAACTTGGCTATTCGTGGAGGTGGAAATCACCAAAGTGAGGGTTTGACTAAGGAAAAACCCTATATAGCCGCCCACCACACCTTTTCAGATATAAGTGGAGGTTTCGGGACTCGGACGATGCGGCAGGTGACAGATCCGGGAAAAGCAGGTCAAGATAGCACTCCACACCAAATTGCAGAGCAAAAGACCAGGACAGGGGTGTGGGGTGCCCTGGTCCTGCCAGGACAGGGGCGCTAGGCGCCCTGGTCCTTCTGACAGCAGTTTTCAGCATTTTTGACCGCTTTGCAAAACAACAGTTTCCGGGAGCAGTTTCAGGGGCAGAATCAGGACAGTGGCGCCCGCGCCCCCGTCCCGAACATTTTCAGTCAGATTTTAACTCCGGGTACGCATTTACATTCTTGTCTTGTCCTTGTGTTTATAGTTGTCCATTCTTTAAGTTCAATTCTGCAATCTTGTTAGTAGTTCATACTTGCACTTTGGGGTTAGGAATTGAACTTGCATCATTCTATCTATCATTTGCAACAAAGGAATAGAATTCCTAATAGGTAGCCCGTGGCTCTCTCTCTTCCACAAAAAGAAGTAGCCAATTGTGTGATACCTCTAGGCTCTTTCATATTCCACAAATGTGTGATTGAAGGTGAGATTAGGGCATGTTTGCTTAGTGTCACTTTTTCCCCCACACAGGGCTATGTTAGGAAGTAGTGAGGATTAATAGTGATAACTAGAGTATTATCAAATTTAAGAACCCTATTTTCCACACACACAAAAAAACACATTCATATTATTATCATTTTAAAGTTCAATTTAAACATAAATTAAACATCTAACTTTTACAAAAGAATCCTATAATTAAATACAACATTTAGAAATATAAATTTAAACATTCATACTTTTACGCATGATTAAAACAGAGAGAGAGAGAGAGGGAGAGTAGTTAATTTGAGATACAACAAGTTAGAGAGAGAATAGATAATTTGAGAGATAGAGAGTAGGTAATGATAGAGAGACTATAATGTGTGAAAGAAAGAGAGGGGGGTAATGTGTGTGTGTGTGAGAGAGAGAGAGAGGGGGGGGGGGTTAATTTGTGTGTGTGAGAAAGAGAGGGGATAATGAGAGATTGAGAGAGAGAGAGCGTAATGACAGAGATGGTAATGTGTATGTGTGTGTGAGAGAGAGGAGGGGGGTTTATTGTTGATTTTCATCTAGGGTTTATTGTTTGTTAATTTTTTAGGGTTTGTTGTTCATTTATTTTCTATGGCTTATCATTCATTTTTCTCTATTTAAGGTTTAGTGTTCATTTTTCTGTTCAGGGTTTATTGTCTGTTTTTTGTGTCTAATGTTTATTGTTCGTTTATGAATTTTTGTTTTTATTTTTTTTCCTACCATTTAAATACAATTCATGTTTTTTGTTTTTTTCCTACAGTTTTTACTATTCATGTTTTTTGCAATCTTTAAAAACTAAAAATTATTTTAAACATGAAATAAAATAAAATAAAAGACGATTTTCAAACTTTAAAACATTAAAATTAAAAAATAACAATAAATTAACATTTTTTTATGAAAAATAATAAAAATAAATAAAACAGAATATAAAAAATAAAACTAAATACGAGGAAGGAGGTAAAAATGGTCTAGGGGGTCAGCTGGGGTGAAAAAAATGGGTACCGGTGCTCCTCTAGAACGTCTACCCATTTTTGAAACAGTGAAAATGATGGAAAATGGTTTAAAAAAATAAATAAATACATTTCAAAAATGGTCGCCCATTTTTTTTAAATCGGGCGCCTGATTTGAAATAAACGGGTGCTTGTTTAGCTTTGGGCACCTGTTGCTAAATGGGCACTCATTTCTTAATGGCTCGGGCACCCGAAGCTAAACGGGTAAAATCAGACACCCGTTTCTAG
The DNA here is from genome assembly GCF_030272615.1 of Cryptomeria japonica. Taxonomy (NCBI): domain Eukaryota; kingdom Viridiplantae; phylum Streptophyta; class Pinopsida; order Cupressales; family Cupressaceae; genus Cryptomeria; species Cryptomeria japonica. The sequence goes on along the minus strand of NW_026728835.1, from coordinate 2,906,040 downwards.
CGGGCTCTTTTCCCAACCCGCAGACTTCCGCGGGATTGGGACCCAACTTTGTGCATTTACCCTAAACTACTCACCAATCATTTCATGTTCATAATATTTTTAGTTTCATATTATCATTAGGCTCATCCAAGCAACTTAGAAAGGTCCAAGTTACACCATGGTAAAAAAAAATGTAAATTAAATTTCTTGGACTAAATTTCAACAATATTTGGTATTCACACAATTGGAATGTTTAGTATTCAACAATCAAAATACAACATCCTTGAAGGCGAGAGCTGATTATAAATAACCAATGTTCCAAAAAAATTGGTATTTTATTTGCAATTCTGAATACAATATACCCTAATCTAGAATGCTAGTATTTTACTGCACTACTTATAACTATTTAATGTTTTATGTAAACAACATATGCTCTACCAACTATGTAAATAAGTCTTTTGAGTTCTCCAACAATTTGACAAGATTGAAGCAAAACACAACTTTATCATTTTCTTCAGTTATAATTCAACAATAAATTCATACAATTACACATAAGTTAACTCAAACATAAGGTACAAATATTGATACTGAAAATGCATGCAATTTACATTATACAAAAGACTAAAAATAGACATTAATAAGATATGATGATGACATTTAACATGGGCAAAAGGTTTTGATACACTTCTTTAGAATAAGTAGTCCTAGCACCTACCACTAATTCATATACACAAATTTTCCTAATACAAAGTTGATGGGATGACTAATTTTTTAGCTCTCACTGGTCATGAAATCTGCTTTGGAAGAGTCTGGGAATAATACCAAAGTTGAAAAAGAGTTATATCTCTCAAATCATAGGCTAAATTTAATATAAGAAAAAGAATCTCCTAGTAGAACTCAGCCTTTGATAAAAACTAAAACAAAAAATGTTACTACACCTTATATGATTATCTCTTACTAAGTGAAAGAGATGACCGAATTCCATTGCACAAAATCTGAAATGTAAACACCTCATGCATAAAAGCCTGCTATAGGAAAATAGTAAACACCTGATGCATATATAACCCAAACACAACCATGCAATTTCCCGTGACAATTTAATCCATAAATAAAATGACAACGAGATATAGGTAGGGGAAGAGAACCAATAGCTAACATAGTTCCAATAACCGTCATGTTATTGTCATAGTGACCCCACAATAGCCGTTATAGTGAAAACACCATTAATAAAATTGTTTTGTATCAATAGCCGATCATTTTTTGTCATTTTATGTTCATAATTGGCCCATTTGTGCAAAACTATTGGGAGATTTGTCCACAAGTACTGGCGATTTTGAGTGGATAGTTACTAGAACATATTTAGTTAGGTATCAGGCGACACTTTGAAATGTGTACTTTTTGACCTTTGTGCATATAACTGATTTCATAAAATGCATCGTTACTACCCAGAAGCTAGATCAATAGCTTTAAGCAGTTAAGACACATACGAAGACAACCAAAAAAAAAATTCAAAATCTGATGTACCGTTTAGGATCCGTGGGTGCACGAAGTTGGCTATGACGGCTGTTGGTGATCTTCCCCTAGTTTTAAAGGTAAATGCAAACAAGAATTCATGATGCACCATAACTTATTGGGGAAATTAAAAAGTCGCATTCACAGTAGAGAATGCATTGATGATAGTGGCACAAATATGGTAAAAATTGATGGTTGTGTTGTGTGTGGAAATCTGAATAGTAAGATTCTACACATTTCTAGTTACGTTGTATGTTACTTGGGACTTAATTTGTCTTCTTTTGAATTGGCTTTGTAATTACTAATGTTGAATTTATGTGTTTAGCCAATTTTATTTTCTGCTCTACTTCTAAACAAGAGGGAACAACATTGAATTATTAGTTAGTTAACTAAAAGAAGTGAATTACTCAAGAATAATAAAAATCTTTCTCTAAGAATATTTTGAACTAAAAAAGATTAACACTAAAAATTGGCAGCTTAAAACCAAATTATCTATGTCAAAACAATAATCTGCAATATACTAATCTACACAGACATGCTTTTAAACCCTAAAATTTGGAAGCTTAAAACATGACTACATGAGTCAAAAGAGTGATATCTGACTATGCTACTCTACAAACATATACTACTGAAAATACAAATGGTGAAAAACAATAATCTCTGACTATTCTAATCTACAACACATGCTGCTAAAAATGCAAATGGTGAGAATACAAAGTATTTAACTCTCAAATATACAGCTATTTATTTTCTTTGTACTGATTGAAAGAAAAATACTACAACTACCTTTAGAAATATATTGCAGTAGCTTAAAATTGAAATGAGATACCATTCATGTCTTAAACCCATGCACTTTCTTTAGATAAAGATGGCTAAGAATGGGAAGTGCATCTTATCTTGCATCAATCAACCTACCTAAAAACTGGAAATTTCCTATCCTATGTACACTTTAGCTGAAATTAGAATTGCCTCTAAAGATAGAACCTAACTAAATCCAAAATAACAAAATTTCCATAAAACAAAGTCTAAAGTTTGAACATCACTTAACTCACTGCTAAAATAAAATCTTCACATGCAAAGCGTCTAGTCTAAGAAAAAAAAACCTAAAGACTTTTATCATTCAACTCCTTATGAATTCGCGCATCTTCATTTGCAGTTCTTCATTAATCAACGCGACTTGCCCAATCCAAGCTTCCATATTAATTTCATTCATTTTTCGCCACTTGTATTTTAGTTCTTCAATTTCAAAATCCTTGAGTGGCTCTTCCAACATATCGCTTCTTAACACTAACTGTAACACTAACCATGATTTAAATCCAAACCCTAACCATTAACCTAACTCTAACAATAATGTAAACCCTAAATATAATCCTAAACTTAACCCTTAACGCTAACCCTAATAGAAAACCAAAATGAACCCTATTCCTTATATAATTAGGCCTACTATATTTTAAACCAAATCAAATCCTAATCCTAATAGTAAACCAAAATTAACCCTAATCCTTATTGAATTGGGCCTACTATTTTGATTCCAATCCTAACTATAATTCTAAATCTAGAATTGAACCAAATGGAATCCTAAATCTAACACTGTACCAATCCAAAACATATAACTATACAACAATATATAATTTGAAATTAATTTATGTCATGTCTTCCAATTCATGTTGCGACTGCTACTAGCTTATATATATTTAATAATATATATAGAATAAGTCAAGACATATCCTTCTCGAGGCGCCTATTGCAATTTAATGTTGATAAATTCATAAAAAATAGGCCCCTCTAGAAGGACATCTCTTGGGCTATTAAATATATATAAGCTAGCACATTTACTATTAAAATTTAAAAAAAGGAAATCTATTGCACAGACATTAAGTGGTCGGACCCACAAGTATCTATCAAAACCCATCATTTAATGTATGTTATTACTGACGTTGTTGTTGTCCGTTTTCAAATATATCGGTGTCGTTGTCATTCTCGTTCCTTCGTGCAACAGTTTTCAGAACGATTTTATTTACTTCCCATTCAACAGAGTTTACATTGCAACATGCTTAAAAAGCTGAAACTTACCACTTTGGACCCCACAATTTGGGTCAAATAATATCATAAAACATAAAATTATATAAGTGAATAGCCCTCAGTTTCAACTTTTCTCTAAACTATAAATTTGTTATACTTTATTTGAGTTTTCTCTCTCTTTTTAATAAATCAAAATTTGTTACTAAAAATAATGACATGCTCGAGATGACAAGAAAAATAGTAAATGATGTCAAAAAATCCTTGAAAAATAACCTTGTACTCTACATCAATACTTTATTTCAATGAAATATTTAAAAAGATAAAGTATAATCTATATGCAAATATTTATGTGTTATGGTCACTCAAAATCTAGATTATAATTAGCCAATAGGCTATATTTGGTGGCAATAGCCACCGGATTCGTTGACAATCAGACGCCATTCTTTTTTCCCAATAGTTTTACCAATTGGTTTTCAAGAATACCCTTGCCTATCTTGTTACGGTTGTTTTTAGGCACCGATGTTGTCATCATTTGATTTTGACCAATGAATTGGAGGCGTGCATTCCATTAAGTTTGTAAGGTGGTCAACCGTCAGCATTACACAACAGTTTGCTCATACTGTACACTGGATATAATGTGATTTTATGCATGTAGAAGGAGATCTTTGATTTTTCCCAAATATATCTTATCATACCAGGACCCTCTGAATTTATCCGTTTGATATGTTGTTTGCATCTTGAGGTTTCCGACCTAACAAACATCTACTATTCCCACCATTAAAGCATAATAGTCGCAAGCATACCAGAGAGCTTGAGCTTGAATGCCATCTTTCTCTTGCTAGCCATGTCAATAAAACTCCCTTTCGAAATATGTTCATTTTATACATCAAAACCAAATGTGTTTTAACCCATCATTCCCTATCTACATGCTCTTTATCCTTTTCCATGACAGTGCAATCTTATTGCATGGGTATAATCCATCTAAACTTACTTCAATCGCATTTAATATTAATATGATCTCATTCCATCTATTATGATTATCTACTCATAATGTATAAACTATATTTCCTTATTTTTTAACTTAAGCATCAACAAGCACAACATCACACTAATCCTTCAATCATAGAGTTCATTTATTAACTTGAAAACATATAGAATTATAAATCCATTACTTTTAATACAAGTGCATGGCATTCATCATATAAAACTCATTTACTATTCATGTAGCATGATATACATTCCATTACTATGCAAATCAATCTATTTCCTATTAGCTATATTCTAAGGCGTCAATACCTTTTAATCCCAATTTTCTTTTACATTCTATTATACATCCTCATCATTCCATAAAATAATACAATTAAACCATATTGCAACTCCCATTCTATTTGAAGGTACATAAGATCACATCCTTACAATAATACAATTACATCTCTAATGTCTTATTATAATTTATGACATAATCCTAATTACCAACTACTACATTCAAGAATATTACATTACATGAACTCCATTATATTCATTACATAAATTTTCTACAAGGTACATCCACAATCATCATGAAGAATAATCCATATCCACACACGAAGAATCCAAGAGAACATCTCAATGGCTAAAAAGCACCAACCACCCCTCGTGCTAGGAGATGACACAAGGTCCCAACACACACTCTAAACCTAAAATGGTACCCTAACTAAAGAGACTAACCACACGAGGACTCTCATGCAAGAACCCACACATTACTACAAGAACAAACTCTCAAAGGCATACAACTTAACAAGACATAAATGCTTCCAACAATGCATAATCATAAATCATCAAGGTGGACACATGTAGGAGTGGAGTGTCATCACATGTCATCCTCATAACATAATAAAATAAGGCACTAGCCTGATGGACATGTGAAGCCATCTCAACCTATGAGAGACTAAGGGAGATTAACTTATCGTCTTCATGGCCTTCTCATGCTTATCCTTAAACATCCTCCCTAGGACTAAGTCATGAGGCTCAAATCAATTTATTATCTTATTAATGAATCTAGCTACCCAACCCATGAATTGTTAGGTTATCACTTATTTATGAATCATGGTAAACTTCAATGTGCCCTGAGGTCTAGTCTTCATGCATCCTTACAAGTAACCTTAGGCAAGCCTATCTCTCGTGACTCTGGTCATCACAAGGAAGCCCACTTACCCTAATATGGCCCAAAAATAAATCACAAGAGACTATAAACATGAAAATATAACATGAAAATATAACATACACAAGAACATCCACACATACTATTGCAACATACACAAGGCTACAACAACATCAAATATAACAAAATGAGCCTCTTGGCCAATAAAACCAAGCCATTAAATTTGTCATCAAATCTGTCATCAAATAAGAAGATAACATAACAACAAGGCCAATCCACTTGCTGGTCTCAAAAAAAAAATATAACTTACTCATCAACATGGAGAGTCTAAAACATTCACAAAGACATGGAGAGGTAAATATACATAAAACCATCAAAATACATCAAAACTGATCAAAGCCAAATCTGGAAAATATCAATAGACCTCAATAAAGCCTCTAGTACAAAAATTCAATCAGAAAAATTAATCAAAATACTTGCAAAGCTTTGAAAAACACATACCCAATAGGTTAGCGCATTTACCCAACAGGTTAGCGGTTTTACCCAATAGGTTAACGTGTTTATGCAACAAGTTAGTGCTTTTGCTAAAACAATGCAAATACATAAATTTAACAGAAAACTTAAGAAAAATTTCGGCAAAAATATAAAATCATACACTTAACCAAATCTCATGAAACAAAGACCTACAAGGTCACCCAGAAATAAGGAATAAAAGGGCATAAATAAATAAAATCTAACCAAGCATAAATAAAATTATATCAAAGTTTTTCTCATGGTAAAACACATAAATAAACCAGAATAAACACTCATAGAACCTCTGAACAACCCAACAAAACACACACGGGATAATCCTATTCAGAAAGGGGATTCTAAAGCATCCCAACAACCAAATAAGTTCTCAGAGAGGAAGAAACATTTCTCAGGAAGCGTACAGAGCCGTGAACAACATTATCAAGAAACCAAAAATATATTTTTTGGAAGCAACTATACAAAAACACCATATAATATCAAGTTTCTCCCCAAATATTTATTTCCAAAACAATATTAAAACCACAAAATAAATATTATTTTCAACCCATCTCCTGCAAACAATGTGCAGACACAAAGCATACAAGGAAGCCATTAAAGTAAAAATAATACAAAGGCTCAAGATCCAACCTACAACAAGAAGTGATGGAATGTAGCTGAAGAAGAGCTTGCCACAAAGACAAGCCAAAATCCAACCAAGCTCCAGCCAAAATCTAAGTGTAAATCCAAAACCAAAGGAAAAATGCTTGCTGGAAAAAAATTTAGAGAATAGCCAACCCCCAAAACATCACGGGAATGAAAATAAAAAGAAAACAATAATCAAAACCCTAACTTCAATCTCAGCCAATCAAAATATTTCATTTTGGAATATATTTTATCAAGGTCCTCAAGATTGATTGCGCTCTGCAACTAGGGCACAAACCTCGGTGGTGCTGTTGGTTGGAGGACGCTACCACATGCGAGGGCTCCCTGGACTTGCTGGGAAGCCCTCGAAACATTTATTACTCTCCCTGCAATAAATGGAGCCGAATAAAGGTGACCCCAACAACCTAAAACTGCCCATTCTTTCCTCTACGAATGGTCGGGAACAACGAAAAACCTTCATCCAGGTGGTGGAGGGCAAGCGATTTTTGTTCCCTAAAGATGCAAAGTTCAAAGCCGCTCTCCACCATGAAGATGGAGCCAATCTCACGGGAACATAAGGTGAGGTATACTCATCCAAATGCATCACCATTAAACCTAATGACTCAATGCTCTCTGCCATTTCTTCTGAGATTTCTAGACTTAGGGATTCAACAATTTTTTTTGCTGCCTTTGATGTAAATAACTTACCATCTCGTCAATATATGAATAAATGGCTGCAAGATGTGTGGGTCAATAAACTAGGGTTTCACTTTTCGTTTCGTAGAATGATTCAAAAGGGTTTGTTTCTAATTTTCTTTGACAATAAGGAAAGCCAAAGCAAAATTGTAAATAAGGAGTTTTGGTCGGTAGGGAATTCGTCTTTTAGGTCTATTCGTTGGGACCCTGAGGCTTGTAACGATGAAATTCTCGCCCTTTCCTCCCCGAAATGGATAACCATTAAGAATGTCCCAGCCTTCCTTTGGTCCTGTGTTGATAAAATTGCAGAGCCCTTGGGGAAAATTGTAAAAACTGACTCCTCTCCCTCGGTACTCCCTCATCTTGATGCTAGACTTCTCATTGCCTTGAAACTAGGTATGGTATACCCTGCTGAAATTGTTATTCGCCTTAACAATAAAACTTACTGTTGTTCAATTTAGTATATGGGTTGAATTGATGCCTGCCATTTTTGTAAGGTTAGTGGCAATTTTAGAAGTAAATGTCCCTTATTATCAAATAAATCTTCAAATTCTAAGACTCGGGCCTCCGGTCCCCCCCTATAGCTAAAACCTCACCCTCTAAACCTGCCCCCTCATCCCCCCCTCATGTCCCTTCCTCACCCCCCCCCCCCACTTGCATCTTCTCCCTTCCCGTCTTCGCTCCCCCACAACCTTCCCCCTTCCTTCTCGGCCCCCTCGATGGCTAACTCCATCCTAGACTACATAAATGCTATCAAGGCGGCCCTAACCGCTGCTCAACCTCCTCCTTTTAATCCCATTGAATTGGTTGGTACCCTTGCTCACCTCTCAACCCTAAGGACCCTTAATGCCCAACAGTTAGTGATGGAAAAACTAAGAAAAGCAACTGAAGCTAGGAAAATTATTGAGCAAAACATCTTCAATCAGAAATTGGAAATTGAAGCCTCTCGATGTCAATTACCTGACCTGGAGGACATTAATAGGGGTGTTCCAGCTATAGCAGACACCATTAACAGGGCCTTGGTCCAGGACCCTGAACTACCCACTTGCAAAGAACTTAATGGACTCAATACTAAGGAATCCCCTACGCTGCAAGGGGAAATCAGAAGACCTACTATGGAGGAGGTACCAACAAACCCTCTAGGGGAGACCTTGCTAGTGATGTCTCTTATACTGCTAGCACCCTTATTATTGCCTTGAAGGCAGAGCCAACTGCCACTCAAGGTGTGGAGTCCAGTATAGACCCCTTCACTCCTGTGAACAACAACTCTGAACAAGGGCTGGCAATTACTCAAGATGGATTTACTATGGTTAAACAAAGGAAAAATAGGAGGAAAAGATCTCCTAAGAACAACAAGGATAGTGCTAACAGGAAGGAATCCCTAGCTCCTGAATAAATCTCTGAGGCAAGGAAAAAGAGAGGTAGACCCTCCTCTTCTATTGCATTTGATGCTAACAATATAGAAAACAAAGAGGATTGACCCAAGTGTTTTGAGGGATTTAAATCCCAAACTGACCCACCCAAACCAGGTGAATCATGCTGAAAATAATCTCTTGGAACATCAACGGCTTGATCGGAAGTACATCATAAAGAGATTTCTTAATGCACATAAGAATATGGATTGCCTCCTTTTGTAGGAGCTAAAAGTTGTGGGCTTCACCCTAAAAATTGGTCTCAAATGTATCTGGAGGGAGGCTACCTCTTTTTACACTAACCATACCAAAGGAAAAGGTCGCGTAGCCATACTCCTTAGTCCTAAATGGGCCAACAAAGTGGATAACTAGGGACAATCCCCCTGTGCTAGGGCTATATGCATCTCTATTCAAATGGGGAACCAGAGGTTTGGAATTTTCTCTATCTATGCCTCGAATGACTACAAATAAAGGGGAGAACTATGGAACTGGCTAACTGGGCTAAAGGATATTCCTTGGATTATTGGGGAGACTTCAATATGGTTGAATCTGCCAGTGATAAAAAAAGGTGGCAACAAATTTGACTGGAAGGAATGGAAAGGCTTCAATGGGATATAATGATCAATAAACTCCATCTCTTTGACCGTATTACTGGAAGAAAAGACAATTTGAACACTATATGGTACACCTAGTGCAACTATCAACAGTTGAATAAAAAGATCTACTGTAGAGTGGACATGCTCTACTTCAATAAATCCCACTTTGAGATTGACAAAGGCCCTAATGGAGATCACTATCTTGTCTCCCCACTTACCTTGTCAGATTACCACCTGATAATAATAGGAACTGACCTCTCCCCAGTTGCTCCCCCCTCCACCTCTAGATTTCCTTCGTTCATCCTCAATACTAGACTCCTAGAAGATGAGGACCTTCACTCTGCCCTGGCCTTTATCAGACTGTTTAACAAAAATAATATGAACCAGCTCTCTAGTATAGATGAATGGAATGCAAACATTAAAACTTGGACCATCCTTTGTCAAACAGTGGGTAAAAAGAAGGCCAAGGATGCCAGGAGGATAGAAAGATTACTTCAGGAGGATCTATGTACTACGGAAATGAATCTTCAAAACTCCCCTAATGATGAAAACCTTACTTGCACTCTGATGACAATCAAAGATAACCTCAGGAAGTTTCAGAACCAGAAAATTAAAGGGCTAAAAACTAGGTCCAAACTAAATTGGTTGGACTCGAGAGACAAGGGCTCCAAATTCTTCTTCCATATGCTCAAAGTTAAGGAGGCTAAAGAGATAATCAATGCTATATAGGACAACAACACTCATATCATAGACTTCCATGGGATCCTAGAATTCTTCTCCCACTATTATCAGAAGCTTTTTACCTCAGATGAAGTAAATGATGACCATAGACATGCTAGAGAGCTCATTAAGCAATTGACCTCTCCCAAACTTAATGATGAGGACTTTGAGTTTGTACGGCACCCTATCTCAAGAGAGGAAATTGTTATGGCTATCTCCTCTATGGGCAATAATAGATCCCCTAGACTAGATGGATTCTTAGTGGAGTTTTATAAGAAAAACATTGGATGGACTGTAGGAGACCTCCATGACCTATATCTGGAGGCTATTTCCAAAGGAACCCTAGGCAAATAGATCAACCAAGGGCTTATCAAGCTCATCCATAAGGAGGGAGACAAGAATTTGATTAAGAATTGGAGGCCTATCATGCTACTAAATGTATCTTGTAAAATACTGGCCAAAGTAGTAGCAAACAGGTTAATTAGAATCCTGCCAAAAATAATTAGCCCTACCCAAAGAGGCTTTGTTAAAGGTAGGTATATCCTTGAGAACTTGATGACTTGCTGGGAGTCACTTGAATGGGCAAAGGTCTCCGATAAAAATGGGTCTATGCTATTAATAGAATTCGAAAAGGCATATGATAGGATAGAATGGGGATTCATAAATCAGATGCTATCTAGTCTGGGCTTCCCAAAGTCCTTCTGCAAGATTGTTCAGACACTACTTAGTGATGCTAATGCAGTTGTGGATGTAATGGATTAAAATATGACAACATCACTCTCTCCAAATCAATTAGACAGGGGTGTCCACTTGGCCCGACCCTATTTGTCCTGGTTGCTGATGCTATGCACTATATACTAAAGGACTTCAGCTTATCCCCTAGGTCAAAGGAATTTCACTCCCTAACAAAGAAAAAATCATTAATATCTAGTTTGCAGATGACATAGCTATTTTATTCTCCCTAGATGAGGAAAATTTAACACATCTTCTTCACAACATTGAGATCTTCTGTAAAGCCTTATGCAGTAGAATTGCCCTTCATAAATCTACCTTGCTAGGTTGGACTGACTCCACTCCTATCTGGCTGTCTAAGTTCGATCTGAAGTGGGGAGGCCCAAATACCATCATCAGATACCTGGGAATTCCCTTCTCTATCTCCCCGAACTTGAAATAAATATGGGAATGGTACAGAAATAAGGTGGAAAGAAGCTCACTAAATGGAACCAGAACTTCCTATCCCTAGCAGGTCATTTTCCAGGTCTATCATAAACTATTATCTTCATATAACATATACTGCTCCTCAGCCTGGTTATTCAGCAATTGCCAGTTCAATTACATACAAAAACAAATCAAGAACTTCCTCTGGGGAGGCCCAAAAACGATCATCAGATACCTGGGAATTCCCTTCTCTGTCTCCCTGAACTTGAAATAAATGTGGGAATGGTTCAGAAATAAGGTGGAAAGAAGCTCACTAAATGGAACCTGAACTTCCTATCCCTAGCAGGTCATTTTTAGGTCTGTCAGAAACTATTATCTTCATATAACATATACTACTCCTCAACCTGGTTATTCAACAATTACCAGTTCAACTACATACAAAAACAAATCAGGAACTTCCTCTGGTCAGATGGGAAGGGCAAAAGGAAGCAACATATTGTTAAATGGGATTGGTGTATCAGATCTAAGATGCAGGGAGGTATGTGCCTCAAAGATCTCAAAATTCAAGGAACTGCACTGGCTGCCAAATGGATTTGTAAAGCCCTTGATGGAAACGAACCCTGGAAAGTGCTTGTTAGAAACAATATTCAATGCTCCACCCCAAAAACAACAAAAATGTGGAAGAACCTACCCATGGGAGACCTGATTGCTAGGAATTTTGATGTCTCCCTTGCGGGTTTAGAAGTCTTCAAGTCTATATGGAAGGCTTGGAACCATGTTAGACAATACATCATCAATAAAGACATTCTAGATAAGAAGGGCTCTCTCAATCTTGGAAGGTCTATATGGTGGAATGCTCTGCACAATGGGAAACAACTAGCCTGTCTTCAACGATGTTCTACCCTCAAATGGCACAATCAGGGACTGATCACATTTGAACACATTCTGGAAGATGGCATTTTGACATCTTGGGAAACTCTCAGCTCTAAATTCAACCTTCCCCTCTCCCAGGCCAGAACCTACAACATCCTTAAGTCTGCACTTGCTCCCATCCTTCCCTCTCCTAACCCCTCCTCCCCCTCCCCTCTAGCCTCCCTCTGCTGGATAGATGGCTCTACCCTCTTGCTAACCAAGGCCAAAATGATCTACTCTACCCTTTCTGACGCTGTGGATATTCTTGAGCACCTTAACAGCACCTGGAACCTTTCGTGGGATACAAAAAAATGGCAGTCTAGCCTCTCGAGATTCTGGTCTAACCCGATTGAGCCACAAAATATTTTTTTTGCTTGGAGACTCCTGCTTCATAAATTGCCACTTAAGGATAACAACGGTGACCCCCTACTGTGCAAACTTTGTCGTATCCCTGAATCAATATACCACATTTTTTTTGAATGTCATTTTCCCAAAGAAGTCTGGAATTTGTTTTGTATCTCACTTAATAACAATTGTTTTACTATTGAAGAGATGGTATTTGGTTATGTTAGAGGTGGCAAGAAACATGCTAATCTTTTCTGGTTTGCTCTCTCCTTGAAAATTTTGTGGATCATTTGGAAATCTAGGAATGATGATGTGTTTAATTGAAAGAGTAGGAACCTCATTGAGTCTCTTACGAGACTCACCCGCTACCTTGTTGCTATGCAGGTCACAATGGTACTAAGATTGGAGGAAGACAAATTTAACAGGTGGCTAAAGAATGGAACTACCCTAGTTTTTATTAGAGAGCTCTCACATGGCTTCACTTGGGATCGTATGGGAAGCAAGAAGACTCATTTTGAATAGGGGCTGATGAGATTCATGCAAGAGATGGAGGCATGACAACAAAGAGAAGACTTCATTGAGTTGGAGCTGGAAGGACTACCCTCCCATCCCTTCAAAGATCAATTTGCTGAAGGAAATGTGCTGGTCTGGTATGAGGGAGAGCTAGGTTGGACTGCATGGCTCCCCCCCATGGGCGACAACAATGATCCTGATTCCTCCATTGTGTTTAGTTAGCTATATACCCCATGATGCATTTTGATATGTCTCTCATTTTGTGTAATTTTGTAATTCATCTCCAATGTATATGATCTTATATCATAACTCGTGATCCCGCTTGATATAGCTCCTGCAATTTATGTTTTAACTCTTTAGCTGGTTGCAAGGTATCCAGCCAAGACTCTCGAATTTTGTAATTGTTGTTTATATGATGCTTAATACAAAAAAAAATATTTTACCAACCCACCATATATTATAATGTATTCTCCCATTTAGAATTTAGCCAATGAGAGTAAAGGGTAGGTATATTAAATATAAAATACATTTATCCACCCAAGTGGGAATGTTTTATTATTATTATAATTTAATGTGTTCATACACCCCACTTAGGAAATGAAAGTTAAACTATTAAATAAACATAAATTATAAATAAATAAATTATTTAATTAAATTAAATTAAATATAATCTCATAAATAATCAAACCAATAGTTTTTAACGGTAGGTGGGGAATATAATAAACTCATTTACTCTTGTAACGAGAGAAGTAGCTAAAATTATATAAAATGTTATTTACCAAGTAACAAGAGACATGTAATAAGATATTATAAAGTATTGATTACCAATGCACAAACAATAAAGACCATGCCCTATTAAATATTTAAGGGCCATTTAAAATAAAACCAGTTAAATAATTAAATATAAGTTGAAAAGGCTAATAAAATAAAAAGCCAACTAAATAAATAAATATAAAATAACCAAGGCTCAATAAATAAATTAAAAGCCACCAATAAATATTAATTAGCATTAAAATATAAAAGCACTACTAAATAATAAACAATAAATAAATAAATGTCAATTAAACAATAAATCAATAATAAATAAATAAACATTAAATACCAAATAAGTAATTAAACCATAAACATTAAGTGAATAAATAAATAAATAATTAAATATCAAATAAATGATCAAACCTCAATAAAGATTAAACAATAAATACCAAATAAATATTAAAATCACACAAAATAAATAACCATAAAATATCAAATAATTTAATACTCAAAGCCAATAAATTAAATGCATTAAAATAAGCATTATTAATTATAAAATCACACATTAAGGATCACATAATTAATCTAAACATAATCAGATAAATCAACCATCTCTAAACATACTCACAATACTGAAAAGATCAAACTCACTAATTGACGTGGCGAATTACGCCAAAGACGCTACTACACTTGGTGCACATCTTAGAACTAGAGTAAGTGAGGGGAACTAATGTCATCTCCGAACCATATAAGCCATTGGAATTAAAGACACGCTTAGACCTGTGAAGCCAAGTGGAATCGATGTCTGGTACCTGCAAGGTCCTGCAACCATAAAACGATAATACAACATATACACATATATCATAACAGGCAAGTGATAGAGTCACGACGACACATCCCGCTCACAATGAGTGATGTTGAATCATTTCTATCACAAATATAGTCAAACACATTTCATAAGCACATCATCAAATGTAATAATGAAATAGGGTTAGTGTAATTTATATTCAACATCAAATCCATGATCAATATAATCTATCGATAATCTATCACATAGTAAGCATAAAGTATCCATCAAATAACATGATCAATAATGATAGTATCAACATCGTATAAATCACCCAAAATAGCATATGCCCAATAATGTCTATCATCACAATGCGTAACTAAAACACATGAACAATCATCATCCAAATCATCATAGATAGTCAAGATAAGTCTATCACGCATGAAATGGAAATCAACCCTAATCAAAACAAGTCAAGTCAAGGGTGGACACTACAATCCCCTTGTTTCGGTAGAGGATTTGCAGAAAATTGAAGAAAAATTCATATAATTTAGAGATAAGCTTCTATAGCAAGATTTGATAACCTGTCTGCCTTAGCCCCTAGGATTTTTCCTCTTTCGATTTTCTCTTACTTTGGAATATGTGTCGTTAAATAACTTTCTTGCCTTTCTAATGACGCCAGTTCAGAAGCCCAGGATGAACATAAGAATTGAGGTATTTGGACAAAATTTTGTGTTAAGTAATCGATACCCTTGTTGATGAAATCGAACATAGGAGGTTCACTTCTCTTTCTTTTTTTCATGGAAATTCGGAGGAGAGTTCAAGTTTGTTTTTAATTAGTGAATGTTACCATCAACATAATAAAGAAATATATACTTTGGTGTTATATTATGAGCATGATGTTTTGTGAGAGATGCAATGTATTCTATGGACCTATACAACCAAAGAAACGATATGATTAGATGTGTAGATCAAGGTGTTGTATGCAAGAAGAAAATTTGTAGCTTGAGTAAATAGATAAGATGCATTAATTGAGGCTTGAATTGTGTAACGATTTGTGAGTGCATGTAATCTAGAATTCTAGAAAAGAGGAATGTGGAATAGTATAATTGCATACACTGTTTTTAAAGTCTCTTGCACCAACTGAACCTCGTACTCTTGCACAAAGCGAACATCATAGATTGATTGCATAGCTTCTTCAAGAGTCTCTTCACATCTTTTTATGATGTTGTTTGCAAAGTCTTCTATATTGCTTTGGTAAAAGCCTGGCTAATCCACAAATGTTGAGTCTACTATAGATAAAGGTGTCTCATTTCCTTGTGGTGAAACGATGTTATTCTCAGGGTCACTACTAGATATAGTAATAATAGCCTCGAGAACTTGTGGATCTGCCATAGCCTGACACAAATTCAACAAAGCAATACCAATATCAAAAAAAGTTGTCATTATTAGGGGTATAGTTGTTCACCGAGGCCTAAACAACGAGAAAATTTGTCACACCATAACATAATCAAAATATCTAATCTAATATGTTTCTTTTGATCTGAAAAAAAAAATGAGAATCACGAATATATCTGCGAAAAGCAGAAACCCCTCTGCGAAACCTTAGTGATTTTTACCCGAGTCTGGGAGGCATCTCGGGCAATGGAAGAATAGTTTTGCTCCTTTGGAGGATCAAATTGTTGCTACTCGCTTGGAGAATGGTCTTAATTCCCTAATCCCCGAAGTTACAGGGGCTAATTTAACAACTTTAAAGCTTAATGATATCAGCAGAAGAGCCTTGGGGGCTTTGTCCAACCGTCTTCCTTTTTTAGAAGCCCCCTCAGCTTCTTCGGCGGTGAATTCCGAGCAACAATCTATAAGAAGGGTAGGGTCTCCCTGTACAATTCAGAAAACCACTTTATTTTAGAAGAAGCAGGTGCCCCTCATTCACTCAAGAGATATATCATCATCGGGATGCCCTAACAAAATAAGATCTCCTATCTTGCGGTCAGAGACTCTATCAAAGATCCAGAGGAATATGGCTTTGGGGGCTAACAGAACCATACTTGGGGTTAGAAAACCCTCTTCATATAACCTAGATTCTTTTACCAGAAGAAGGGAGGAGGTCTTCCCTAAGCATGGCCCTTTAAACTTTCAGAAGCCATCGGACTTCAATACAGATAATATTATGATTATAAGTAATAATCATACTGATAAGTTATGGGACTGTTACAACGCACATGGGCTCTTTGGCAAATGGTTCGGTTATGGCGTTCCATCCTCGAAGATTCAGCAATGGCTGAAATCCTTCACGGGAAACTAGATAAGTATCATGAGCTTAGAAAATGATTTTTTATTTATCAATTGCAATACTGCGGATCTTAAAGATAATTTACTTAAAAATAATCAAAGGTTTTTTAAGGGCTACTGTTTTAAATTTTTCAATTGGAAACCTAATTTTTCCCCTAAAGATGTTGAGAAAATTAGGGTTCCAAAGTGGATTCGATTCCCTAACATGCCGGTTGAACTAAGCCATAATGAGGTCCTTAAAAAATTAGGAGAATTTTTAGGAGGTTTTGAGGGTTTGGAGGATAACTATCTGGAATCCTCTGATATCAAAATTTTAGCCAATATTGAGATAGGTAAATCAACATTTGATCCCATTAAAATTATTACAAATCACTCAATTTATGAAATCAAACCAGAGACCACCGTGAATGATTTCATTCCTAGGACTTGTATCTCCTCTGATCAGGGGTAAGAAAAAACATGCATTAAGGCTTCTAGGGGGGAGGTTTTGAACATTAAATTCAACCCTATGGGTGGTTTCATGTTAAATAAACAAAATATGGGATCTACAGTATCAAATAACACACTTAGGTTATCAGAATGCAAGGAAAATGAAATTTCACTTCAGGCACCTGTAGTGGAACAGAGGAGGAGAGACCCTGTGAACAAATAGAGTCTCTTGCCGATCCCTACACCAACAGCCAACAAAACTCTTAACGACTTGAACATTGAAGATGAAACTAATGGCCCCCTTATCTCGGAAACCACCCCCATTCACCAAGAAGCTTTATCAGCTCAAAATAAGAACACAATGGAGGAAAACGACTCTCTAAGCAACCTGTCCCTAAGTTTGGAAAATAGGGACAAAAATAAAAAGAAAAAAGAAAAGAAAAAGAAAAAGAACAAAAAAAGCAAAGGTAGAAACAAAAAATGAAAGAACAATAAGGAAAAAAATCATTCAACAGATAAGAGTACCATAATGATGAGTGGTGATGATAGAAGAGCCCTTGAAGATAAATGCATACTTGAATATGTGGGTAACTCTGTTACAGATGACCTTATGGAGTTATTTATCAATGAGATTGCTGATGAGGATGAACTTGCATTGCAGAAATCTCTATTAGCCAGAGAATTGTGCAAGCCCTTCTCTGAGGTTATGACCACCCCTCCCTTTGGTGATGTGGCAATTGAAGTCGAGGAGTACCTGGGGCTCGCTAACAATATAGGGCAATGCTCCCCCCTTGACTTTGCCACTGACCAAAAGAAGTGTGGTAGGAAATCTGTTTCTGAATTACTCTCCAAGGCTGGTTGTGTGGTGGGCCAGACAAAAATCACTAAAATTTTTGAGGCAGGGAAGGGGAAGATCCTTCCCAATGAACCATGAAACTCCTTATATGGAATGTTAGGGGCATGAATGCTCCTAACAAACAGTGTATCGTAAAATGATGCATAGCCAAATACAACCCGGAATTATTCTTAATACAAGAGACCGAACTAAATAACAGTGAATTAACAAACTTAAAGAAAAAAATAGGTATCAGAGAACTTGAAGGGCAATCTGCCTCTGGAGCATCTGGTGGACTAGCCATCATATGGGACCCGAGGCTAGTTTCCTTCAATTCGATAAGGAAGACCTCGAATTGGATGTGTGGAAGAGTTGTTAGCTTCAAAAGCAACTTAAATTTCACATTAATTAATGTTTATGGCCCCACACAAACACATGCAAAAAAACAAGTCTGGGAGGAAATTGAGAATTTCCTTCTAAATGAAACTGATCAAAGCTACCTTATTGGTGGAGACTTCAATGCAATTCTGGATCCCAAGGAAAAGTGGGGGGGCAATAACAAAATGACTCAAACATGCTTAGATTTTAGAAATTGGATGCATAAATGTAACTTGCTAGATTTAACTGCCAAAAGTGAGGCCTTTACCTGGAATAATAGAAGACAAGGCTTCTGCAATATTGCAGAAAAACTGGATAGTTTTTTCCTATTTGGTAATCTGTCACAGTCCTTTGAAACCTTTGTGCTTCCCATCTCCAGATCAGATCATTTCCCGGTCCAATTAACTATAACAGAAGCTCTAAAATCGACTAAAACTCCCTTTTGCTTTGAAAAAATGTGGCTCAGAGATGAAAATCTATTACAACTCATTGAAAATTGGTGGAATGACACTAAAGTCTTAGGCTCCAAAACCTTCAAAGTAGTAACCAAACTTAAGAAGATTAAGCAACAATTAACAATTTGGAATAGAGAACACTTTGGAAATATCTTTTCACAAAAAATTGAGACTAAAAAGGAGATGGAGATTATTAATGGTGAAGTGATCAAGTATGGGATGAACGACCTCTTATATCAAAGGGAAAAATGCTGTTTGGCTCGTTATGAGGAAATTTTAGCTCGTGAAGAGATTTTTTGGAAACAGAAATCAAG
The DNA here is from genome assembly GCF_030272615.1 of Cryptomeria japonica. Classification (NCBI taxonomy): domain Eukaryota; kingdom Viridiplantae; phylum Streptophyta; class Pinopsida; order Cupressales; family Cupressaceae; genus Cryptomeria; species Cryptomeria japonica. The sequence continues at coordinate 2,886,640 of NW_026728835.1, read as the reverse complement.
GGACAATTGGCTTGAAGCCGGTGACAGAAACACGAATTTCTTTCACAATAGCACTAGACATTGTAGAGCATTAAATAGAATCAACAAGATCAAATTGGCATCAGGGGACTTTACTGATAACCTAGAAATCATTGCTAAAACTGTTGTGGGGTATTTTGAGACTATCCTTAATAATAGGGAGGGCTCTAAATGGACTAAGGAGAGTGATTTCTTAAAAAATATTCTGAAATTAATATCAAAAGAACACAACTTAATGCTCAACAAAAAATTAACTAGAATCAGCCTTATTTCAAATGGGTCCAGACAAGGCTCCTGGCCCCGATGGGTTCCCGACTCACTTCTATCAAAAATGCTGGAGCTTCATGGGTGGGGAAATTACTGAGGCCTTAGAGGGGATGAGAAACTCTGGGAAAATTCTCAGAGAACTCAATAATACTTTCATCGCCCTAATCCCAAAGAAGGACATCGTGGAAAGTTTTGAGGACTATCACCCAATAGCTTTATGTAACACCCTATATAAATTACTCACTAAAATAATGGCAAACAGATTACTGACCCTCCTCCCCATAATTATCAGTGAGGAACAGACAGGTTTTGTGCCAAATAGATCCATTTATGGTGGTATAATCATTGCTCAGGAGGCTATTCACTCAATACAAAACAACAAAGTACCGAGCATGTTGATTAAATTGGACATCAAGAAAGCATATGACAAAGTGGATTGGCACTTTCTTTGTAAATGTCTGGATGCTTTTGGGTTTAATAAGCAATGGATTAATTTAGTATTCGAATGTATCGCTACTCCAAGGATCTCAATCCTTGTCAATGGGGCCTCAGAGGGCTTCTTTGAAATTTCCAGAGGCCTTAGACAAGGGGATCCCCTCTCCCCCTTCCTCTTCATTATAATGGCTGAATATCTAGGTAGAATGATTAACTAGGCCAGAGAAAAGATTCATCTTGTTGGTATCAAAGTCACCTCTAACATGGAGCCTATAACCCACCGACAATTTGTGGTTGATACCATGTTGTTTGGGTCAAGCAGCCATATGGAGGCTAAAAGAATCAAAAAAATCTTGAACAACTACACTATGAAGTCTAATATAACTTTCTTTAACACAAACAATGACTTCAAACAAGAATTCTAAAAATCCTTAAATTTAAAGAAGGAGAATTGCCATGTAAATATTTGGGTCTCCCCTTAGACAAAGGCACTAGATCATCCAGTCTCTGGAACCAGGTTGTGACCAAGATTACAAATAGAATATCCTCTTGGAAAGGTAAATGGATTTCATCTGAAGGGAAGGCCACTTTGATCAAGGCGGTCCTCTTGGCCATGCCTATTTACCAACTCTCATGTATGGACCTTCCTGCTTCCAAGAGGAAGGAAATTACTAGTCATATAAGGACTTTTTTCTGGCAAGGTTCAGAAGACAAGGCTAGACTTCCACTGATTGCCTGGGACAAGATTTGCTTACCCAAGGAAATGGGTGGTTTAGGCATCAAAGACCTTCTTATCCATAGCAAAGTGCTGGGGGCCAAGTTAGTCTAGCAGATGTTTTCCAACCCCAATGCTAAATGGGCCCGTACCCTTTTTAACAAATATCTGCATAACCTAGATCCTATAAGCATCTTTAGGATCGCTCACCCTCGTAAGGGTTCTAGAATTTGGAACTTCATGCTAGAATGCAGGAGCATCATATCTGATAAGTTAACTTGGTCCATTGGCGATGGGTAGGATGCCATGTTTTGGAGAGACTCCTGGGGGGCCTTCCCTCCCCTCATCACTCTTCCTAATTTTAAGTCAATTATTCCCACCCTTGAAGGACTCTGGGGCTCTCATGTAAAAGATTACATTGAAGAATTTAGCATAGGGCACCTAAAAAAATGGAGATGGAAATCAATGATGCATCTTGATATTCTGGCCCAAGAGAGATCCTTCTTATCTTAGATTCTGGCCTCAAGAAATATTGCCCTTTCTAATGATTCTAACAAATTGATATGGGCTGGCTCTAAAAAGGGAAGATATGAATCAAAGGAGGGATACAAACAAATACTAAATAAAAAACATATCCCTCGCTCCAACCTACCCTTATCTTTATGTTGGGATAAAAGGTGCCTTCCGAAAGCAGGTCCGTTTGCATGGCTGGCTATTCAGAACCGAATCCTCACTTCTAAGACTTTTAAGAAACATGGATATGAAGGGCCGAGTAGGTGCCCTTTATGTGAAAAGGATGAGGAGTCTTCTAATCACCTTTTGGTGACTTGTGATTATGCTCATAATTGCTGGGGTTGGCTAAGAAAGCAGATGATCTGGTATTCCCCCATTCCTAATAATATTTTGGATCTTTTTCATGCTTGGCCAATTTGGAACATTGGCAGCATGTTTGAGCACTTATGGATCATAGCCCCATCTATCATGATTTGGGAAATATGGAAGGAGAGAAATAGGAGGATTTTCAAAGATAGCAAAATGCAATGGTATTAACTGGTCAATAAAATTGAAGCCTCCATAGTTGAATTAGTAAATAACCAAACCCTAAATCTTCAGAAAGACATCAATATGTCTTACTGGGATGAAAAAATGAGATTAAGATGGAAAGGTCTAAAAATTCCTCCCTTCATTGGTAAAGGTTCCCTAGCAAATGAGCTATCTCGTAAAAATTGTAAATGGATCCCTCCTATCAAGGGCTGGTTTATATTGAACTTTGATGGTGCCTCGCGGGGTAACTCTGGGAGGGCAGATTTGGGTTGTTGCCTCCACAAGTCAAATGGGGACGAGGTGGCCTTTATGGCTCTCCCCTGCGGATCTAGTACTAATAATGTGGTAGAAATGCAAGCACTAGATGTAGGAATAAACTTGGGCATTTTACTTAATATTAAGAAGATTGTCATTGAAGGTGATTCGTCTATTATCATCAATGCCCTTAGAAAAGGGTCTATGCCTGATTGGAGACTTAATGCTTCCTTGGAAAATTTTTTGACAAACATAAAAACATTTGATAGGGTCATCTTTAACCACATTTACAGGGAAGGCAATAGGAGAGTTGACTCCCTTGCCAATATGGGAGCAGATGGCAAGACATTGATTCATGTAGCTCCCAACAATCAACCCTTAACCAATAAGATGTTATATTAGCAGACACTGTATATAAGCCTCTATAACTAAGTTGAGTCATCAAAACACTCCTATATAGCTCCACTTTTATATAGAATCACTAATATATATAGACACATAATTAAAATCTTATATTCTTGTATCCACATATAAACATCACCTTAAACATGCTTATATATATATATATATATATATATAGGTATAAAAAATTTCTTCACTACACAACAAATCAAATAATTCCTTAAAAAATCACTCATTTCTTATATATAGATACCTGTATGTAAATATAAGGGGAAGGTTATATATATATATATATATATATATATATATATATTCAGGTATTTATACAATCCATCCATTTATAAATAAGTATATTTAGCATATATATTAACTTGAATATCCAAATCACCCGAAAGTCACATTTATAGCAAAATTACGAATAAAACTTACCCTTGCTAACTACAAATACTCTCTTAAATATCTTTAGATACTCATATAACAATAAAAAGATTTTATACGCTTTTAAAAAAAGAAGAAAGAAAAAGTGAAAAAATAAAACTCTTATTAGATAATAATTGATTTCATATACCCGAAGCAAATAGCACTAATTAATTGTACTCTATCTCAGCCATAATAACAAATATAGAAATTATCAGTTAAACACTAATGATTATGGCCCTGCTTTTAAAATCTTGAGGATCTCTATCAGTGGCATACTCGTTCCTTCATGCATAAAAATGAGGCCGAGCATTAATGGGGCAATCGGTGACGCCCAGATTAAGGATCAAATAACCCACAGTTATGGTTTAATTAATATTATAAAATGGCAAGATCCCCATGTTGTATTAATAATTATGATTTGTCAGAGCTTTAGAATGTAGCGTATGCGATTGCTCTTCTGTCAAAATTATTTCGGGCTCCTCCACACGATTTTACCTCAGTTGGTGTATCATTCTAGGTTATGTGTTTTTCAGAAACCAATGAACTCCTTCCAAAGTGGAGTTTTGGAATACATGTTTTCAGAATGAGCTTATTCGGAGTGTTTAAATCATTCAGCTTCCAACCTTAGCTTAAGGTCTTTCAAGATGATGCTCTACTGTTTTCTTGAGAACTACTGTGAATTTTCAGGCGATGGACACCCCAATTAAAATTTGCAGTTCGAAGAGACAAATGGCCTTTGAAGGGGCCATCACTCATGACCGCCTCAAGCGCATTATGCGTCTCCCTCACACCTTGGTGATTGATGCAATTGAGAACATCCTGGGCCCCGATTTCCTCACAAATTCAAATAGAACCAGGGCCAACACGAACGTGGCCACCATGTTTCTTGCTGTCACTATGAGTTCCACCAAAATTCGTGAAGATACTAGTGCTATGTGCAGAGAGGTCTTCACTGCCTCTATTCTGGGCGACCTTGAGAGGGTTTTTGTCAATATAGACAATGAAGTGACTATTCTAAGGCTAAGGAATTATGACATTCTCATTCGGAATAATAGGCCAGTGCCTCGATTCCCTATCATTTCCATGGATGGAGTGCCTGTATCCGCGGAAAGGATCAAGGTAATTAACAGAAATGTTAACTTTCTGCTTTTCTTATTCCATGTGAGACACCCTCCTAAGCCTACATGGTTTGAAAACTTCCTCAGAGCCGAGGGTCTGGTTCTGGAGGAGGATAGGGCTTCTTCTTCGTCCTCTGGGGAGGATTGAGGTGGCTCTGCTTTCAGGGGGAGCATGGTTCCATTGTTTGATATTAATACAGAGCTATAGGGGCTGGTTTAAACGTTAAGTTGAGGTAAAATAGGATACAATTTACAGTTATTTGAACTGGGGTTGAGATAGCAAACAGTATCGTAGCTTTAAAAAACAAACTTAAGCATCATATAAAACACGAAATTAGTATGATATTAATCCTACAAATTACTATGACTGAATGAGCATGAAGGAATGTCTACTATACAGATATACATCACCATTTTGCTATTAAAATAGTTAAATATATAATCTAGATAGCATCTGAATGCATAATACTTTGGGTATCTACTTTGATTTATTTCGAAGGACATTTGCTGAAGTTTTAATGCCATCTGTTGATGTTTTCTATATTTTGATATCTCCATGTCATTTTTAAGTTGGCGAACTTTATGTGGCTAACATGCAAACTATGTATCGACATCCATTCTGTCATCTCCTTCTGCTTTAAAACTTCAGGGCAAGGTAGGATGGATTGAATGACTCTCCCCTTTCCTACTCTTGTTGTTGTAACCTGGATTTTACCCTTATTAAGGATAACGTCCAGGAGCATAAACAAGAGTTGGAGAACTGAGGTTTTATGGCTGGCAGGATCTTTAGGCAATTTTGTTCTATCCTAATCGTATTTGGTACTTTAAATTCTGTCTCTTAAATTTTATTAATCTATAAGCTTAGGAGATATGTTTGCTTTGGAAATGACTCAAGGTTTTTTATCAAGCATTAAACTATCGAATGATATAAATGGCAGGATGATACTAACAAAATTTCCAAGTATTGGAATAACTGACATTGCAGGCCAAACAGGATGATACTAACAAAATTGCCAAGTGTTTGAGTAACTGACATTGTAGGCTACCAGGTGATCATGGGCAATTATGGAGCGACTCTAAATAACTAAAGAACAACTCCAGAATCAAAGAGGAAAATGATCATTAGGCTATTGAAAACATTTCTTTTGGGCTTGTAAGGGAAGGAAATATAAAAAACCTTCCCACCTGATTACCCTGGCCCGAGGTTTTCATGTATCAATGCTGTAATTTTTCAAGAAATATGCTGGACTATGGTCTCAGGCAAGGTCGGAGGTTTTCTCGACTCTACTCTTTCCTACCGGCGCCCGCATGAGTGGAGTTATGTATAATTTCATAAATGAATAATAAAATTTCAGGCTTTGGCCTCTTACCGGTCAAAAAAAAAAAAATCTAATCTAATAATATTTAATTAGTAGAAAATAAAATTTTCCAATCTTATAATATTAAATTAGTAGACAATAAATTTATTTTGTTAAGTATATATCATATCTAAAATCTAATTCACAATTTATCTAATTCAATACAACTATCCATTTATTTATTATTAATTCTTTATTTAAAAAAATATATATACAAACATATTTGTTTATAATTATTAAACAAAATATTTGATCTTATATTTATCTAATTAATATAAAATAAAATTATTTTCTCAAAACATAGACATCATTTTAAAATTTAAATCTATATAATTTATACTTACAATATAATTGAAAATTTATTTTGATAACTATAATAAATATAATTATTTAAATTTATTTTTAATCCCTCTTTTGAAAATATTTTAAAGCTTGGAGAAGACATGACTTTCCTCTAAAGGCAGTCACACTATTTAGCCATATACAACAAACAAGTCTCCTCACAGCAAACAAGTGGACATGGCTTTCCTCTAAAGGCAGTCACACTATACTGCCTTGGTGGACATGTATGCAAAATGTGCAAAATGTGGAAGCATAGACAAAGCATGTGAACTTTTAAACAGAGTCCCTCAACCAAATATTATCTTGGGTACTACAATGATTGCAGGATATGCGCAGAATGGATTTGTTGAAAAGGCTTTAGAAACTTTCGAGCAAATGCAATTGACAGGCGTAAAGGCAGACTCCACAACCTTTGCCAGCATTCTCCCCGCCTATGCCAAAATGGGTATGGGCATCCATCAAAGCAATGAAAAAGAGGGCAGAATTTCCAAGGAAGAATAGCAATTAAAATTGAGAACCATTTGAACCAATCTGCCCAGCTGCTGCGAAAACTGACAGATTTAAGTGCCTATAATAATATTTTTGTAAAGGTTATGATGATCAGAAGTAGGAAATGACAGATGGATGCTAGGTAGGGGTCAGTTCACACAATGCATTATGAACATGTGAACAGGGATCTCGGTGTGCATCCGAAAACAAAAATAGTCAGATAAAATAAAATACACCCTTTATGTGGAGCCCAGGTGCAACCACCTGTCTCCGAGGAACTAAACAAAGAAAGTGAATTGTAGAGTGCATTCAGCGTCCACAAAGCCCAATCTGTAAATACTAAATACCTCTATTGAGATTTTTGTAATATTTTTAGTTTCATATTAGCATTAGGCTCATCTAAGCAACTTGGCAAGGTAAAAAATAACGTAAATTAAATTTCTTGGACTAAATTTCAATAATATTTGGTATTCTCACAATTGGAATGCTCATCCTTGAAAGTGAGTTGATTATAAATAACCATTGTTCTAAAAAAAATTGATATTATAATCGTAATTCTGAGTACAATTTACCCTAATCTAGAATGCCAATATTTTACTGCACTGCTTATACTGCCAAACAATTCTAGATGAAGATGGTATTTACACAATTGTTATGCTTAATACTCAGCAATCAAAATACAATATCCTGCTGAAAATGCAAATGGTGAAAAACAATAATCTCTGACTATTCTAATCTACAAACACATACTGCTGAAAATGCAAATGGTGAGAATACAGAGTATTTAAATTTCAAATCTACAACTGTTTCTTTTCTTTGTACTGATTGAAAGAGAAAAAAACTACAACTGCCTTAAAAAATATATTGCAGTAGCTAAAGATAGAACAAAATAACAAAATGCAATAAAACAAGGTCTAAAGTTTGAACAGCAGTTAAGTCGCTGCGAACATAAAATCTTCACATGCAAAGCGTCTAGTCTAAGAACAAAAACCCTGACAAACTTTATCATTCGATTCCTTACGAATTCGCGGCATCCTCATTTGCAGTTCTTCATTTATTAACGCAACTCGTCCAATCCGAGCTTCCAACTCAGTTTCTTGCACCTGCCGCCACTTCTCGTTTAGTTCTTCAATTTCAAAATCATTCAGTGGGGCTTCCAACATATCGCTTCTTATGTAATGGGAACAAGGTAAACTATCAAACATATCAGCCCTGTGCTTGTAAGAGGCTGACCCTTTGTGCTTCTCATTTCCTTGTCTCGCCTTATTTTGAAAGGCATCCATAATACTCTTGTTCTCTTTCCCAAATTCTTGTTTTGCTTCACTTATCATATAGATTTCACACACCCCTCAATCATATTCTTGGTGTGAATTGGATCCAGCACCTGGTTTGAAATTTGGATTTGAAAACCACCATCAAATTCAAATTTTAATGCCACTATAAACAAAAAAACATATATATATTAAAATGATAATAAACAAGAGTTTTTCGAAATCGTTACCTCAACATTTGACTGTTTTTCTTTCCTTCATCTTTAGGGATAGGGTTATGGTTAGGATTATAATTAGGGATAGGGTTAATCTTAGTGATTAGAATTAGGATTAGGGTTAGGGTTAGGTTAGGTTAGGGATAACCTTAACCTAACCCTAACCCTAATTAGGGTTACAATTAAAGATTATAATTAAAGTTAGGGTTAGGGTTATAAAAATAATTGGGGTAAGGTTATAGTCAGGATTATAACTAGGGGTTAGGGTTAGAGTTAGGATTGGGGTCAGTCTTTGATTATAATTAGGATTAGGGTTAAAGATTATAATTAGTGATTATAATTAAAATTAGGGTTAGGGTTAGAATTATAATTAGGATTAGGGTTAGGGTTAGGGTTAATATTGCAATTAAAGATAGTATGTGATGATAGCTATAAGAGTTAGGGTTTGGGTAAGAGTAGGGTTCGGGTTAGAATGGGGTTCAATTATGCCTAGAGCAGGGTTGAACTTGTAATTAGGGTTCAAATTTACTGTTAGAGTTGAGTTTAGGGCTAACATTCAATTAGAGGGATTAGGGTTAAGGGTTAAGATTATAGATAATTAGAGTCAAGGTTTGATTGTGGAAGGGGTTTAATATATTTAGGGTTAGGATTAGAGGTCAATTAGGGCTATGATTCAATTACAATAGGGCTAGGTTTAAATTAAGATTAGGGCTAGTGCTTATTAATGGTAAAATTAGGGTTCAAGTTGTAGTTAGCGATTAATTCTAGGGTTATAATTAAGCTTAGTGTTATGTTATCGTTAGGTCTCAATTATGATAAGATTAGGTCATTGGTAGGGTTCAATTAGGTATAGATTAGGGATATTGTCAAGGTCAACGTTTGATTGTGATATGCATTTAATTATAGTTAGGGTTAGTATTATGTTTTATTTTGGGCTAGCATTAGGGTTAGGGTTAAATTATGATTAGAGTTCAATTACGTTATGGTTTTGGGGTTAGGGTTAGGGTAACCATAATTACAATTAGGGTAAGGTTTATAATTATAACTCGGGGTAGGGTTAGGATTATGATTTGATTTATGATTATTTAATGTACAGTTATAGTTAGGGTTTGGTGTTATGGTTAAGGTTATTATTAGGGTTAGGGTTAAGGTATACATCATTGTTAGGGCATAAAAATGATCAATAATAGGCACTTCGAGAAATATATCTCTTGTATGTTTAATATATAATATTGATATATATAAGTTAGTAGTAGTTGTGACACAACATGGAAGACATTAAATATGTTAATATATAATTATACAAATTATTAAGCTTCACGTTGGACTTAGGGTTTACAATTACAATTATGGTTAGGGTTAAGGTCTACATGATGGTTAGTGTTAGAGTTAAGGATATGCTTTGGGTTTTGGTTAGGGTTAAGTTTTAAGGTTATGACCTTAGTGTTAAGTTTAGGGTTACGACATGATTCTTGTTAGGGTTAGGGATTAGGAACTTATCATTGGCTTAGGATTAGGGTTAAGATTATGATGAGGGTTAGGGTTTAGGTTTATGGTTAAGATTATGGTTATGGTTATGGTTCACATCATGGTTGGAGCTATGATTAGTCTTAGGGTTTAGGGTTCTAGTTAGGATTATGGGTAGTATTAGCGCTATGGATAGGGTTAAGGGTCAGGGTTAGCATAATAGTTACAATTTATATCATGGTTAGAGTTAAGGTTATGGTTTGGGCTTTGGTTTAAGGTTTAAATTTGTTAACATATAATTATACTATTTTATTATTAAGCTTAGGGTTAGAGTTAGGGTTTATGGTTATGCTTATGGATAGGGTTAAGGTCTACATGATAGTTAGGGCTAGAGTTAGGGATATGTTTTGGGTTTCAATTAGGGTTAAGGTTTAAGGTTATGGTCTTAGAGTTAAGTTTAGGGTTACAACATGATTATTGTTAGTGTTAGGGATTAGGGTTATGGTTAGGTTTGAATAAGGTTTAAGATTATGATGAGGGTTATGGTTAATATTATGATTATGGTTATGGTTTACATCATGGTTGAGGCTATGATTAGGCTTAGGGTTTTAGGGAACTTCTAGTTAGGATTATGGCTAGGGTTAGGGTATACATGATGGTTAGGGCTAGGGTTAAGGTTAGGGTTAGGATAATGTTGCGGTTTATATGGTGGTTAGGGCTAGGGTTTACGGTTAGGATTATAATTGCAGTCAGCTTTAGAGTTAGAATTATGGCTACATTTACAACTTAGGATATGCTTTAGGATTAAGGTTAGTGTTGGAGATTAGTGTTATGATTATGGTTAGATTTTATGGTTAGGGTTAAGATTTAAATCATGGGTAGGCTTCATATTTAATCAGTGTTAGGGTTAGTGTTTAATAAAATTGTATTTCAAATCAATTAGGATTTAGTTAGGACTATAAATAGTGCTACAATTTGAATAGGGCTAAGGTTCAAGGGTAAAGCATGTTTTTAGGGTTAGGGTTAGGGTTATGGTTAAGATTATGATTATGGTTATGGTTATGGCTTACATCATTGTTGGGGCTATGATTAGGCATAGGGTTTAGGGATAAAATATGTTGTTAGCATTAGGGATTTATAATAAATCTTGAGTTTAAGGTTAGGGTTAATATTTAATTAGTGTTAAGGATACCATTTAATTAGAGTTAGGCTCAAGTTATGGGATACATTAGCATAAAGGTTAAATTAGGGTTAGGGTCAATGTCAGGTTGATTTTAGGGTTAAGACTACCATAAGGTTTAGGTCGTTTAAGATTATTAATGTTAGGATTAATTTTAGGGTCAAGTTATTGTTAGGGTTCAATTATAGTTATGGTGAAGATTAGGTTATGATTGAAGTTACTATTATAGGATAAAGCCTGGGGGTAGGGTTAAGTTTTAGGCTATAATATAATATTAGGATTAAGGTTTAATTAGGGTTATAGTATGTTAGCATAAATATTTAATTAGGGTTAGGATTCAATTAGCTCTAGATTAGGGATATTATGAAGGTTAGGGTTTGACTACATGGTAAGGATTTAGTTAGAGTTATGGTTAGTATTATAATTCAATAAAGGTTAGAATTAGGTTTTTGATTCATTGACATTGGGCTTAAGGTTTGGGCTATAATTTTGTTACAATTAGGGTTAGTATCAATTATGGCTACCTTAGGGTTTAGTTAGGATTAGGATTAGTATTACAATTCAATTAGGATTAAATTAAGGACAAAGTTAGTGTTATGATTAAAATAGGGTTACCATGGTTTACGTTAGTGTAAAGCTTTAATTAGGGTTAAGGTTCAATTAGGTTTGGGTTAGGAATACAATCAAGGTTAGGTTAGGTTTAAGATTAAGGTTATTCTAGGGGTAGGGTTTAAGTTCAAGATAGGGTTTAATTATGATTAGAATTAATTTTAGGGTGAGGTTTTTATCAATGGTCAATTACGATTATATTAGGTTAGGGTTGATGTTAGGTCATAATAAGGGCTACCATTCTAGGTATCTTATTTGGGTTAGGGTTGAATAAGTATTTGATTTAGTATTACAATTCAATCAAATTTCAATTAGTTAAGGTTAGGTTAATGTTTAATAAAAAATATATTTAGAAAAGAGAATTTAGAATAAAAGTATATTTCCCATGTAGGAGTCAAGCACAAGTCAACAAAAAATAGCTTATTGCATAATTTAGCATGAAACCCAAAATGTTGACATCCAACACATTAATTTCAAATGAATACATTATAATAGAAATAATAAAATTGTAAGTCGACCTTTTAATGGATCTTCGGAGGTTGATCCAGCTCTTTCTTCAGAGAAGGTTAAATGGGAACCACCTAGCAAACAGTGGATAAAGATTAATTTCGGTGGTGCAACAAAAGGAAATCCGGGTGGTGGCGAGGGATGAAAATGGATTTATCTTGTTCAAAGGAGCTCAGCGATTGCAAGATGGCACTAATAATGAAGTAAAGGTCCAGGTGGCATTTCTAGTAACAAAACTAGCCTTAAATATGAAAGTCCAATGACTGAACTTAGAAGGGGACTCTCAGATAGTTATTAATGCAATAGATAAAGGCAACATGCCATGCTGAAAGTTAAATTGATGGGTGGCTATGATCCGAGAGAAGCTCAATGCATTTGTGGAGTTTTGTGTCTCGCATATGAGGAGGGGAGCAAATGCAGTGGCAGATTTGCTATCTAAAATTGGAAGTGAATTGGATAGTTGTGCGGCCAAATGGTGGAAAGGTGATGGTCGCATGTGGAAATGGTATTAATTGCAGCCTTTTAGAAATGTGCAGTCTTCAACATGAAAGTGAGAGCAAAATTTGGCAATTACATATGCCAAGTTGGCGCCTTCTCTTTGAAGAAGGTAGTTATTGGTGGCAGGTCGCACGAATGGAGCGGGTGAAGGATGGCAGTAAATCCTGTGTATGATCTCATGGTATTAATACCTTATCTTTGACACTCATTATCCATCCTATATGATGGAGGAAGAATTTATTACCCGTTGAGCTGCGTGCTAGGGTTTGTTTGAAGTAGAATTAATTGTATCTTTGTAGCATTGTATGACGTTGCATTGCAGGAATTGTTGTTTCAAAATTGCAAGTGACTATGGAAGCTAATTTCACTCTGTGAATGGACAAGAAACTGGTGCCTTTTTTGGGCAAGGTATCGAAAAAGTGGATGCAGGGACTCTTCTGGTTTAAAGCGGAGAAGTTATGGGTGACAACTCATCTCATGCTTGCTGAGGAGGTGGCTTACATCCACCACCGATATCAGACTAACATGGAGGTGTACTCCTTGCTTCTGGCGTGGGCCTGTGAGTTCGAGCCGAAGGTGGAGAAGGTAAAACTCACACTGACGAAACTGATCAATGGGGAATTTTTGATAAACCTTGATTCAATCTTGGAATGGGTGGTACCTCGAGTTGGCATTTGTATTAAGGAAGGGGATGACCAAGAGGAGTTGCTTCCCTTTGTTCATGGACCAGAGGATGAAATCAAAGACCAATGCCGAGAACGTGCTTGTGTGGGATGGGAAGTGATGAAGCTCTATATAAAATTAACCAGATTGGACGAAGTCCTAAATGATCTACATGTGGTCGAAAGGATGGAAGTTGGCAGGGACCTGAGAGACAGGTTTGAAGAAGGATGGGCCATTCAGCTACTGGTGATTTTGGAGGGCAACCCTGACTTCGGATGTCTGGACTGCGTCCCAAGGATGAAAGGTTAAGCAACAAAGGGGAAAGCACCCACCACTGAGGAGGGAAGGGAGAAGGCGACCCAGGGTGATAGTGAGTGATTGGCTTGTTGGACAATGTTTTTCATATGTTCTTACTTGTTTTCAGCTATTAGTTTTTGCTCCAAAACTTTACTACTTTCTGAAACATTTGGGTTTGGAGAACCAGCAATGGTCTAGTTTTTTTCTTTTAGATTTCATAAGTTGTAGGGTTGGGTAGTTCATAAGATATGACTGTGGGTGATATGGGGTTGATGTTTACTGCGTTTATGCATCGTGGAAGATTGCAATTTTGTATATTTAAATTTCTGCATTAATATAATGAAAAAATATTTACTGATAAAAAAAATAAAGAAAATGTAAGTCCAAATTGAGTTTTTGATTAAAATTATTAGCATAGAAATTCTTATTGATCTTTCTAAATTAAAAAACTAAAAATTATATATTATTCTTGAAATATTTGTGTAGCTCAACTAAAAATAAATAGAATATAAATAGAAAAATCACATCTATATGATAAATTAGAAACATTTTTTGTATTAAGCATCATATAATATCAATACAAAATTCAAAAGTCTTGGCTAGAGAACACACAACCAGTTAGCATTTTAGATCACATATTGCAATAAAACCATGTCAGGAAGGACCGAGGGTCATATTATGAGGCCATATACAAAGGATGCGACTGAAATACAAAATTACAGAGATGGATGTCCCATAACCAAAATATAACATAGAGGATATACAACTAACTGAATAGGAAGGAGGAGACAGGATCATTATTGTCCCCCACAGCGGGGGGAGCCACGTAGTCCATCCTAGCTCACCCTCACACCATACCAACACATTTCCTTCGGCAAACTAGTTTCTAAAGGGGTGGGAAGGCAGAACTTCCAGTTCCAGCTCGATAAAATCCTCTCCCTACTATCTTGCCTCCATCTCTTGCATAAATCTCATTAGCGCCTGCTCGAAGTGTGTCTTGTTGCTTCCCATACGGTCCCAAGTGAAGCCATGGAACATTTATCGGATGAAGACAAGAGTTGTTCCATTCTTCAGCCATCTGTCAAACTTGTCCTCATCCAGCCGTAGAACCACAGTGACCTACATAGAAACAAGGTAATGAATGAGTCTCATAAGAGACTCAGTGAGGTATCTACCCTTTCCAATAAACACATCATCATTCCTAGATTTCCAAAAGTTCCAAATAATTTCCAAAGAGAGAACAAACCAAAATAGATTAGCACATTTCTTTCCACCTCTAACATAACTAAGTACTACCTCTTCAATAGAAAGACATTTAATATTAACTGAGATTCCAAACAATTTCCATACCTATTTGGAAAAATGACATTCAAAGAAAATATGAGGCACAGACTCAAGGAGATGAAATATTTTACACAATAGGGGGTCACCATTATTATCTTTAAGCGGAATCTTGTGAAGCAAGAGTTTCCAAGAAAAAAAATTAGTTTGTGGTTCAGTCGGATTAGACCAGAATCTCAAGAGACTAGCGTGCCATTTTTTAGAATCCAAGGTGAGGTTCTAGACATTGTTGAGATGGGCAAGAATATCTTTGGAGTCAGCAAGGGTAGAGTAGATCAATTTGGCCTTTATTAGAGGAAGGGGGGAGCCATATTTCCAACAGAGGGAGGAGCTTGGGGAGAGCGAGGAAGGTGCAGGAGAGGAGAGGATGGGATCGAGTGTAGACTTGAGGACATTGTAGGTTCTGGCTTGGGAGATAGGGAAGCTCAATTTGGAGCTTAGGGCCTCCCAAGGGATCAAGGTACCATCTTTCAGGATGTGTTCAAAAGTGATCAGTCCTAAGTTGTGCCACTTCAAGGCAGAATACCCTTGAAGACAGGCCAATTGCTTTCCATTATGAAGAGTATTCCACCATATAGATCTGCCCAAGTTGAGAGATCCCTTATTATCAATAATGTTCCTGTTGCTGATGAATTGTCTGACATGGTTCCAAGCCTTCCATATAGACTTGAAGACTTTTGATCCTGCAGGCGAGATCTCAAAATTACCAGCAATCAGGTCCCCCATGGGTAAGTTCTTCCAATTTTTTGCCTTTTTTGGGTGGAGCACTGTATATTGTGTCTAATCAGAATTTTCCAAGGTTCATAGTCATCAAGGGCTTTACAAATCCATTTGGCAGCCAGAGCAATTCCCTGGGTTTTAAGGTCTTTGAGGCCCATACCCCCCCTGTAGCTTAGATCTGACACACCAATCCCATTTGACACCATGTTGTTTCCTGTTCCCCTTCCCATCTGACCAAAGAAATTTTTTGATTTATTTTGTAAGATAGTTGAACTAGTAATTACTGAATAGCCAAGTTGAGGAGCAATAGATGTTATATGATGACAAGATCTTTTGACAGACCTGGAAGCGACCTGTTAGGGAGAGGAAATTCCTGTTCCATTTGGTAAGTTTTTTATCCACCTTATTCCTGAACCACTCCCAAATTTCTTTTAGATTCGTGGAGACAAAGAAGGGAATACCCAAATATCTAGTGATAGTGTTCATACCTCCCCATTTCAAGTCAAATTTAGACATCCAGTTGGGAGGGGAATCAATCCATCCTAGCAGGGTAGATTTGTGGAGAGAAATTCTGCTGCTTGAGGCATTACTGAAAATTTCAATATTATGAAGGAGAGAGGAAAAGTTTTCCTCATCTAGGGTGAATAGAATAGACGTATCATCTGTGAGCTAGACATTGATGATTTCTTCTTTATTAGGGAGAGAAATTCCTTTAATGTTGGGGGTTATACTGAAGTCCTTAAGAACATAGTGCATAGCATCAATAACCAGAACAAATAGGGTCAGGGCAAGTGGGCGTCCCTGTCTTATTGACCTGGAAAGAACAATATTACCAGATCTGTTCCCATTGACACCAACAACAGCATTGGCATCACAGAGTAATGTTTGCACAACCTTACACAATGTCTCCGGGAACCCTAGGGTTACTAACATCTGAATTATGAAGCTCCACTCTATTCTATCATATACCTTTTCAAAATCAATCAATCAACATTGCCCCATTTTGTCCCGAGACCTTAGCCCTCTCAAGGGATTCCCAATAGGTCACCAAGTTCTCTAGGATATATCTGCCTTTAACAAAACTTGTTTGGGTGGGAGAAATTAGAAACATTTAATAATAAATATATTATATAGTGTTTTTAAAATATTTTTGTAGATATGTAATTAATTTTTCTGAATTAAGAAACATTATGTTTTTATGGTTGAAATTTAGAAACATTAAAATTATTTTTCATCTTTCTAAATTGAAAATAATAAATAATATTTTTTTAAAAAATATTTGTTTAGGCATGTAATTATATTTTTTATTTTTCAAATTTAGAAACATCATATTTTTATGTTTAAGATTTAGAAACATAGATATTATTTTTGATCTTTTTCAATTGAAAATAAAGATTCTTTCCTTTCTTTTTATTCTCAAAATATTGCTTCTATTTTTATTACTCCTAATCTTAGCTTTTATAGTGAAAAATAATTGACCATAACAATATTCAATGTACCCATGACCCATCAATATCTTAGGAAAAAAGACGTGATCTATATTATTCTCGGATTACTGCATTTGTAGCATTGTCTGTCTTCCCAAATGTCACATTAAACATAAATCCAAAGTAACCAATCTCAAAAATATTAAAAGCATTGCATACCTTCGTCTATAGTGTTGGTTGATAGAGAGGAGAAAGATCCTAGTGCTTTCTATAATGAGTGCTATAATGTAACCTATAATTCGCTCTGCAACCAGAATAAAAACAAATTACTCATAATACTTAGAAAGCAAGGAGAATACATAAAAATTGATTTCAGAATATATCATAACCTGTATTCGATCTGATTTTCTCTTGTCTGTAGGGTATGTGCAGGATCATGGTGTGCCAAAACAGGCCCTTAAGTGGCAATGAAATTTCAAAAAACAAAGTTATGCAACTTGACATGAAAAATTGAATAAGTTATGAACAATATTTTTAAAATATGTAAGAAGAGAATATATAGAAAATTGAATGCAGTTTCTAAGCTACTAGTTGTTTTTTGAAAAAAAAAAATCCTATTTGATGAAAATTTCAAATTTCAATGCAATGGTACAAAAATTTTAGGAAAAAGATAAGAAGTAGGTGTATGTCTGATGACCCTAATCACAATCAAATCATAATATTTTTTATAAGATTTATAATATAAGTATTAGACTCATGTCCGGATGTGACACATATTTTTTTATAATTTTTTATAAAGTAAATAATTATTTATGATTTTTTTACTACAACATTTTAGAAATTCAGAAACTCCTGACCACCTTAACTTGGTCAAGACCTTATAAATTAATTTTTTTAAATTTTTCCCTATAGTAGACGAAGCATAGGATGTGATGCATGTTTCAGATTCAAAAAATGTTATGCGGTTTGAAAATTATGAGTATTTTTCAATCAGTCTATCAATCAGGACTTTTGTCAGAATTCAATTAGAAAATAAATAATAATTATCTATTAAAGTCGAAATAAGACAAGCCTTATATTGTTGGAAAGCTAAAAATTTCCTTATAAAACCCTTTTCGTTTTATCAATTTTGGCTATAAAAAAAGTTGTCAGCCACCAGTGTAAAGTCTAGAAAATCAAGGAATACTGAAAAACACGTTTTTTCAGTTGACTTTCCAGGGTTGTCATTTCCAAGCCAAATCCCAAAGAAAACCCGAACCAAAATGTGGATGGAAAAATTTATGTTGTAAAATCGGATATTCAATAAAATCGGATATCTGATTTTTGAAAAAATAAAAAAAATATTTTAGTAAATTGGGCATAATTTTTGCGATTTATATCAAAATTTTGATTTTTTACAGGCGTTGGAAAGGTAATTAAGAGATCTATGATATGGAATAGGTATATTTTCAATTATTTGTTTTAAAAAATAATTATAATTAATTTAAATATATCCTTCATTTTTAAAACATAGAAAACTCATCACTTTTTCATATGATTTCCCTATTGCATGAATTTTTGTAACAATCATCTCAAAATAAACTAAATAAGTAATTAATTAATAATAGAAAATTTATGAATTTTATTGCGTTCGATAAATTTTGATAAACCATGTTATCTATGTTTGTTCCTTTCTCCACCTCTCTCTCCTAAACCTATCACTCCACCTATTTGTTTCTTCCTCCCTCTCTTTTGTCCATATTTATAAATCTCTCTCTAGACCTATATCTCTAAATATCAATGAATACCTCATTAAATCTCTCAAGCTCTACAAGGTGCTTATATTTCTACCTCTTCATAATTTCCTCCTCTATGTCACTTTCTCTTCCCTAAGATCTAGACTAGTCTCTCTGCATTTCCTTCTCATCTCTAGCAACAAAATTTAGAGGGAACAAGGAGAGGCATAGGGAAGTATCGAAAAAGGAGAGGGGGAGAGAGGTGAGAAGGAGAGATTAACTGGGGGGAAGAGAGAGTGAGAGAGAGAGCTATAGGTAACTAGGTGGAAGGCGAAGAGAGAGAGGGAGGGGGTGATTGGGGTGAAGAGAGAATGAGAGGGAGATTTTAAGATTATTAGGGGGTAGGAGGAGAGGGGGAGAGGGGAAAGTATCAACAAAGAGAGAAGAGATATGGGGACAGAGGTGAAGAGAGACATAGAGAGTAATTAGGGGGTGGGTAGAGGGGTAGAGGGAAGTATCTATAAACCCATAGGAGAAGAGAGGTGATCAAGGGTAATTGAGGAAAATAAATAATGTGAGAGAGAATATGGTGTCCTAAAGGGTCATATGGTGTCTCATGAACCTTTAGGACACCATATGACACCTTAGGACACCATATGATGTTGTTATAAGTATTATGGTGTTCTAAGGGGTCATGTGGTGTTCTATGAGCCTTTAGATATGGTTTCATTAGGGGTCTATGGTGTGTTAAGGGGTCATATGGTATCCTATGACTCCTTAGGACACCATATGACCCCTTAGGTATTTTTAGGGGTCATATTGTGTCCGAACAGGTCATATGGTGTCGTTGGGGGTTGTATTGTGTGCTAAGGGGTCATATTGTGTCCGAAGGGGTCACAAGACATCGTATGACCTCTTAGACACCATATGATCCATTAGGTTTTGTTAGGTCTCATACTATGTCCTAAGAGGTCATATGGTGTCCCATGACCCTTTAGGACACCATATGACCCCTTAGGACATCATATGGTGTTGTTATGGGTCTTATGGTGTCCTAAGGGGTCATGTGGTGTTATATAACCCCTTAGGACACCATATGACCCCTTAGGACATTATATGACCCCTTAGGATACCATATGATGCCGTGGGACACCATATGATGTCGCAAGGAGTCGTATGGTGTCCTAAGGGGTCATATGGTGTCCTATGAACCCTTAGGACACTATATGACCCATTAGGTGTCATTAGAGGTCTTATTGTGTCCTAATGGGTCATATGGTGTCGTATGACCCCTTAGGACACCATATGTTTGGGAGACTATATGATCCTATGGGTCATATGTTGTCCTATGACACCTTAGGACACCATATGACCCCTTAGGATACCATTTGGTGTTTTTATGTGTCGTATGGTATCCTATGACCCCTTAGGTGTTATAGAGGTTTATTTTATGTCCTAAGGGGTCGTATTGTGTCCTAAGAGGTCATACGGTGTCCTATGACCCTTTAGGACACTATATGACGTTGTTAGGGGTCATATTATGTCCTAAGGGGTCATATTGTGTCTTATGACCCCTTAGGACACCACATGGTGTCGTTATGGGTCATATGGTGTTCTAAGGAGTCGTATGGTGTTCTATGACCCCTTAGGACACCATTTTTATGTTGTTATGGGTCGTATGGTGTCCTAAGGGCTCATATGGTGTCCTATGACCCCTTAGGACACCATATGGTTTCATTATGCGTTGTATGGTTTCCTAAGGGTTCATATGGTGTCATTAAGGGTCGTATAGTGTGCTAAGGGGTCATATGGTGTCCTATAATCATTTATAACACCATATGACCCCTTAGGTATCGTTAGGGGTCATATGATGTCCTATGACCCCTTAGGTAATGTTAGGGGTCATATTGTGTCCTAACGGGTCATATAGTGTCCTATGACCCCTTAGGACACCATATGGTGTCGTTTGGGATTGTATGGTGTGCTAAGGGGTCATATTGTGTCATAAATATTCCTAGGACATCATATAACCTCTCAGGACACCATATGACCCCTTAGATATCATTAGAGGTCATATTGTGTCCTAAGGGGTCATATGGTGTTTCATGACCCCATATGACCCCTTAGGACACCATATGATGTTGTTATGGGTCTTCTTGTGTTCTAAGGGGTCATATGGTGTTCTAAGGGGTCACATGGTTTTATATGAGCCCTTAGGATACCATATGATGCCTTAGGACACCATATGGTGTCGTAAAGGGCCTTATGGTGTTCTAAGGGGTCATATGGTGTTCTATGGGGTCATATGGTTTTGTATGACCCCTTAGAACACTATATAACATCATTAGGGGTCATATTATGTCCTAAGGGGTCATATTGTGTCTTATGACCCCTTAGGACACAAAATGGTGTCGTTATGGGTCGTATGGTGTTCTAAGGGGTCATATGGTGTTCTATGACCCTCTAGGACATCATATTATGTTGTTATGGCTTGTATAGTCTCCTAAGGGGTCATATAGTGTCCTATGACCCCTTAGGACACCATATGACCCCTTAGGAGACCATATGGTGTCATTATGTGTCGTATAGTATCCTAAGGGGTCATATGGTGTTATATGACCCCTTAGGACACCATATGATCCCTTAGGACACCATATGGTGTCGTTAGGGGTCGTATGGAGTACTAAGGGGTCATATGGTGTCCTATGAACCCTTGGCACATAATATGACCCCTTAGTACACCATACATTGTCCTTAGGGGTCATATGGTGTCCTATGACCCCTTAGGACATAATTTGACCCCTTAGGTATTGTTAGGGGTCATATTATGTCCTAACGGGTTATATGGTATCCTACAACCCCTTAGGACACCATATGGTGTCGTTAGGGGTTGTATGGTGTGCTAAGGGGTCATATTATGTTCTAAAGGTTCCTAGGACATCATATAACCCCTTAGGACACCATATGACCCCTTAGCTATTGTTAGGGGTCATGTTGTGTCCTAAGGAGTTATATGGTGTCTTATGACACCATATGACCCCTTAGGACACCATATTGTGTGGTTATGGGTCTTCTTGTGTTCTAAGGGGTCATATGGTATTACATGACCCGTTAGGATACCATATGACCCCTTAGGAAACCATATGGTGTCGTAAAGGGTGGTATGGTGTCGCAAGGGGTCGTATGGTGTCCTAAGGGGTCAGATGGTGTCCTATGACCCCTTAGGACACTTTATGACATTTTTAGGGGTCATATTATGTCCTAAGGGGTAATATTGTTTCTTATGACCCCTTAAGACACCACATGGTGTCGTTATGGGTCGTATGGTGTTCTAATGGGTCATATAGTGTTCTATTACCCTGTAAGATACCATATTATGTTGTTATGGGTTGTATAGTCCTCTAAGGGGTCATATGGTGTCCTATGACCCCTTAGGACACCACATAGTGTCATTATGCATCATATGGTGTCCTAAGGGGTCTATGACCCCTCAGGACACCATATGGTGTCATTAGGGGTCATATGGTGTGCTAAGGGGTCAAATGGTGTCCTATGACCCCTTAAGACACCACATGGTGTCATTATGGGTTGTATGGTGTTCTAAGGGGTCATATGGTGTTCTATGACCCTCTAAGACACCATATTATATTGTTATGGGTTGTATGGTCCTCTAAGGGGTCATATGGTGTCCTATGACCCCTTAAGACACCATATAGTGTCATTATGCACTGTATGGTGTCCTAAGGGGTCATATGGTGTTCTATGACCCCTTAGGACACCATATGACTCCTTAGGATAGCATATGGTGTCATTATGGGTCATATGGTGTGCTAAGGGGTCAAATTGTGTCCTATGACCCCTTAGGTATCGTTAGCTGTCATTCTGTGTCATTAGGGGTCATATAGTGTCCTATGACCCCTTAGGACACAATATGACCCCTTAAGGCACCATATAGTGTCGTTAGGGGTCATATGGTGTCCTATGACCCCTTACGACACAATATGACCCCTTAGGTGTTGTTAGGGGTCATATTGTGTCCTAAAGGGTCATATGGTGTCCTACAACCCCTTAGGACACCATATGGTGTCGTTAGGGGTTGTATGGTATGCTAAGGGGTCATATTGTGGCCTGAAGTTTCCTAAGACATTATATAACCCTTTAGGACACCATATGACCCCTTAGGTATCTTCAGGGGTCATATTGTGTCCTAAGGGGTCATATGGTGTCTCCTGACACCATATGACCCCTTAGGACACCATATCATGCTATTATAGGTCTTCTTGTGTTATAAGGGGCCATATGGCGTTATATGACCCCTTAGGATATGATATGACCCCTTAGGTGTTGTTAGGGGTCATATTGTGCAACCCCTTAAGACACCATATGGTGTCATTAGGGGTTGTATGGTGTGCTAAGGGGTCATATTATGTCCTAAAGGTTCCTAGGACATCATATAACCCCTTAGGACACCATATAACCCCTTAGGTATCGTTAGGGGTCATATTGTTTCCTAAGGGGTCATATGGTGTCTCATGACACCATATGACCCCTTAGGACACCATATCGTGTTGTTATGGGTCTTCTTGTGTTCTAAGGGGTCATATGGAGTTATATGACCCCTTAGGATACCATATGACCCGTTAGGACACCATATGGTGTTGTAAAGGGTGGTATGATGTCGTATGGTGTCCTAAGAGTTCATATGGTGTCCTATGACACATTGGGATACTATATGACATCGTTAGGGGTCATATTATGTCCTAAGGGGTAATATTGTGTCTTATGACCCCTTAAGACACTAGATGGTGTCGTTATGGGTCGTATGGTATTCTAAGGGGTCATATGGTGTTCTATGACCCTCTAGGACACCATATTATGTTGTTATGGGTCATATGGTATCCTATGACCCCTTAGGACATAATATAGTATCAGTATGCATCGTATGGTGTCCTAAGGGTCATATGGTGTTTTATGACCCCTTAGGACACCATATGGTGTCATTAGGGGTCGTATGGTGTGCTAAGGGGTCATATGGTGTCCTATGACCCATTAGAACACCATATGACCCCTTAGGTGTTGTTAGATGTCATTTTGTGTTGTTATAGGTCATATGGTCTCCTATGAACCCTTAGGACACAATATGACCCCTTAAGACACCATATAGTATTATTAGGGGTCATATGGTGTCCTACGACCTCTTAGGACACAATATGACCCCTTAGGACACAATATGACCCCTTAGGTGTTGTTAGGGGTCATATTGTGTCCTAACAGGTCATATAGTGTCCTACGACCTCTTAGGACACCATATGGTGTCATTAGGGGTTGTATGATGTGTTATGGGGTCATATTATGTCCTAAAGGTTCCTAGGACATCATATAGCCCCTTAGCACGCCATAGGACCCCTTAGGTATTGTTAGGGGTCATATTGTGTCCTAAGGGGTCATATGGTGTCTCCTGACACCATATGACCCCTAGGGACACCATATCATGTTGTTATGGGTCTTCTTGTGTTATAAGGGGTCATATGGTGTTATATGACCCCTTAGGACACCATATGGTGTTGTAAGGGATCGTATGGTGTTATAAGGGGTCATATGGTGTCTTATGACCCCTTAGGTGTCGTCATGGGTCGTATTCAAAAAGTTGTGAATCTAGTTGGAGACAAGTGACGAGGATTCTATTTTATTTGGAGTAATAAAATAACACATCCACAAAAAATGAAACATGACATATTTCATGCATTTACTCGTCATTTACATGTCAAATTGTTTCAAAAATGGATTTTTGTTTCGCCATAACTAGTATATCTATATTTAAAAAATATAGGTAAATTATGTCGAGAGATATCTTATAATAGAAGGGAGTGTCACAATTGCAAGAGTTTCAAAAATATGGATAATAATAAAGTTGCTTAAGTATTAAGTATGACACTCTTCTACTATCATTTGAATGTAACAGTTTCATATAGTTGGAGACAAGTGGCGAGGGTTCTATTTTATTTGGAGTAATAAAATAACACCTCCACAAAAATCAAAAGATGAAATATTTCATGCAATTACCCGTCATTCATTCGCATGTCAAATTGTTTCAAAATTGAATTTTTGTTTACGGACATTTTGATGTCATTGTAATGCCTCTCGGCATAATAAAGATGAAAATTAATTTGAAAAGGAATTGATAAGATTTAGTTAATATTATTTTAAGGGTGAAAATAATGTATTTTTAATAATAATTTTGTTTTAACTTCTTTTATGAAATCATATTCATAATAAAATTTACAAATACATTTAAATTGTATAAACGATATAATTTGTATAAAATATATAAATGAAGAATATGCTTTGAGAGTCTTTTGTTCTCTCTAGTCTCTCATTTGAAACTTTTTTTCTCTCTACTCTCTCATTTGAAACTTTTAACTTTGTTTTGTATGTAGAAATGGTCTCATTCTACTGACTTGTCTCTGGTCTCTAAGTTGGGCAAATTTTCCTAATTTTCTTATGGTACGCTTTTCATATTTTAATGCTTTACAAACTTATAATGTAATATTTAACTATATTTTAAATATATTTCAAGTATTGCCCTTTATTGATAAATTTTTTTAAAAAAATTATAAAGAATATATATTGTAAATTTATAATTAAATATACTTATATAATCAATTTCTTTATACAAAAAAGTTAAATCTGAAAACACTATTTTGCTCTTTTTGTTTCATTTTACATGAGACCTAATGTAAGTTGTGAATAATTCCTTAAACAAAGAATGCTTGCAGAAGAAAATGAATTTAATGTGGTGATGAAGAGTCCTTGATTAACAAACTAATCTCTCACTTGATGTGTCAAATACTATAAATTGTAAATCATTTATTTCTTTTTTAATGTAAAATATTATACAAAGAGCTCAAGACATGAAGTTGGAATAAATCATTGGCACAAAATACCTAATGAATCAAAGTTGCAAATAACTTGAGGCAATTCACTTCCCTTCTTTTGAGTGAAATGTATGCACTACTACATCCTACCGAAGAACATGTCAACATTGTAAATATCTCAAGGTCATATAAACTCAATCTTCCTAACAAGATACTACTACTAAGACACTATGATACTACTACCAAAACTCTATTATATTTAATTCTCGCATTCTTCAATTCATACCCTCCAATATTGATATCACTTAACACATATTTTACTATCGGTGTAACCATTGCACCTCCTTTTGATGCAAGCGCTAGTAATAATGAGTAGCTTTCATTCTAAAATTGTATGCCTACCTCACAACGACATTCAACTTTAAACAATCGGAAACCATCATGTGTTAAACACCTACTAAAATAGTTAGTGATCGTAGTTAAATTGAAATATTAAAGAAGAATAGTGGCCAAAGTAACATATCGCAAAAAAAATATTTCTAAGTTGAATAATATAATAATTTATCATATAGAAATCATTTATTCATCACTAACATCAAATATTTGAAATAAAGAATAGGAAGATTCATGTATTAGGATTTGCAGTAGGAAGCTTCATATATTAAGATTTGTAGTATGTACAATATAATCACAATCAAAATAATTTTTTGTAACACTTTACAAAACAACATAAATGTATCAAATAGAGTTATATGAAACATTTTCCATATAATTAAAAACACTATAGAATTGAACAAATGGTTTACACTAGCAATTGCACCTTGGTGTGCAATGGGTACGCTGAAGAGTGTGCAAGGTCAATTAGGATTAATTTTTGGTCTATTATTTATATACATTTGCAATGCATGAGCTCAATCAGTAGACAATTTAGAAAATGATGTTGTTTGTGCAACAAATTTAACAATTACCTTTCACATGATTAGTGAAGTATTTTGATTTGTGCCTCCACACTTGATGCATTGGTGATGTCATCTTGTGTGTCATTGTGCTTATCTTGATACCTTGTGTGCAAATTGGTGTGTAATGCACTATGTGAATGTCATTTACAATGCAAAAAAAAAGTTTGTTCAATGGTTTAATTAATGTCTTGTGTGAAAGCTTGGGGCATTATATTATGGAAAAAATTTAAAAGGAGGGAGATGGAGATATAGGGAGAGAGATGTATGGATAAAGAGAGGGAAACATGTTTAGAGATAAACGGAGAGAGATGTATGGATAGAGAGAGGGAAACATGTTTAGAGATAGAGGGAGAGATAAACATAGATGTAGAAATCAAGATATAAGGAGAGAGGAAGAGGGACTAAAATAGATGCAAAGAGGCATTGGGAGAGATAAAAATAGATATATATAGGAGACAGAGAGGGGGAGATAGAGAGAAAGAGATTGAGAGATATATAGGAAGAAGGAGGTGGATGTGTGTGTGGGGGGGGGAGTGGAAGAGAGAGGGAGAGTAATATAGATGGCTAGGTAGACTGATGGGGAAATAGAGATACAAGTGATATATGAGGAGAGAAAGGGATAGAGAAGAAGAGATAGGGATATAAAAAAAAGATATGGAGGAAGGGAGGGAAGGAGAAATGGGGTGAGTTAAAGAGGGGGAAGATAGAGAAAGAGTGATGGGTAAAGGAGAGAGAGAAAGAATAAGGGAGAGGGAGAGATAGACCAATATATAGAGGAAGAGGAAGAGATAAAGATATATATAAATAGTGAGGTAGGGTTGGAGATATATAGAGATACAAGGAGATATAGAGGGGGAGAGAAAGAGAGACATACAAACATAAAGAAGTGGAGATATAGAAATAGATATTGAGAGAAATAGAGGGAGATGGAGAGAGGTAGAGAGAAAGAGGGTGATATACATATATATGGGAAGAGAGAGAGAGAGTTATATGGGAATAGAGAGAGAGAGAGAGCGGGGGGGGGGGGGGGGGAAGAGGGGTAGAAATCTAGATATAGATAAGGGATACAAAGAGAGCGAGGGAGTGAGATGGGGAGAGTAGAGAGTGGGTAGTGGGAGAAAGACAAAGGGAAAGGGGGGAATATATGTAGAGGAGGGAGATCAAGAATAGGGGGGAGAGAGAAAGATGGCCCAATATATATAGTGGGAGAGATAAAATGACTGCAGGAGAGATGTAAGGATATAGAGGTAGGGAAGGAAAAAAAGAGAAGGAGAGGGAGGGAAGGGAGAGGGAAAGATAACTTAATAGATAGAGATGGAGGGGAGTGATATGGATATAAGGAGATATATAGAGATGGAGAAGGATTGGGAGGGTAGGAGAGATAGAGTGAATAAGAGAGAGGTAATGAGATAGAGGAAGAGGTAGGGAAATAGAGGTAGAGAGATATGGATAGAAAGAGATAGGGAGGGGAGTAAGGGGAGATAAAGAGAGTAAGGGGAGATAAAGAGGGTAATAGAGAGATAAAGATATAAAGTGAGAGAGATGTAGAGATCATAAGTTATAGATAGGGAAGGGGGGAGAGATGGGGAGATAGATATAGAGGGCACAATAATGAGAGATAAAGGTGATAGAGACAAGTAATAGAGAGAGGTGGATAGGGGAGATATAGTGAGATAGAGACAGAGAGGGAGAAATAAGGAGTGTTTGTATATGAGTGAGAGAGAGAGAGAGATAGATAATAATAAATAGAGAGAGGGGGAATGAGAGAGAGAGAGATAGATAATAATAAATAGAGAGAGGGGGAATGAGAGAGAGAGAGAGAAATAGAGAGAAGAGATAGAAGTAGAAAGATATAAAAAAATATCTAGTGATAGGTAGAGTGGGAGAGGAAGAAATATGGATAGAAAGTGGGAGAGATAGGGATAGAAAGGAGAGATAGAGATAGATATAACTTGGGAAAGATATAGGGGGTGAGAGAGAAATAAATATATAGAGAGGGAGAGATGGAAGGGGAGAGGGATAGGGAGAGGAAATAATAGAGATAGAAATAAAGAGAGAATGAGGGGTAGATGGAGAGATAGAAAGATGAAGATATATGAAGTGATATATATATAGAGAGACATATATACGTATCTTTAAGAGAGTACGAGAGGTAGAGGGAGAGATGGATTGAATAAGAGAGAAAGACATATAATGATATATAGATATAAGGATAGGGAGATATGAGAAGATAGAGGTGAAGGGGAAAGGGTGAGAAATAAAGGAGGTCATGGAGACAATTGATAGAGAGAGAGAGAGAGAGAGAGAGAGAGAGAGAGAGAGAGAGAGAGAGAGAGAGAGAGAGAGAGAGAGAGGGGGGGGGGGGGGGGACAAGAGTGTATGTGTGGGAGATATTGAGATAGAGATGGGGAGGGAGGGGTATATGGAGATGACGATAGAGACGAAGAGAGATATAAATCAATAGAGAGGGAGGGAGATGTAGGGAGAGAAATAGAGAAGATAGAAATGTAGGGGAAAGATAGAGGGGAGGAGAGGGATGCAAGGAGACATAAAGAGAGGGAGAGATCTAGAGATAAAACTATATAACAAATATATTATATATCCTATTTAACAGTTTCTAGTATAAAATATAACATTAAATAATATATAAATATAATATTAATTTAAAATATAGATCTTATATTATATAATATCAAAGAAATATATTATATTAAATATTGTACATAATTTTAAATATAATTATATTATATATAAGTAAATTGTACTATATAAAAATTTCTTAAATATTAATTATAATAAATTTTTATTTGTATTTAATAATTATATATATATATATAATCTATGTATAATATAATTATATTGTATATAAATTAATTTGTATTATAATTAATCCTTTTTATTATATGTTATAGAGTATAATAATAGTATAATTTATTTATATGTAATATTATATAATAATAAGTATAATTATTTATATATAATTTAATTTTTGTTATATATTAATAATAAATTATATTATATTTATATTTTATAATTTGTAATAAAAATAGAATAATAAAAAAAATATTATATTATTTTAAAAATAAATTTAAATTATATAAATGCATATTCAAATATTTTCTCATTTAATTTTTCTAATATTTATTTACTTGATTTTATTGATATTTACATTAATTATATGTTTATTATAACATTTAATTAATTAATTTATAAATTACCAAGAAAATATAATAAAAAAACTATAAAATTTTATTTCTTTGCAATTATGTTTTTTAAGTATATGCTTCAATGCAAAAGAAATATAGCAAGAGTGGTATAGTATATAATTGGTTTGGAAAGCAACACTAATAAAAATATTCCCCCCATCTCATTTTTTTCATATAAAGTATTTTAGGTTGCCTCCAATGTACTAACTACGAAAAGTTGGCAAATAAGGTACACCATTGATGGAGCCAACAAAGACTGTGAAGAGATGACAGTCCTCGATGGACATGGGCATCAGATTCATCTAGAAATATGTTAGACAAATTAGTATCGGTAATTTGTTAATCTTAGAGGATCTGGTTAATACTAAGAGGGGGGGTGAATCAGTATTAACAACAATTTCAAACTTAAAAATTGAACTTATAAAACTTCACCAAATCAATCATAAACCAGTAATAAACTCTTTACCATTACCGGTAATCACTGATAACCAACTGTTAAACTCATTTAATAAATTTTCTCATCAATTGTTCATCAACATGCATAAACTAAAAGTAAATCAAATCAATACATCATAAACAATCACCACATGAGCACCATGTTTTTCACGTGGAAACCCAAATAGGGAAAAACCACGGTGAAAATTGGTACCCACAAAAATTGTGCACTCTTTCGGAATGTGCCATGTTAGGAGCCTAGCTCAGCTAGAAGCTTACAAAGATGCCCTGTTAGGAACAAACCATGTTAGGAGTCACTCGGTTAAGGGATTTAGATGATGAGCCCTGTTAGGAGCTTTGACCTGTTAGGATCAACCTCGCAAGAGGATTTAACACTCAGATGTTGAACTACCTGGTTCAGGGATTTAGATGATGAGCCCTATTAGGAGCTTTGACCTGTTAGGATCAACCTTGCAAGAGGATTTAACACTCAGATGTTGAGCTACCTGGTTAAGGGATTTACAATGTAAGGGATTTACAATGTAAGGGCTGCAACTACTAGGGAACAACAATGAATGATATGGGTATAACACTTAACTACTTGCTTGATCAAATCCAATTCTACTCCAAATCCACTACACTCTAGCAAATCTCTCACAATCTGGTTCAGCTTCACACTCTTCTCAAAACCACCAACACAACAAACATCAACTGTCCTGACCTAAATAACCTTCACAACCTAGTCGATTACAAAACCCTAAGACTTACAACATAGATCATCACAGATCTTTTACAACTTATTACAGATCATCATTGATCATCATATGAATCATTACAATCAATTACAAATCAATTACAATAGTTGATTGATCATTGCATCTCGATTTGATACAAAGTAAAATCCTTAGAACACTTTGCTAAGCACTTCGACATTCCTGAGAAATTCGCTCTTCAAACGCACCAAAACATCATTCAAAAACTTCATGCGGTTCCAACTGCGTCACCTCCAATATTTGAACTTGATGTAGATCACCACCAAACCAAAAATCATTATTGGTTAAGAGAATTATTTACCGGTCCTTAAACCCTTCTTAAAGCCTTGCAAAAATGCAACAAAAATCATACACATGACTTTCGGTAACCAAAACATGATGCGGTTCTAGTCAAATACATATTACAATGATACAAACTCACATTCCAAACCGCAACACTTCAATCATCACTAATCGAGCCAGATCTAATCAAAACATTTCCTCATTTACCGGTTAAGGTCCTAATTCCCCGTTTTTGGTTTCTTTACCAGTAAGCTCTTTTCGGTAGACCAAAAAGACTAAGATCACAAATAACTGATCAAATTCATCCAACCATGCAATCTCAATCTCTTCATCACAAATAGTCCTTTACCGATTTAGTCATCACTCTTCATCTGCATCATTTATGCCAATCATTCCAACATCCTCCCCCTTTGGTATTGATGGGAACACCAACATAAACACCACCATATTCAACTAAAATCATGTTGCTCAGTTTTAGAACTTCTCTACTGCACTTCACTCTTCTGTTGGTTCTTCTCTTCTCCACCTGGAACTAAATCTTCATTTCTTCTCCCCCTTTCCATTACACATCAGCCTTAGGCTAATATATTTCTTCTCCCCAATCCAATATCTTATTCTCCCCCTTTGATAGCAATGCCAAAAGTGCATATGCATCGTCAGTCATCAAATTTGTTGTTGTTGTCTTCAACATCTCTATAAATCTCATCTAAGCTACTCCCCCTGCGGAGTAGCCATCATTTCCTCAATCCATAGTGAAAAGTTTTCAATAAGCATACTAGATAGATGCATCTCCTGTATCCTAGTTTTTCTTGTGTAGGTGTCTGATCCCTAATTTACCTCTGAGGGACTCAAAGGTAGTATTCGGCAATGGTTTTGTGAAAATGTCTGCTAGCTACTCTTTGCTTGTCACATACTCCATTCTGACTTGTTTTTCCTGTATTCTCTCCCTTAGAAAGTGATATTTCAATTCTATGTGTTTAGTTCTTGCATGTAATACATGGTTTTTGGAAATATTAATTGTACTTGTATTGTCACAATAAATAGTCACTGGTTCAGACGTATTAAGTTTAAAACCTTCTAACACATGTCTCATTCAGATTGTCTGCGTGCAATTCATTAATGCCACAACATACTTTGCCTCTGTTGTTGACTATGATACACATGTTTTATTTTTACTTGTCCAAGCAACCAATCTACCTCCAAGAAGAAAAACTCCACCGGTAGTGCTTTTTCAGTCATCAACGTTGCCTTCCCAATCTGCATTAGTAAACACTTCTAAAGAAAAATCATTTTTATAAGGATACCATAAGCCATAATCTATTGTGCCTTTCACGTACCGGAATATCCTTTTCACCTATACCAAGTGAGTCTCCTTGGGATCCTTCTAAAATCTAGCAACCAAACCAACAACATGTGCAATATCAGGCCTACTGTGAACAACATAATGCAACTTACCAATCATGGACCCGTATTATTTTTCATCAACAGAGGGCGAATCATCTTATTTAGATAATTTACAACCTGTCACCATTGGAGTACCAACCGGTTTACAATCCTCCATGCTAAATTTTTTCAACACTTCCTTGACATCCTTACTCTGACAGATAAATATTCCACCATCCCATTTTTGGACTTGCAACCCAATGAAAAACATAATCTCACCAATAAGAGACATCTCAAATTATTTCATCTCCTCAGCAAAAGCGATACATAAATCATCATCACCTCCAAAAATTATATCATCTACAAATACTTCAGCTATCAACACTTTGTCTCCTTCTGTCTTTAGATATATGTTACTGTCCTCACTGGTACGCCATAATCCTATCTTGATCAGGTGCGCATGCAATCTTTCATACCATGCTCTTTGTGCCTGCTTCAATCCATACAATGCCTTATTTAACTTGCAAACCATATCTTTATCCTCAGACAAATAAAATCCATCTGTTTGTTCTATGTACACTTCTTCCTCAAGGATGCCATTAAGAAAAGTAGATTTAACATCCATCTGGTAGGCCTTAAAGCCTTAAATGTAGCATATAAGAAAGTAACATTCTTACTCCTTCCAATCTTGCCACCGGTGCAAAGGTTTCTCCATAATCTTCTCCTTCTTCTTGTGCATAGCCTTTTCATACCAACCTTGCTTTATTCCTCATAACCTTGCCTTCTTCATTCAACTTGTTTCTAAAGACCCATTTAGTGCCAATCACATTCTTGTCTTCCAGTTTGGGAACAAGTGTCCATGTCTTGTTGTTCTCTATCTGATCCAATTCCTCACTCATAACATTAATCCAATCATCATCCTTCAATGCCTCTCTTACTGTTTTAGGCTCAATAGTAGAAATCAGACAAGAGTTTTCTCTGATTTTCCTTCTTGTTTGTACACCAACATTTTTATCTCCTATAATTTGTTCTTCTGAATGATTTCATCTAACATACCTTGGTATTACTAGTTCCGGTGTTGTGCCTTTTGATTCATGTTCTTCATTGCTTTCTTCATTTACCGATTGAGCACCTATTTCTGCATTTTCTTGCTCATCATTATTTTGTACTTCCGGTTCAATAAACATAAGTTTTTCTTCATCTTTGTCAAGTTCAGATCTGCTGGTCTTATCATATTTCTCAGATATTTCATCTACCTTCACATTTGCACTCTCAATGATCCTTTTGTTCTCTTGTTATAACATTTGAAAGCCTTACTATTTGTAGAGTAACCAGGAAAAATACCTTCATCACACTTTACATGAAACTTTCTAGTGAAATCATCACGTTTAATGAAACATTTACTCCCAAAATTTTTAAAGTAACTTACATTAGGAGTCTTTCCATGCCATAATTCATAAGGTGTTTTTCTGTTACCTCTCTTAACAAATACCTTGTTCAAAGTGTAAATAGCAGTGCTAACTTCTTCTCTCCAAAACATTTTCGGTACATCACCTTGAATCAACATGGTTCTAGCAGCTTCAACAATTTTTATATTCATTCTCACTGCTATCCCATTCTGTAGTGGATTTATATGAGTTGACATCTGCCTCTTGATTCCGTGTTCATCACAAAACTTCACAAACTCATCAGAAGTAAATTCTCCTCCCTAGTCAGATCTCAAACATTTCAAATTCTTATCAGTTTCTTTCTCAACTAAAGCTTTGAATAATTTGAATTTACTAAATGCCTCAGACTTTTCTCTTAGAAAAGTTACGCACGTCATCTTGGAAAAATCATCAGTGAAAATCATGAAATATATATCACCATAATAGCTCTTAGTCCTCATAGGACCATAAAGATCAGTATGAACCAAATCTAGAATATTTTCTGAAGAGAAAGACTTACTGTTATAATATACAAAAGTCATCTTACCCATCTGACAATCCTTACATAACATATTATCAGGTTTAACAAGCTGGGGAAAATCTCTCACAATACTTGATCTACTAACCTTTATCAAATTGTCAAAATTCACATGACAAAACCTCTTTTGCCATAACTATTTGTCTTCAATCTTTGCCACCAAACCAGTATTCACATTAGTTTTTAGATGAAAAAGATTACCTCTTTTCTGCTTTCCAGTATCAATCAATTCTCCATTACTTCCAAGAATCCTGCACACTCCACTTTTAAATTCTAGAAGATATCCCTTATCATTTAATTGACCAACACTCAAAAGGTTATGTTTTAATCCATCAACCCAAAAGGCATCATCTGCATTACTTATTCCATTCAATGAAATAATTCATTTACCTTTAACCATGCAGGGTGAGTTGTTACCAAACCTTACCAAACTGTCATCAAATTCTTCAAGAGATAAGAACTTGTATCTATCATCGGTCATGTGGTGTGAGACACCACTATCTATTATCCATTCATCACTTCTATTCATGTGAGAAACCAATTCCTTTTCATTAGTCAGATCTTCCTTCACAACAACAAACACTATCTCCTCATTGTCATCTTCTTCTGATTCTTCATCAGTTACTCCTTCATCAACTGCAAGATAGCAATGTTTCTATACTTTTCATTTAAATTTCCTGAACTTTTCCTTTTTATCATCATTAGGACAATTTGCAGCAATGTGTCCAATCTTATTGCAGGAAAAACACTTCAGAGGAAGTTTACCTTTGTACTTACCGACGCCTCTAGGAAATCTTTTAGCCAATAGTGCCTCAAGTTCCATCAGATGATCTTCATTATCATCCTCACCTCTACTAACACCATGACTAGACCTGTAGTCCTGATTATGACAAATATCCTTTCCTTTCCTCACAGATGTACCAGTTACAGAAGCTTTAAAAGCAAATTCAGATGGTTTTGAAACACTATTATCAAAGTTGTTTAATTCAAATGCAGTCAACTCTCTAATAAGAGAATCAACGGTGACTTTATCTTTAGAAATAGATTTCAATTCTTGTATTGCAGAAACTCTAATAGCATATTGTGGTAGGAGAGTTATGAGCATTTTACTAACAGAAACATCATCATCAATCTTACCTCCAACACTCTTAATACCACATACAACTTCTTTAATCCTTTGACCATATTGTGGAATGTTCTCACCTTCAACCATTTTCATGTCACCAAATTTGCCTCTTAAACTTTTTTCTTTTCTCTTTGTACATGTTCATCTCCTCCATAAATCAATTTTAATTTCTCGCATACCTAAAATGCAGTTTCTAATCCATGAACATCTATATACTCTAAATTAGATTGAGTACTTACAATTGCTTCCAAGGCTTGAATGTTTTCTTGTTGTTCTTTAAGCTCATCCAGTGTCAAGGGGCTGGTAGTAGGAGCAACATACTTGTTTACCACATGATTCCAATACTGAGCATCCAATCCTTTAATGTATATCTTCATCCAGTCTTTCCATATCCGATAGTTGTCCTTAGTAAACTTGGTACCCTCCTTCTTTATCATCTTTCTTCAGGATCTTTCCCTCAAGCTGTTAAGCTTTTTGCACCCAAAGGACCAATGCTCTGATACTAATTGTTAATCTTAGAGGATCTAATTAATACTAAGAGGGGGGGGGGTGAATCAGTATTAACAACAATTTCAAACTTAAAACTTGAACTAATAATAAAACTTCACCAAATTAATCATAAATTAGTAATAAACTCTTTACCATTACTAGTAATCATTGATAACCAACTGTTAAACTAATTTAACAAAATTTGTCATTAAGTGCTCATCAACATGCATAAACTGAAATTAAATCAAAATCAACACATTAGAAACAATCACCACATGAACACCATGTTTTTCACGTGGAAACCCAAATAGGGAAAAACTACGGTGGAAATTGGGACCCACAAAAATTGTGCACTCTTTTGGAATGCGCCCTATTAGGAGCAAACCCTATTAGGAGTCACCCGGTTAAGGGATTTAGATGATGAGCGATGTTAGGAGCTTTGACCTATTAGGATCAACCTCGCAAGAGGATTTAACACTCAGATGTTGAACTACCCGGTTAAGGGATTTAGATGATGAGCCATGTTAGGAGCTTTGACCTGTTATGATCAACCTCACAAGAGGATTTAACACTCAGATGTTGAGCTACCTGATTAAGGGATTTATAATGTAAGGCCTGTTAGGACCTACCCGGTTAAGGGATTTTGAATGTTGCAACTATTAGGGAACAATAGTGAATGATTTGGGTATAACACTTAACTGCTTGCTTGATCAGATCCAATTCTACTCCA
Organism: Cryptomeria japonica; assembly: GCF_030272615.1. NCBI lineage: Eukaryota > Viridiplantae > Streptophyta > Pinopsida > Cupressales > Cupressaceae > Cryptomeria > Cryptomeria japonica. The sequence continues at coordinate 2,849,644 of NW_026728835.1, read as the reverse complement.
AATCCACTACACTCTAGCAGATCTCTCACACTTTGGTTCGGCTTCACACTCTTCTCAAAACCACTGACACCAAAAACATCAACTATACCGACCTAAATAATCTTCACAACTTAGTCAGTTACAAAACCTAAGACTTACAACATAGATCATCAAAGATCTTTTACAACTCATTACAGATCATCTTTGATCATCATATGGATCATTACAATCAAATGCAATTGTTGAATGATCATCGCATCTTGATCTGATACAAATTCAAACCCTTAGAACACTACGCTAAGCACTTCGCACATTCCTAAGAAATTCGCTCTTCAAACGCGACATAACATCATTCAAACACTTCACGCAGTTCCAGCCATGTCACCTCCAACATTTGAACTTGATGTAGATCACCGCCAAACCAAAAATCATTACTAGTTAGTATCATTTGAAATTCTTGTAGCCCCTGTGATCAAAACATCACTTCTATGATCACTCAATACCCAAATGGCACCATAAACTCCTAAATTCCTTTAACAACTCTATCAAAGCTCAACGTCCCATAGCTAATATTTGGTGGCTCCCATTTAGTATCCTTTTCATTCACCTTTGAACCTGGATTTTTGACAAGACATCCTTTTAAAGGAAAAGTAATTTCATGCCCCTTCTTAATAAGTCTATCATCCCAAGATGTGAAAAAAGCATCTAAATGTTTATGTTTTATAGTATAAGAACGAACTGCTTCAGAAATAGCCTTCTCAATGTTATGGATGGTACCTTCAATACTATTTTTTCTTGCCTGAAAATAATTTTATTCCTTGTCCACCATATATTCCATATCAGGATTGTAAGTGCAACTTCCCAAAGACATGCAAAAATGGAGTCTTTATGTAACTTAGGTCAAGATTCAAAGAGATCTTCCAAAGTGAAAGGAAGAGGAGAAAACCACTCCAACTTACCACACAACCAAGTCGAACAACTAGGTAGACTCACAATTAAGTAACAAATGATCCTTTGTTTCAAAAATATTATCGCATAATACACATTTAAAGGCTAGGCATATACCCAAGGATGCCATCCTATCACTAATTATAATTATGCCTTTAAGGACTAGCCAAGAAAAGGCACCAACCTTTGGAAGACCTACATCTGACCAACAAAAGGAGAAGATTCTCTTTTTCTAATCAAAATCTTGAGCATTTAAAACTTGATAAATAGTTTCAATATGTATTGACTCGTTGGAGATGGAGTCCAAATCAATTGATCCTAAATCTATTTGAAGTGAATAGATCTTAAACTTAATTCCCTTTGGAGTCTAATATTTTGTGATTTAGGAGTAGCTACTCCTACCATCTCTTTCTATGAAACTAAAGAAAGTCCATTTTGAAAAGACACTCTAAAGTAATCACAAACCTTTTTCTCCCAAATAATATTCAAAGTATTTATTAATTCTACCATGCCTTGTAACCTATCCAATGGAGAAAACCAATTCCAATAATCTTGCCAAAATTGTGCCTTCTTTAGCAGAAGTGTCATTAGCTTTGTTAGTTGTTCGGATGAGTAAATAGTTGGGAGCTAGAAAATTGCATTTAGAGGGAGACTCACTGATTGTTATTCACACATTAATGAAGGGGGAGATAGAGGCATGACATTTGCAATGTTGTATTTACAACATTATTGGAGAAATAAATTCTTTTGATGAGTATCAAATAAGCCACATAAGGCGAACAGGAAATGTAGAGGCGGATATACTTTCCAAATGGGCATTGACATTTGAGTTGAGTGGTGAATTAAGAGTGGAGGACTTTCAACATGTGTTTTTTGAGGAGGAAGTGGGAATTTGTCATTAATGATAGTGGAGTTGAGTTAAGTAAAGAGGACGATGAGGTGATGGCAAAGGGCGAAGGTCTTTTAAGAAATGAGGATGTTTTAATGATGGCACCCAAGCAGAGTGCACTTGCATTTAATACTGTCCACACCATCTCTGAGGCTTCATTGCAAAGGAAGTCAAATTTAGTAGAGGGATTTTGTAAAAGAATAATGGGCCAGAATAGGAAGGTGGTGAAGCGGTGTAGGGTATTTAAAGGAAGCAAATTTTACACTGCAGAGTAAGAAGCAATTGTATCCTTTTTATGGGGATTTAAATATTAAAAAATTGAGGGGAATGTTTAGGTTTTGAGATGAATTATTATCCTAGAGTGTAGCTTTACTGGTGATGGGAGCACTCAACCTGATAAAACACAGGTATAAAACAAAGATGGATGGTTTTTCACTAATAATGGCATGGGGTATGGAGTTGGGAGAATCCATAATGACAGTGAGACAAGTGATGGAGATGATAGTACATGGGGACTATCTGGTTGGGATGGATTATTTCCTTGAATGGGCAGAGTCGGGTGTTGGCTTTGAAGTGCGGAAGTGGTTGGAGACAGGAGTGGGTGGTGGAAACATAGGTTTTTATCCCTTCCTTCTGTGGACGTAGGGAATGTGTAAGGTTCATCACAGAGAGGAAGCGAGGCATGGTTGGGATGCATTAAAGATGGTGATTGAAATTAAAGAGATTGATGTGCTTATTGCACTTGCTAAGGTAGAAGCAGATGGAGTATCGAGAAGGGTGATGTGCCCAAGAGAGTCAAAGGTGGAAAAGGATCAAGATGCAGGGATGGTGGCGGGCAACCGACGAAGGAGAACACATTTGAGTTGATGCACTCACAGTTTATGAGGTGATTTTTGTCTATTTTGGTTATCCGTTTTGATAGTTTTTTGTCAGTTAGTTGGATAGTGATGTATTTAGATAGGTAGTTCTTTGTTGACAACGGTAGTAGGCAAGTTTGGTGGGAGATTTTGTAATGATGTGTCATAGTGTTAGGAGATGCCTTTATTGAAAAATCAAAAACTTTGGGAAGATTTTATTTTGGTTTGTAAGACTCTCTTTTTGGATTTCAATAAAATATAATATATTACCGAGCAAAAAAAAAATGTGCCTTCTTCCCATCATGAATTATCCAAGAAAGATAAGGAAGGAAAACATTTCTTCATTTGGTCATAAAATTCCACATTTGCAACCCATGGGGAAGATCAAGAGTAGTAAAACTTCTTTTTGGTTCTTCACAATCAAGATATTTTCCCCTTAAAATAGTGGCCCATTTAGAACTACTATTTGAATATAGCTTCCAAACTAGTTTCGCTCCTAGAGCTAAAATTTCTAATATGAATTTTTTGAATCACTGCATCTCCAACCTGTTTATCATTACAAACTTTATCCCAGCTCAACAAATGTGCCTTGTTTTTAGAATCCTTATTGCCATTTCATAAAAAACATTTAAGTCTAGAATCTATCTTCGACAAAATGATTTTAAGATAGGTAGAACTAATAGAATATAGCTAGGAATTGTTGCCAACACTATTTTAATTATTGGAATTCTCCTTGGTAAAGACAACCAAGCATTCTTCTGCAATGAGATTCTATTCTGAATAGATGAAGAAATGTTTTCCCAAAAACTACTCGTATTCCTGCCACTAAAAAGAGGAATACCAAGATACTTGCTCAGGAGAGTATCAAGTTTAAAACCAAAAGAATTTGATAATCTAACTGAGAGAGTTGGTGAGAAGTCAATAAAGAAAACTTTTTATTTAGAAGCATTCACCTTTTGGCATGAGATTTCACAATAATCATCTAAATCCTTTTTAATAATCTTAACCTCTCTCAAAGAAGCCTCTCCAAATAGAATAGTGTCATCGACAAACAATGTATGGGTCATAGATACTTGTGTTTGTGGTATCTTAACACATTTCCATAAAAACAACCCATGATGGGCCGTAATGGATCTACTAAGGGCCTTTTTCATAATAATAAACAAAAAAGGAGACAATGGATCACCTTGCCTCACACTTTCTGAGAAAGACAGGAAGCCACATGGACTTCCATTTACAAGGACATAAACAATATCTATTGAGATACAAGATAGAATCCACCTACACCATTTTCTTGCAAAATCAGACTTTAAAAGTAATTGCTCTAGAAATTTCCAACTTACCTTGAAAAAGACTTTCATCATATCCATTTGTATTATCATTGCTTCAAATTTGAACTATTTAACAGAGTGTAGGACTTCATGAGAAATGAGTGCCCCTTCAGCTTTTTTTTACCCAAAACAAACCCCCCTACTCCTTCTAAATAAACTTCATAATTAACTTATCTAATCTCAATGAAATAAGTTTAGTAATAACTTGTACACCATGTTACAAAGGGAGATGGGCCTAAAATTTGCAAATGTGGATAGATTAACTGATTTTGAAATGAGAGAAAAACATGTGGTATTGAATTGTTTAAGGATGTTGTCTTTTCTTCTAGACTCCTCAACTGCTCTGCAAACATCAAAAACGATAAAATTATTATTATCATTAATACACTTAAATATTATCATTATTAAATTTATTTTGTGCTCATCTCTTTGATAATTAATCATGACTAGACAAGTTAGAAATTCAAACACTCCTTTATTTATATTTCTTTTCCCCTAATGAATTGCATGCAATAACCATTACTTTTAATTCCTTACCCTAAATCATGCATATTGATTTATTTACTAACAAATAATTTTACCAAGATACATCACTCACTTATAATCATAATGTGAAATTATACATTTATATTTTTAAGCCATATAAATATGATTATTTAGTTATGTTTAATCATTGTTTACTTAATTATTTATATTTTATATGTAAAAAGATAATTATGTGAATAGGCTTGTTTATGGGCTTGGTTGGATAAATCCTATAGTGGATCCAGAGGAGATGGTAATCTGAGAAAGACCAGAGAAGGGGTGGATAAAGATAAATTTTGATGGGGCCTCAAGAAGGAATCAAGGAGTCTTGGGTGTGGGATGCATTGCAAGGAATGATGAAGGGATCATCTTGGTAAGAGGAGAACAATGACTACTAAATGAAACCAACAATGAATCTATGGCAAGGGTTGCCTCAGACAAACTATTACTCCCGAAACTACGTCTAGAAGGGGATTAAAAAATTGTCAATGAAGCAATTACTAAAGGTGTCGTCAAAATGTTGGAATATAAACAAAATTATTTTTGATCATTGGTAAAAAATTTTAAAAACTTTCAAGACTTCAAAATTTTGCATGTTCGAAGATAGCATAATACTAATGTAGACATACTACCAAATTTAGAGTGTGATCTAAAGGATCAAGTTGTGAGGTGGTGGGATGGAGCTAGGGAACATGTGTCAACAGTAGATTGAAGAATTCAGGTTGTAATGAGGAAGTGACAATTGGCGCAAAGCACCAATACAAAATTTTATTGGGAAGCAAATCGCTTTGATTCAAGCCGCACGATAAATGCACTTGGAGTTAGTATACCACCTCTTTTCACTATACTCAACTATGTGGTGAAGTTTTCATGTGAGAACCAAAGGTGGAATGTGAGTGTTTAACTCATGAGAATGAGTTGGTCGTTAAGTATGTCCTTGGAAATAGGATGTTTTTATTATGATTTTTAGTGATGTAACAAGAGCGAGGAGTTGTTTAAATGTAGAGGTGGGCAACGAGCTGACATTCACAAGGTGAGGTGGGCATGGAAATTTCTAGATAGTGACAAAAGGCAGTTGGATAATAACACAATTTGCATCCATGGAAGAATTTTTTTCACTCCGTTCCATAAAACAATAATTGGCATTTTTTAGAAAGATATTAGAAAAAGGAGTTGGGAGCATTTTTATATTTCATGACCCCATGTTCTTGTAGATCATGGAAATGCTACTTGGGGAGAAATACTTTATGTTAGAATTTCGATATCGAACAAATGTAGACATCATTTATATGATGGTGGCATGGGGTTTGACGTTTGGGACGAAGGAAGAAGTGGTCTAGATAGCCAAAGAATGCATACCAAACCACTTGTTGTGTGGTTTAACCTCCTTGATGGTGCGGGTTGTAGCAAGACATGGTCTAAGGCATTTGTTTGGTGAGGGTTTGATGCCAGAAGGGAGAAAGGTGGACTTCAGACTGTATGTGCTCTGGAAAGATGGTGCAGATAGAGAGGCTAAGAATGAGGAGGCATGCTTGGGCTAGGATAACTTGAAAGATTACCTCCAAGAGAAGGGGGTGGAGATGAGAATGGCATGGAAAGCGAAGAAAAAGGAAGTGGCCAAGAAGACCAATTTTGCACCAGAAGATTATCGGGTTAATGGCCCTGGCAAAAAGAAAATGAAAGTATAATTGTTTGATGCTTTTTGTTTTTAGTTAAAGAATGTAGGTGTTAATTAATATTTCAAATGATAGTTTGTAGCCATGAAGCTATGTCATGTTTTTGGGTGTTAGGACAACGATTGATAGATAAGCTTGATCCTATATGTAGGTATTTTACTAAGAAATGGGTAGAATAGGCTTTTTCTATAAAAAGTCGGTTGCTTTTTGTGGTTAATCCTAGATTATTAATACTTCTAGAATAGAAAATGTATACTTTTTACATTAATATTAACATAAATATATAAACTACTACTAATAAAAAAAAGAGATAATTATGTGAATAATAATATATATACAATCATATATATATATATACACACACAACTTATTTTGTAATGCCCTGCCAGGAAACCCCAAAGGGATAAAGCTAAAACACAAGAATAGAGTGCAAATATATATATTTTTAAATTAAACACAACATAATGATACAATGAGTTAACATTAAGCTCAGATTACACAACGAAAGACTTAAATAACACTTAAAGAGTTTCCCAATGTGATTACTTGATTCAAGACTTAACTCAACTCGCGTTAATTAATCCAATTAAGTTGATTAACTTAATGACATGATAATACTAACAAAGGATAACAACAATGGCCGTCCACTGTGGTTAACCATAGTGGCGGTCGTAGCCGTTCACTGCGGTTTAACCATAGTGGCGGTCGAGCTTTCCACTACAGTTAACCCGCAGTGGCGGCTGAGCCATCCACTGCGGTTAAGCCACAGTGGCGGTCGCGTTGCACTGTGGCTACCCTAGAGGAGGTAGGGCGGGCTAGAGCTCTCTGCTCCCCCATCCCGATCTTCAACATTGGTATATTTTTTTTTTAATAAATTTATAAAAAAAAAATGCTTAAAAGGTTTTAAATCGATATGCATGATAATATATATATATATATATATATCATATTTTCTTTAATGACAATAAAATAACATAAATATTATTCACTCTAATAAGAAATGTTAAAAATATTTTACTTCAAGTTCAAGATATAATTAAGAATAGTTTTCATTTGTTTCTAAACAAATCAAATTGAATTCTTATATAAATTAAAAGAAAATTTACAACTATATTTATTGCTAAACAAATCAAATCAAATTGTTATATAAATTAAGATGTTTGTTGCTGTTTTCAAATTTCAAAAATAATTATTAATTTATATTTTCTTATCAAAGAGATAGAAAGACAAAAATAATTAAAATAAAATTTAACTTAATCAGAATTAAACTTTAAATGAAGAAGAAGATGATGATTAGAATAAATTAATAATAAAAAACAAGATAGAATATTTAATTAAAAATTTAAATAAATTAAAATATATTCTTATCAAAGAGATAGAAGCTAAATTTTTAATGGAGTTTTCCAACAATTGAAGTGCATTTTTTTGTTACTGAATATTGCATTTTGTTGTATCAATCTTAGTTTTACATAGGAGAACCAACGAGATTAATGCATAAAAGTAAAAAGAAATTAATTCGATGAAATAATATGGCAATGACAACGATCATATATTTTCTTACTTGTTGATCACTAGGATGGCAATGTCAATGATCATATCGCCTTACTTGTTGATCACTAGGTTAAGAGCCATAAACAATAAAGAATGGAGAACTCCAGGAACATCTGAATTTTAATACAATCCTTTTCGTATGGGGCAGATTTTTTCCTACATAAGGAATGATTTATATATCCATGTATTGATATCAAAGCATTATATCTCATGTTTAGGAGCACTAGACCACAATGATAACAATTAGAATTAATAAAATTTATGATAGATTCAAATAATTGGGTATGTTGGCTATTCTCGATATCAAGTGGGGCTTTTGTAGAATAGTGGGCTTTAAGAACTGGGAATTTGGATATATGATGTGTACTAAAAAAAAGGGTGTTCCATTTTGACTAATGTTGATGTAGGAGCATCCTCCCGTTGAAGTTGAAATGCCATTGTATGATGTGAAAATAAAGAGATAGTGTAGAAGATGAATAGGAGAGTTCAAGTTTTCAAGAGCGTATTTAGGAATTGAAAAAATCCTTAAAATAATTTTCTCAGTGACTAGGAAATCAAATGCCAAAATGAGCATCAGAAAAGACACACAACCACATAAGACAAAATATTTTTATTCGTATAATGTAATTATTGAGGCACTGTGAGTGAATATTGAAGGGCGCTAGGCAAGAAGAATTTAGAAACAATGAAAAATCTAAGGGACACGCAGGGAAAGTACCTCACCAATAGCAGAGTGGTAAGACACCAATCATATATGAAAGAAGAGATTTAAAAATTGAAAGGCAAGCATATAGGGAAACTACCGCACCAATAGTAGAGAGTAAGACACCAAGAAGAAATAGAGATTATGGGTGCAACTAATGAAAGAGAAAGAGAAGGGTTTAGGGGAAATAGCTTTGTCCATAAGCCAGGAAAAGACATGATTAGAAGCTAAACCAACACATTACAGTTAGCACAAGAACAAAGAAAAGACTGCAGGGCATGTGTATGAGTACGCAAGAAGAAGTGAAATTAGTTTGCAGATTTAAAGGAAAAGATTACAAAACAACAGATTGGGGTGGCTTTGAGTTAAGTTGCAAGATCAAATTAATTAAAATTTCAATAAAACAATTAATTATAAGTTAAATTAATATTAATAAAATTTAATTATTTTTAGTAATTTATAAAAAAATATAAATAATTAAACCACATAAACTTATGGCCTTTCAATTCACAGGGGCTCAGGTATGGTGAAGATATATGGATGTTATGTCTTGTTCTTCTCCATGCATAGTCTGTGTTTTTTTAATTTGTTCAAGCCATTGAGAAAACTGTCATCTTTTCTATCAGCTAAATTCATCAAAACTTGAAATAAGGAAACGGGGATGTGATCCAGCAACTCGCTAAGGTAACTCTACTAAGTTATAGGCTCCTTTCCCATCATGTATGTTTCTTAGGAATTTCCACATACAATAATTTTTGGAATAGGTAACTCTACCGAGTTACTGGCCTCTTTTTGACCAATGTATTATTAGTTGGTTGCGTTTGAAGTTGAATGCCATTGTGAGGTAATTAATTTTAGATTGAAAGCTACTCATTATTCCCTCATAAATGTAACATCATATTTCCATTAAAAAGAGAATCGTAGGTAGTTTACAAACTGAGGGTTGTGTGTGAAACATATACAACAATCCATGTGATCTATACATGATGATATCCTGGCTGCAACCATTGAGATTGAGAGTATAATGACAGGTGTGACATTCATTGAACCTGGGTACCTATACGAATTAGTAGTTTTTTCTACAATATAGAGAGAGAATATGAGAGTTATTAAGAGATACGAAGGGAAGATCCATATATAGCTAATTCAAGTATTTTTGATATAAGAAGCAACAAAAAATGAGGGGGCTGACCCATAGGAACAATTAGAAGGACAGTGGTAGAACCATTGTCCGCATATAATCATCAAAGTAGCAGCCTTTTACCTCTATCAAAAACAAAAACCATACTATGAGAGTTTATCAACGATAAAGTAATACTAATAAGAGTTTTAGTCATTTTCCACGTAGGGCAATAAACAAAGAAGTATAAACAAAACCATAAACTAGCCTTATCCGCCTAGCGGCTACACGATATAGTCAAAAAACCAGAAATCCTCCACATGCAGACAATTATTTATTTTTCCATTGGCTCTTCTTAGGGAGCAACTTTCTAGCCCATTCCTTAGTGAGGAATTTGAATAGGCCTTTGTAGTCCTCGTCCTCCTTACCTTTCCCTTTGGTCGTGCTTTCCTGCATGAGGCACAAAGTAGTAGCTGAGCATCGCATAACATTCAAAACAAACTTGGAAACATCGTGCATCTTGGATTCCATCACCTCCTATCTGCTGGTGATCACTTGCACATTGTCACAGAGGGCCTCCATCTTTTTCTCTAGCTCCGCCCGATTGGATTCCTCGTCCTCCTTCACGCTACTGGCCTCCTCAATGACCATCAATTTTTTCCATCCTAAAGGTCGGGGATGGGAAATTGGATGGCTCCGAACTCTTGGAGGATAAGGGGCTTTCCGAAACCCGGGTGGAGCTCATAGAATGAGGGGTTGAATTATGTTGGGCCAGGGGCATTTTATCAGTTGCGATGGAATTGCTGGTGTCATGCGAGGAGGAGGGCTCTCTCAGGGATTTATCTAAGGGTTTAGAAGCCAGTTTGCTAGAACGACGAAGAGTATTGGATTCTTCAGTAATTTCCATATCAGAATTAATCTCTTGGATTTTGACTCCCTTGGGGGTTCTGACCTCCTCCGGGGAGTGATTCTTGGTTTTCTTGCTGGAGGAGCTGATTTCCAGGAGCTGAGGAGGGCTTGAGTCATTAAAGGCAGGAGGGTGGGTTGAGGGATTGACATTCAGCACAGAGATGGAATGGGGCGGGCAGAGGGCGAGGTGAAATTTATATAGGCAGAGCATAAGGCCCTTATGCAGGAAGGGAAAATCTTTCCCTTTTTTCTTAGCTTCGGCTATGTATTTAACATTAGCATCCATAGAATGCAATAAAAAGAATAGAATGGAAATGAGGTCTTTATTCCTCAAATGGTTAAGGAGTGGGAGATGGTAGTAGTAGAAAATGCCATACCTTCCCTCCAGTGTAAAATACTTCATCATGATATAGTAGACCTCATCCCATGGGTGAGGGAGCTCCTCCCTATTGAAGCCTCCTGCCCTCTTGACAGGGTTTTTGCCCTGGCGGAAGAACTGGTTAAGGCTGGTAGAATCCACAATACAGCTCTATTTTTTCCATTTTTTGCCCTCCATAGAAAGACCCCCCATGGTCACCCTTATGTCTTCGTAGCAAGTCACAAATTATCTAGATAGTCTTTTGTCATTTCCCTTCATACTCTCTATGAATTTGTTAATGCCGCCTTCCAAGCAGACAAACCACGCTGCTGGTTTAGCTTTGAACTCATCCACTTTACTGGGTTCCAATCTAAGCCTGTCCCCCCCCCATTCTTGAATCCTCTAGCTTAACAGATTGAGAGTGACTTTCAGAAAAAAAGCAGAGCCGAAGCAAGCTAAAGGCGGAGTTGTTAAAATAATTGTGCCGAACTTGGATTAAGAGGTTGCAATACTCAGAGTGATTATTATCTCTTAAGTCCAAGTAGATATCAAAAGCAGAAGATCTAGTCGGAACGTGCGAGCCTTCATTTGAGCCAATGTGATTTGACAGATCCCGCCTGCCGCCTTTATCGTCGCCAGTTGGCTCCATCTGGGTAATAATTAGGGAGTAATCATTCCCGATGTCTGTACTTTCATCATTAATCCATCCCTTGTGGTAGTGGTGACTCAACCTACCTTTGATACATGGTTGTCTGGGATAGTAATTGGCGGGATTCCCGCGCAAATTGAAAATTTGAATGAAGGTTTCCTTCATCATTGAGCAGATAGGATGGTCCCTTCCTAGGTAAAGGCCTTTTCCTTTTTCGAGATTACCTTTGTGGTGACCGGCAGCAGACTGGGGTCCCTCCAACATCGTAGGCCATTTTGCAGCCTTCCCTCCGCTGCCATGGAATCGACAGCTTCGTTTCCTTCTCTGAAGATGTGGAGGATGGTGAAGTCCTCCATCTTGACCAGGAGGCACCTAATATCCCTCAGAATGGATCCCACTCTCCAACCCACCGATGAGTTCCCTTTAACTGAGTCCACAATGATTTGAGAGTTTCCTTCAATTTCCAGTTGTTTAATTCCTATGGAATTAGCCATTCTCAGACCCCAAAGGAGGGTCATTCCTTCAGCTTGAGTGACCGTATTATTCTTTAGGTTTCCTGCGTAGGTTGCAACCATGTTCCCCAAATGGTCCCGAATGATTCCACCCCCCGCTTGACAATTGCTTTGGGCTGAACCATCAAAATTCAGTTTAAACCAGTGTAACTTAGGGTTTGACCATCTAGTCATCCTTCTTTTGTTCTTGGTACTATTGTTGAAGCTATAAAAACTAGGGGGGAGCTTCCAACTTTTAGCAATTTTTTTCTCAATCTCATTAGGAGGATAAGGGGCGGTTTTCCATTTTGTAACTTCTAAGTTTTTCAGAGATCATCTTAAAGAAAATGTGTGCCACAGTGTCAGGGGGGGTCTCAGTGTCTCTGAAAATTCTGTTGTTTCTTTCTCTCCATAAGGCCCAATAGATGTGCGATGGTATTTGTTCCATAATTGAATGATGAGGGGGTAATGGGAGGGGGGGGTCCAATCAAAAGCAAAAAAAATTATGTCCTTCTGGAAGACCCAAGAGAGACTGCATTTCTGAAGAGTGATAGTCCAAAGATGAACAACAAAGGGGCAGAGGACAAAAAGATGGTCAATGGTTTCCTCATCAGCTTTACACAAACTGCATCTGTTGGGGAGGTGGAATCCCCTCTTCTTCAAGTTATCCAGCGTGAGGGTTTTACCATGCATGAGGGACCACCAGAAGAAATTAATTTTAGGGTTTAGCTAAGGGTTCCAAATTTTCTTCCAGAATTCAACATCCACAGGGGGTTTGAGGAGCTGATTATAAGCAGATTTGACCGAGAAAGAACCCAATTGGGTCTCTTTCCAAATGAAGTTGTCTTCATACGGGGCCAAGGGGATTCTTGTTTCTGATAGTATGCATTGCAGTTCCTAAGCAAGGGGGACCAGGTTAGGTTTGTTGTTGAAGATGTGGACAATGTCCTTCTAGCAAAATCTTTCTGGTACCAAATAATCCATGATATAATCCCCCAGGAGACTTTTCATGTGGTTCATAATTTGATGGAAGCGAGTGCTAACCAAGGGCCTATCCTCCGTCCAAAAGTCTTCCTAGAATCTCACCTTTATACCATCTCCCAATTGCCATTTCATACCCTCTCTAACCATCACTCTGCTCTTCAGGATGTTGTTCCATAACTTGGATCCTTGGGGAAGGTTTGTTGTACTCAAATTATAATAGAAGTGCTCCCGGTCCAGCTACTTTGCTTTGATGATGCTACACCAATCCACCTCACCTTTAGCCAATGTCCATCCAATCTTAGCAATTAGTGCCTTATTGAGGGTATTAATCTTTCTTATACCCAAACTTCCCATTAATTTGGGTAAGCACACGGTATCCCAATTGACCAGAGCAAGGCATTTTTTCTCTTCCAGGCCAGTCCATAAGAAGGTTCTTTGGATTTTCTCAAGTTTTTTCCCCATTGTCCCTGATATTTAAACATGGAAAGGAAGTACATCAGAATTCCCTATAGGGAAGCTGCAAGAAGCTAGAGCTTCCCTGCACTATTGAGGAATTTCCCTTTCCATCCTGCAAGTTTTTTCTGCATCCGTTCGAAAATAGAGTTCCAGAAGGTGGGAGTGACTTTCTTGACCTTGAGGGGGAGGCCTAGGTAGGTTCCTGGAAGAGTTGCAATCTTGCATATGGGGATAGAGAGGATTCTGAGTTGGATTTCATTAGGAGTTTTGAAGAAGAAGAGATTACTCTTCTCATAGTTGATGCATTGTCCCGAAGCCTTGGAGTAGTCGGCAAGTAAGATCTTCCACCCTTTAGCCTCCATGACAAAAGACTTACCAAATAGGAAGGTGTCATCCATGAACTGTTGAATATTAGAGGGGGGGAGTGTGGAGGCCACTTTGAACCCTTGGAGCCTCCCATTGGTGACCAAATGGGTCACATTTCTTCTTAAGACTTCAGCTATCATGATAAACAGATAAGGGGATAGAGGGTCCCCCTATCGGATGCCTTTAATTGCTTTGAAACATCCCCTAGGAGTCCCATTAATCAAAACCAAGAACTGGACTGTGGTAACACATTCCCGGATCATACTCACCATTTTTTGGTTAAAGCCCAATTTTAGAAGAACTTTGAAAAGAAATTCCCAATTAAACTTGTCATAAGCTTTAGATATACCAAGTTTAAAGGCCATACCTATTATTTTGCTCTTATCCATGGAGTGGATTATCTCATGAGTGGCAATGGCAACATCCAAAATTTGGCGACACAGGACAAAGCCTTTCTGGGATGGGCTGGTAAATTTTCCCAGGAAGGGCTTAATCCTATTCACAAGGACCTTGGAGAGTATCTTATAAATGGTATTACAGAGACTTATGGGATGATACTCCTTCAAGCAACTGGGGTTAGTGGTCTTTGGGATGAGGACAATGAAATTTTTATTGACCTTCTTCAACAATCTCCCTGTCTTAAAGAAATCTTGAACAACTTTGGTGACATCATAGCTAACAATGTCCCAGTAATCCTTCAAGAATATTGGGGGGAAGCCATCCGGGCCCAGAGTCTTGTAGGCCCCCATAGCAAAGACACCTCGGTGGACTTCATCAGCAAAGATGGGGGCAATTATTTGTCGGTTGTCATCCTCATTGATGACAGTCAGAAGCTTACTAACAAGGCGGTCCTAGAGAGAAGTATCACTTCCACAATTATCAGAATACAGTCTTGTGAAAAAATCCACCGCACTCTATCCAATTAGGGAATCTTCAGTGATCTCTTGGTCTGTTTCACCCTTGATAGTTTTGATGTAGTTCCTTCTCCTGTGAATACAAGCCAATCTATGGAAGAAGGCAGAATTGATGTCCCCTTCCTTCAACCACAGGATTCTGGATCTTTGCTTCTAGTACACTTCTTCCTTCGAGAGGGTATCTTTCCAGCTCTTGTGGCAGTCTTCGTCCTCCTTCAAAATGGGATTCGGGGGGTTACCGATAGCCATGATATTTTGAAGTTGTTCCAATCTAGACCCCAGGTCCTTCTTTCTTTTGAGGATGTCTCCAAAGGTGGTCCTATTCCAACCTTTGACTTCCCTACTAATTAGCTTTAATTTCTCTATAATTTGTAACATAGCAGTCCCTTGGACCGGGGTGGCCCACCAAAGTCTGACCAACTCCCTGAAGTCGGGATGAGAGGCCAACATGATCTCATAGCAAAAGGGGGAGGTGGTAGGGTCTGTCATTCCAGTGGAGTAGAAGGGGGTTGTGATGAGATGTAGTCCTTGGGAGGGTTTTCAGCTAGGAGCTATGTCTGATGTCCCAGTTGGTGGAAATCAGGAATCTATCTAGTCTGACTTGAATAAGATGATTACCTTTCCTATTGTTCAACCAAGTAAAGGGAGCACCGTGAAGGTCAATATCCATAAGGCTAGAAGCATTGATGAAGTTGGCTAGATCGCCCACGCTGTCAGAGAAATCATCAAGGCCTCCACTCTTCTCAGAAAGGTAGAGGGGGGAGTTGAAATCTCCCGCAAGCATAAACTGAGCCTTTTAATTAGCCCCAATGAGATTAGAAATTTCCTCCCACACAAGCTATCTCCCCAACCTAGAGTTGGGAGCATAGATATTGAACATCTGCCAGCATTGTTCACCGTAATGAAGAGTAACCGCTAGGAAATTTTGGGAGCTAGCAAAAAGCTTACCTTTCATTTTGATGGGATCCCAGAGGGTAGAAATACCCCCAGAAGTACCCAAAGCATCAACATACAGATAATCCACCCCAGGCCAGAGTTTACCAACAACTGAAGCAAAGGTTTGGAAGGGCATCTTAACTTCCCAAAGAAGGCACGTGTCAATTGTCATCTCCAGAATGAGTTGTTTTATGGCGAACTGCTTCTAGGGGTTGTTCAAACCCCTTATGTTCCAAGGGAGGAACTTGATTTCTTACTTTTGTTGAGTCCATCAAGGGTCAGTTGTTTGCCCTTTGCAATGTCCCTGGCCATAACTTTGTGTCTCAAGACTCTTTCTGAGGGTCTGCCAAATTTATTTGTAGTTCCCCCCACATCTGCTTTCTTGGCCTTGACTTTCTTCTTCTGGGTTATCCATTCAAGGAGATCTTGAGGGGGACACTTTCAGTGGAGTTGTTAGGGAGTTTCCAAGGTGAGAATCTCTAACCACCATAGCAGGGGAGAGAGGGGGTGATGAGGTGGGTAGTTTAACCTCAACCCTAAGAGGCGTAGCCATAACCAGGCTAGGGGCGTGAAGGGATGGGGGAGTGGGGGAAGCGGGTGGGAGGGGGTTGGGGGACAGGTTGAGAGATAATGCCTATGGGATCTCCCCCTCTTCCAGGTGGATGCTTGGACTGACATTTTTGACTGGGTCCGTTGGGGATTTTAAAATCTCTAGGATCTTGTCCATGTGGGGGTAATCCTTAGATATTTCATTCATAGAAGTCAGTTCCAAAGGAGCTGAAGATGATAGGTCATGAGGTTGATGGGCTTGGGCCAGATAGCCTTACTTTTGAGCTTGGGTTCAGCAGCCACAGGGGCTTTACAATCAATATAGGAATGGCCTTGATTATTGCACTTCTGGCAAAAAAGGGTAGCATTTTCATATACAATAGCCTAGGACCATTTTCCCCATTTTGATTTTAGGGAGATAAAGTTTGGGAGAGCCTTGTTAATAGTAACATTAACACAAAAGCGAGTGTAAACCAACCTGGATTTATTGAGAGTGACCGCGTCAGTTGAGACAAAGCTGCCAAATGAGTTCCCTATCCAGTGGAAGATTTGTTCGTCCCAGAACTCTAGAGGGAGCCCAGGGAGCCTAACCTAGACTGGTGCCATGTGGTTTAGTTTTTCTAAGGGGTCAAAACCAAGCTTCCATTTAGCCATGGTTAGGAAATTCTTGCCATACGCCTAAGAACCCGTCAGGACATAGATCAGATCCTCCTTAGTATTGAACTTGAAGAGAAAGAGCCCCCCCGACATTATAGAAACATCCAGGCTAACTTTAAGCTTCCATCGATATTTTGCCCATCGCCTGACCATGTCAATAGATGGTCGGAAGGATAAGAATCAACCAACTATTGCTAGGTGAAGGGAAGAGGTGATTCTATTCATAAGGTTGTCCGAGAGCATGATCTTTGTTCCGTCTTCTGTTTGGGAAAAAGTGGCCACAATAGCTTCAGAGGTCAAATTTGTGGACCCAAGTAGGGCGTTCTTCCAACTAGACTTGGGATTCTCCTTCACAAGTTCCACATCCTCCTGTCCGGCAGAAATTTCCTGTTTGGGATGTTGTATATTCCTCTCTTCACCTTTCAGGCTAGAATCGGTCAGAACTGGTGAAGTGGAAGAGTTGTGAAGACTGGCGTTTTCTTTTGTATGACCCACAAACCATGGGTCCCCCTAGCCAGAACAACAACATGCATTCCGACCGTGGAAATGGGTATGGGGTCCAGTTGCAGGGAGGGAGAGACCTCCCTAGAGGGGGCGGTCATCCAGGAGCTCAGATTCAAACGCGGTGAAGGTAGGAGAGTTGCAGAGCTAGACTTGAGAGTTGCATAGTCGTAATAAACTTATTCCTGCTAATTCAAGTGTTGTAGTATACTAGCAATGCAATTAAAACTTTAGCAATGATGGAGTTAAGTTTCCACACTCATACATAGGCTGCTGGTATTAATGATTTCCTTGCCCAAGCATAGAAGAGAATCTAAAATCATCAGTTTGGGGGGTGAACTTTTTTTGAAAAACTAAAAGATCTTACATGTTAAAAAGCTTTAGATTCTCTTTAAACTATCATTCGCATGGCCAAATATTACTCTATGCCCATCGTATTTGTGTCTTTCCATTGATTATGGCTTTAATTACATCCATTGGAGTATTGGCTGCCCACTGCCTACCTTTACCTAGGTCAAGAAAGATGTGAATTTTTGCAGGGGCAAATTTTGTAAATAAAATAAGTTAGCATAAATTTCTTATATTATTGTATAATAATATATTTGATATGAAGTTTTGTAGGGCAAATAACATAATTTTCTTATAATATTATATAATAATATATTTGATATGTTATTTAAAATTTATTTAAAAAATTAAATATAAATATTTAGTCAATGATGATTTCTCTAATGTGTTCCCTTCATGATAGATGTGAGAGATTTGAAATTTTCACATTCATTTAATAATTGCCAAATAGCATGTAGAAATTTGTTAATTTTCCTATTTGGTGTTCTATGCTTGAAATGGTGTTAATTGTGACCCTAGAATGAAGGAGAGGGTTAATTTTTATAGTTCTTATTACTATACAAATTTTATTTCTTGAAATCCCTCTTCCTCATTTGTCTTGTGCATATTTTAATTCTAATCCACATTTCATTCTCCCATGCATTTCTTTATATTACAGTTTTAATTTTTTTGACTACCAAGTCCTAGAGATGTTGTTTCTTTACACACCCACCATCCATGTCATTCTTTTACAACATTCAATCCATTTATAAATCTACACTTTTACTAATCTAGAATGCATGACACATACAACAAAGATACATGTGGAAGAAGATTAGAGTCCAGGAGATAGCTATTGCATGCATTTCAAATATGTTTAGATGTGTCTAAATAACATAGTATCTTTTCTATTTTTATTTAGTTTCTTTTCCATTTTGTAGATCAATTGTTACTAGTATGATTTCGATAATAAACCAAAATCAATTTGCTCTGCAACTTTCTTGCTCTACTTCCCGTTTGAATTTTGAATTGCTCCTACACATGGTGTCTATGAAGGGTGGGGGCCAGCCCCCCCACTTGATGATCCTCCTTTGGAATTTGCTACGGTGACAACTTATGTGGATAATAATTCCAATCCTTATGTGTACTACCAATGTGGCCATGTCAAGAGATAAGGTGGGTTCTTAGTCTAGGAATTCTATAGCTCCCATCCTAGAAAACAATGAGACTAAATTTACAAGACCAAGGAGATAGAGGATGTGCATCCAAAGGAAAGCACACATGCCAAGGGACGGAAGAATGTTCTTGTAGGTAAAACTCAAGGGAATGTGAACTCCAATATTGTACCAAAATGTTTCCAAACTAAGGAAGGTACGACTATTGTTGTACTCGACTCAGTGGTGCATCACATTGTTCTTACGATGAACAATACCTTCCAGTGGAAAATTCATTTCCTTCAGGCCAACCATTGAGATAGTCAGGAAATGGGTTTCTACCAAATGGAAACTAAAAGGGAGTGTTTCCATAAGTGCTATGCTTGACACTCTCTTTTTGTTCAAATTAATTGTGAAGGAAGACATGTTGTTGGTTCTCTCATGCCTTTGGGCATATGGTAAACATCACATGTCTCTATGCAGATGGAAGTCTAGATTTGACCCGACTGTTGATTTGAACAGGAGTGCCTTTGTCTAGGTTCATTTACTTGTTCTTTCGCTGGAGTTTTAGGATGAGAAGGTATTTTGATGGATTGGAAACACGTTCAGACATTTTATAGCTGTGGATAATTTTACTATTTTAAAATCCAAATTGGGAAGTTGGACTCAAGCCTTGGTCTATGAGAATGCCACAGTCTTTTGTCAAAATTGTTCCAAACTTGGTCATTTGATATCTGAATACAAGGCCTCGATACCAAAACATCTTAAAAAAAAGGAAGTCATGGCTACTATGGTGGCTATGGAACTGGGTGAGTTAAGTTTTGTGGCTGATAGTGAAGACTACCCCTTTAGAGAGGGGCTCATCAAGCTAATGGAAACCCCTAATAAATATTCTTAGAGGGTTAAGGTGGATGTTGTTCTTACTCAGAAAGACCTTAAAATTGAGAGAAATATCCACAAGATGTTCATTCCCCTCTTGTCAAGGATTCGGGAGAAACTAATGGCACTTCCAACTTGTTAGAGAGTTGCACTCCTAGAAAAGTAGGACCTCTAGATGAAGGGGATATCCCTCCCCATCCAGGTACCTCGACCAATAAAATCAGGGAAGTCCCCATCCCTAACACCCATATTAGTAGAAAAAGACTAGACAAACATGCATGAAAGTTTATGCTACTATTTCTATACCACTAAAGAGCTTCCCCTCACCAGGGGCCTCCTCTAATAGTTGTTTCTTGTCTCGGGATGAGGAATGGATAACACAGAGAATAAAAAATAAAAATATGAATATTGATGTGGACCTAGAAATAAAGACCGGATGCCCATCATAGAGGCTCTCTAGGCACAAGGAAGTAGCAAGGGAAATTGCAAATGAGAGGCAGAGGACCCTGGATTCATCAAGTAAAATTATAAAATGAGGTTCCTCTCATGGAACATGAGGGATCTAAATAGCCCCCAAAGAAAAAAAGGATTGATATTCTCTTTCTTTAGGAAGTTAAGATGATGGATACTTCTTTGAATACTATTTCTGGAAAAATTGGCGATGCTCTAATTTCCTCCACAACAATGCCAATGGGGCCTCTAGAGGGGTGGTTATCATGTGGAATCCCTCAAGATTATATGGCTCCTTTGTCTCCTCCTCAATTAGCTCCCTAACTATCAGATCAACCTCTCACAATGACTCTTGGTGTCTCGTGAATGTCTATGCCCCCAACACTAGGGTGGGATGTTTATCTCTTAGGAATGATCTTTCAAATTTGATTTAGAATGATCTAGACTCTCACCAGATGGTTGCAAGAGATTTCAAATCCCCTCTTTTTCCCTCAAAACAATTGGGGGGCCTTTTGGATTACTTTGACCGTATGGAAGATCTAGTTGATTTCATCAATAGGAATGATTTTCTAGACATGGATTTGATGGGACAAAAATTTACATGGTCCAACCATAGGAAAGGGGAGCATCTTATTCAGGTTATACTAGACATATTTTTTATTTCACCCAACTGGGACCCTAGCTTTAATGCCACTCTTCAATATTTGCCTAGGACTATGTCTAACCACAACCCCATTCTCTTGGAGTGTCTTGATAAACATTAAAGCAAAAGATATCCCTTCTACTATGAAATTATGTGGACCACTCACCTAGAATTCAGAGATTGCATTAATAATTGGTGGAAAACCCCGATTAGGGGAACACCTATGTATAGGGTGGCCTAGAAATCGGATTTGATTTGGAGGAATGTGAAGGGTTGCAACAAATCCATATTTGGAAATGTCTTTGTTGAGAAAAGGGAGCTTAAAAATAAGCTGACAACAATTCAGGAGCGGATAGTGTGAGGGGACTCCTTGGAAGCTACTCATAGGGAGAAGGAATCACTTAGAAGGAAATGAAAGGAGGACATAAAATAGGAGGAAATATATTGGTAATGAAAATCAAGAGTGCAATGATTAAAGGAAGGGGATAATAACTCATATTTTTTCCACAGATTGGCTTAATAGACATAGAATGAGAAATTTGATTACTTGCTTAAGGATGATTGAAACTAGGAAATTAGAGATGACAACCAATTGGGAGAAATAGTGTCAAACTACTTTCATAGACTATTTGATGAGGATAGTAGGGTCAAGAATACTCTCCTTGAAGACTGCTTGCTCTAATCCCTTCCTGCTTCTTTGGATGATGATGATAATACTTTTATTTTGGCCCCAAATATGGAGGTTAGGAATGTAGTCCTCTCTATGGGTAATTACAAATCCCTAGCACCAGATGTCTTTCCCCCAACTTTCTTCCAAGACTTTTGGGATATTTTTGGCTATGATGTTACCATAACTGCTAAGGATTTCTTTAGAATGGGAAAAATTGTCCAAAAATTGAACAACACGGCCATCACCTTAATCCCCAAAGTACAAGAGCCAATGCTCCCCACAAATTTCAGACCCATCATTCTTTACAATACTATAGAATTTTTTTTCCAAAGTTTTGGTAAACAAGATTAAGCCTTTTCTTGATTGTCTCATCAGCCCTAATAAAAAAGGATTTGTCTTAGGTAGACAAATTTTGGATGTTGCTATTATCATGCATGAGTTCCTTCATTCCATGGATACATTTTTTCAACGTAGAATGGTCTTAAATCTTGATATATCTAAGGCTTATGATAGGGTGAGCTAGGACTGTCTAGTCAAAGTCTTTAAGAAGTTTGGGTTTGGTGACAGATTGCTCAACCTAATTAAGCAATACATCTTTACTATTAAGCACCCGGTCTTGGTCAATGGTGCCCCCAGGGAGTCTTTCGATGCATCTAGGGGGGTGAGACAAGGTGATACCTTGTCCCCCTACCTATTCATTACTCTTGCTAAATTTATTAGAAGAAATTCCATCACCCTTGTTAATAATGGTGCCTTGCAAGGGGTCAAACCTGCCTCCTCTAATCCTCCCATTATTCTTCAATAGTTTTTTGATGACACTATTCTCTTTGGTATAACTTTGATTTTGGAATCTTGGGAATGGAAAACCGTTCTCAATTACTATGCGAAAACTTCTGGTTTGTAGATAAACTATGAAAAGAGCAATATTTTTTTTTTAATACTACTGACAAAAAACAAGGTAAAATCAAAGATATTCTAGGATACTAGACTGATGCCCTCCCAGGTACTTACCTTTAAAACTCTATTCTTGAAAGAATACATAAGAAACTTTGTGGTTGGAAGGGAAGACTCCTCAATAGTGTTGGCAAGCTTCAACTATTGGCTTCCTCACTATAAGGGATCCTTCTCTACTTCATTTCCTTATTCAAGATCTTGGCCTCCATGATTGAGAATCTTGAGAGGATCCGAAGGACATTGCTCTAGACAAGCATAAAAGAGAAGAATAGGTTCGGATTGGTTGGATGCGACAAGGTTTGCTATCCGAAAGATAAGGGGGTATCACGAATTAGGAAAATATCACGGTTTAAAAAAGATCTCATTGCTAAAACTGGATTGAAATTGGCCCTTCACAAAGCCAACTGGTGTCATATTATGAGTGTTAAGTATCTTCATCAGGAAAAGTTCTACAAAATACTGAATTCTGAGGGGTTCCCTAGTAGTTAAAGGATTTCGAATAATATCTTCAAGTGTAGGAGCATTATCTCTTTGGGTCTGAAATGGCTTATTGGTAATGGGGGCAACATCCACTTCTAGGAGGATACCTGGAGTGGGAACAAACTATTGGCTTCCTTCGTCTCTCTTAGGAAACTACAACATTGTGCTATTCCCTCAAAACATATGGTATAGGTGCTATTACATGGATGGTGCAATACTTTAATAAAATGACTATGTTCTATGTGTCTTTGAATCAAAACCACAAAACATGTAGCTCTTGAAGAATCAATATTTCCTTGAAGATTTATGGAAGAGTTCCAGTTGGATAGATATAAAAGTACTATCTTGCATGAATTTATTTTAGATGTTTTAAAAAAAATTAAAAAATAATTTCATTTCTAAAGAGAGAAAAACATGTTGAAGATCATGGGCACCTCACTAAATTGAAAGTATTGCATCATTAAAGTTCTCTCCAGTTCCATCACATTGAAGATCATAGACAAATACTATATACTAGATTCTTATCCCCCACTTATTAAAATCTTTGTGGAGTGATTTATTTTTAGGTAGTGACATTGAGTAGGAGTGTGCATGTCAATGACACCACCTTGTGGCTAAACCCTTTGTTTTAAGTCCTACGGAAACATTATCATAAGTCATATAGGCAGATGTTTTAACTTTTAAATCCTATGGGCACATTATCGTAAGTCATATGGGTATATGTTTTAATTCCTATGGGCACATTATCCTAGGTCCTACGTCCATATATTTTTAAGTCCTACACTATTGTAAGTTTGACAAATGTTTTAAGCCCTATGGGCACCTTGTATTAAATCCTATGACCATATTGTAAATTTTTCTTATAAATATTCCATTTGTAAAAGAATTTTATACAGAGCTATGAAAACTATGTAATGAACCTAGGGAGAGGGGGGACTTGAGGAGACTACAACTCCAATATAATTTTTTATAAGACCTCATAGCATCATTTTTTAAACACTAGGATTATACATTATGACTAGATGACTTTCATGTAGTTCGGAATGCATGATCTTCATGTCGGCATATATTTGTGTCTTTGTTTATCATTGTCAAACAAGACATACATTACTGGGGTACTTCATTTTTTCCTTTATGGAAATTGACATGTGATGCCTTATTAGCATTAAGGGGGAGTATTCTAAGAATATAAAGTCATTACATGGGTCAATACCCTTATAACATATATATAATGTGCCCACACCCTGGTCCCTCTTAGTTGGGCCCTATTTTGAAATGGGGCAAGGGTCCTATCTCACTAATGGAATTCAATTTTGTGGCCTCGCATGACAGTTGGAGGTTGGCATAATCAATAAATGACCTAGATAAGGTCGTATATAAAGACATTAATCAATTAATTTCAATCATAAGTCTCCATCTCCTAGAAACCTAGTAATCTTGCATCCATGAAGAATTAATCATCAAGCATTTTCAGATATCTTCAAGGTTACGTACTCTTCATTCAACCATTATGGACAAAAATTACATCATTCATATGCAAGAACGTGTGTGTGATTAGGGTTTTTTCATGTTCATGCCATTTCATACAACATATGTGATTACATTCAAGAAGCAAAGTATGGAATAAGGAATAATAACACACCCTAAATCCAGCAATGTGATCCACAATGAAAAATGAACAACAACCTGAGAATTCCAAAAGAAACACAAAAGTTGCAACATAGAACTAAAACAAATATTTTTGGTTTATGCAAGATTGCTCATTAACCGGGGATGCTCTTGAATCAGACACCCTAAGTAGAAAAAAATATTCCATGAGAGGAAGCTCGTGAACATCAAAAAGGATTCAGAATATAAACCCCATGCTCATTTCTGATCCAAATGTCTTCCTTGTTTGGAAATTTCTTCCTCTTTACCCCTTCCGATAACTCAACCAAATTCTCCAACTTCCTTTTCACTTCTCCTATTTTTCCTTGCTTTATATTTGCACACTCTCTTATTACCACTCTCTTTCTTCTGCAAATCTGATTTAGTTCTTTCACCAGAAATCTTCTTGTCTTCCATCACAACTCTAACCTTATTGCCATCTGGTACCACCTTGCTATCAGATCCATCCACAAGATCCTCCTTCAAATCCACATCATCATCTGATATAACCTCTGCATCCTACTTCTCAACATTGCAACTATTTACAAGACTCAAATTCTTCA
The DNA here is from genome assembly GCF_030272615.1 of Cryptomeria japonica. Lineage (NCBI taxonomy): Eukaryota > Viridiplantae > Streptophyta > Pinopsida > Cupressales > Cupressaceae > Cryptomeria > Cryptomeria japonica. The sequence continues at coordinate 2,824,528 of NW_026728835.1, read as the reverse complement.
CTTCCTTCTCTTTCTCCTTCAAAGAAGCCAAATTGAACTTCTACCCATCCTTCTCAATACTGATCAGGTTTCTTCTACAATCATAGATAGCTCCTTTTTCATACTACCAAGGTCTAGCAAGAAAAACATGACAAGCACTCATAGGAAAAACATCCCACAAGTCTTCATCTTTGTAAGGTCCAATATTAAAATTCACCAAGCATTTCTCCCTCACCTCTAGCACATGATCACATTGCAACAAACTCACCTTGTAAGGACAAGGGTTCTCGAGCCTCTTCAAACCAAGATTCTCTACCATCTCCTTTGACACCAAATTTTCAATGCTACCACTATCCACAATAACTTTACAACACTTACCACCTGATTTGCAAACAGTCCAGAAAATATTCTTCCTTTGTGTATGTCCAATTTCTTCTTTGCTTTGCTCCACCAAAACTCTTCTAAACATAAGGGAATCTTCTTTCTCTGTTGCTATCACTCTCTCATCTACAGCTCCAGCATCCGGTTCCTTACATGCTATGAAATTCCTTGTTATACACTTGAAATATTTACCCAAGAATTCCCCTCTACTACTACCATTTCCTTTCCTTGTGTCTTCTTCTCCGTTTATTTACTCCATTTAGACCTTGATTCTTCAGTAGTTTATTTCTCCATACTGCCACTCATATGCCCTCTATCCAATGCATGTCTTTGTTTTCATCTAGGGTTATTCTGCTGTCTTATTTTCACTTTATCTTCTGCCTTCAACGCATATTGATAAGCCTCCTCAATTGTAGAAACATTCAGCATACTCATCTCATCCTGGATGTTAAATCAAAGTCCATTTATGTATCTAGGCACCTTCTCCCTATCCATCTCTCGATGTTTGGATCTGATCATCACCTTATAGGATTCCTCAGTATACTCCTTCATACTCATGTCCTTTCGCTTCAAGTTCTACAACCTTTTGAACAAATCCAACTCGTAGTCTCCCAAAATGACTTTAGCCTTCAATCTTGCAACCATCTGCCTCCACCAGGTGATTTTCATCTCATCATTCACCAGTCTATCTCTCTGCAATTCTTTCCATCATAAAGAAGACTTCCCTTTCAACTTAGTTTGTGCTAACCAAACTCTTTGTGGGTCTTTAACATCTTCAAACTTGAAGTAGTCCTCCAACTCTTTGATCCAATCTATCAGGTCTTCCGAATTCAATGTACCCAAAAATTTATAAAACTCAACTTTATGAATTTTACTTACTTGCACCACCTCTAAGAAATATTTCTTCTCCCTCATCTATCGGTCCTTCAACCTCTTCATCCTCTAACTCTTCCCCCGCCTCTTCATACTCATCCTTTGATTTCTAATTCCTTCGCAAACTAGCTAGAGAGTTTCAGATCTTATTCCTCATCTCATTCTTGAAATCCTCCATCATCTTTTCTACTTTCCTAGGGTTCATCCTTCTTGGTGATATCTCCTCCTTTGCTCTGGTGCCACTGCCTCAAATCGGCGATTTAACTACAAGTTTTCAATTGCCTCTCCGTCGGTGATCTATTGAACACACTTTCAACCTGCCTCAAATCAACAATTTGTTCACCTAAAAGAATGCCTGATGGTTCGCAAACAGATCTGATACCATTTGATGGAACTATAATCTAGAGGGTCCTCAAAGAGAACAATCCAGATCATGCAGCAAGAGTAACACAACAGAAGAAACAACACATTATACAGAAAATGCAAATTTAAACATCTGCAACATCATAGGTTCATCATAAACTAGTCGGCAACATCCAATATACCTATAGGCTTACAGGCTTAGAACAACATACATTATAGAAAACAATTCATCTAGACCTCCAAGAGGTATCCAAATTACATAAAATGGATCATTATCAAATAATTTGTGCTTGTCTTCTAAAATATTAAATACAACATCATATATAGCATCTAGGACACATCTGGGTTGGCCACAAAAGATCACATTCTCCAAAATAGGAAAATAAAATGTGTAAAATAGGTTGGACCCAAAACGTGAAGATCTCCTCCACCATGAGTGCAAATGAAATGGAGACCACCAAGGAAGGTTAGCCAAGGGCTCAGGAAAATCAAACTAAGTGCTAATTAGATCTGCAAGCCAAGAAATTTCTCCGCAAGATAAGAAATCTTTGACTAGCCGTTAAACTCAAAACTTCTATGGGAACCAAGAAACAACCAATCTGGAAGCGCTAACTTGCCGATAAAGAGTCCATATAAACTATAAATCTGGAATAAGGAATAAGAACATGCCTTGAAGCCAACAATTCAATCTACAATAAAAATTCACAACAACTAAAGAATTCTAGAAGAAACACAGAAGTTGCAACACAAAACTGAATAGAAACATAACTATAATAGATATTTTTTGGTTGATGCAAGATTGCTCATCGGTCGGAGATGCTCCTACATCATCGACCTTTTGGGAATAGATCCAAACACTCATATATTTCTCAGAGCCAATTTTGTGAATTTGTTTGATGATTGTATCTCATTGTTTATGCATAATTTCTTAGATTTACACACATTTACCCTAATTTCAGCATCTTCACAATTCAACTTAAAAAGAGGGAATCAAATTCCAACCAATGAATCTAATCAGTGTTGGTAATTGACACTCATCAGATTCATTTTTTTTTCATTGATGGAAACAAGATTAGATGGAAGTCATATATCGGCATTAGGAGGCATTTACCGACAGACAACGGCTTTGGAGCATTCAGGGCTACACCAACACCGACACTAGCACCGGAACCGACATGAGTACTTGAAGGAAGCCGACATCAAGGGAGATTTATTTAGTAAATCATTTTGTAATTATTGTTGAGATCAATATTGAATATCTTTTGTAAAGTATTGTAAGCCGACATAAGGCATATTGTTTGTAATGGGTATATAGGTCAGTCTGCTAGGTCATTTTGAAGTGTGATAATGATATGACATAGGATGCGACATAGGAAAATATAGAAGAACAATATAATGCAAAGTATACGTATGTAGATCATTTGTATGCAAGTGTTATATCATGTAATGATCTATAGATAGCTTGGAAAGCATTCTTGGAGGAGAAGAGATACCGATAGTAGTGTTCAAGGTTTATGAACCGGTACCGAGCAAAGCTAGAACTGGAACTCTATTTGGCATAGCAGATGCATTTTTGAGTTCAATTTTATTGTTTTACTTTAGCAGAAACTTGTAGTCAGTGATAATCTTTAGTGATGAGTAGTATGCTCTAGGTAGTGTGACTTCCTGCATGTGCAGGGCCCCATTATATGTAATATCCTTACATATGGCCAGTGAATTGATATTGTGGGTCACAAATCCCACCATGTTTTTTCCTCTTTGAGGTTTTCCACGTTCAAATTATGTGTGTTATGGTGTTCATTTATGTGGATGGTTTATTTTCTTCAAGTCATATATTTATTTGTTTACCGGTTTATATGTGTATGGTATAAAAGGATAAAATCTTGTGTTACCAGCAGAACACTGATTCACTCCCCCTCTCAATGTTCTTGGATCCCAACAATTGGTATTAGAGCCCAGTACCTCGGAAGAAGTTTAATAGCTTGAGGAAGATCTTGAAACTGGAATCTTTGAACATGGCTATGGAGAACCAACTTGAGATGTCTCTTGAGGATAATGATGCTAAAAGGATGAAGAACTTGAAATAGCAAGAAGGATTGAATTATGCAAATGAGTTCATTCTTATCCTGCAAGAAAGGTTATCATCAACTCAAGCCAAGAGAAAAGAACTTTTGCAAAACCTGGATGATGAGGAGAAGAATGTACTTAAGGAACAATGTCAGAAACTAAGTCAAGCAAATATTCTCATGAATAATGAAATGCAAGATTTGACTATGAGGTTATCAAAAGATATTGAGGACAGAAAGAAGGAAAATAATCTGGTTATATGTCTGAAGAACAAATTTGATGAATGTGACAGATTGACTCATGAGAATAATCTATTGAGAACTGATTTGGCACACTCTTGGAACAATGAATAAGAACTTGAAAGACAAATAACTACTCTGAGAGATTATCTAACTACTGCAAGTGAGTATAAAGAAAAATTCAGGATTAGTGCTGCACAGTTGGATGAGTTGTTGAAAAGACAAAGGTAGATTGATGATTCTAGAGGACTTGGATTTGTACAAGTTGAAAGCTCTGGTATTGCAAATGAAGATCAGACAACCGATATGCAGAACTCATCAGAATAGAGGAAACTGGTAAGGCAATCTAATGCTTATAAATTCAATGGTAGATGTTTTGTTTGCAATAAATTTGGGCATATGGATAAACAATGTAGAAAGAAAGAAAATCAAAGCTACAATTTTGTTCTCGGTCAATGCACAAATTGCAGGAAATATGGTCATAGATCAAAATATTGCAGAATGAATGTTAAATATCATGCATGTGAAAAATTTGGACATTTTTCTAGTCACTATAGGTCAAGGAATGACACCAGATTTCTCAAATCAATTCAGAAGAATAGTGTTACATGTTATGCATGCAACAAAATAGGTCATATTGCTAAATACTACAGAAGAAAGACTCAACTAGTTAGCAATGATAAAGATAATGAGAAAGGAAAGCATAAGGTAGATGAAATACAACAAGATCACACCAAGAGATGGGTTAGAAAATATGAAGAACCAAGTGGAGATGGATCTACACTGGTAACTCCATTGGTAGAATAGGGTATTCCTCCATCGATAGGAAATTCCACTGATAACTGAGGCATAAGCCTTAGGCTTGATGAAGTCATTGCAAAATCCTGCATATTACCCCGAAGGAGATCTAGAAGAGATCTGGAGAGTTGTGTTCATTATTGATGAAGGTTCACCCGACACAAGACTCTAAAACCAACATCTGTAGGGTTGTTCATGAAGCATTTATTACAGAGAAAGATTAGGGTTCTATTCACTAATAAAAGGGGTAAGTGAATTCATTTTCACTCACCAAGCATTCGAGCATTCCGAGCGAATTTCAGGCAAATTAAGAGCAAGCAAAGGCATTCTGAAAGGATTTCGAGCAAAAACACTCAATATTCCACCGACGTTCACTTTTAGGTATTATTAGAAATGGTATCTAGATCTTCAACTGCTACTTTCATTGTAAATATTACCATTGTCAAAGTCAAGGATAGGTTAAGGCTCGTATTCAAGGAGGTTCCCGAAATTGCTAAGAAAGAAGACTCTGTCGGAGCATTTTCTAAGGTTCCTGACGATGTGATGCATGTTGAAGACATGGGGGCATACATTCACTACAACCTGGAGGATCTAGGCACATATGACATAAAAAGCATGTATCAATCCATGATACTAGGAGACTTGGTAACCATCAAACCAGAATACAAAGCAATTGAGGATTTAGGGTTAACCGGTATTATGTACATATTGGAATTCAAGGATGAAGTTATCAGATATGTTCTGAGCAGGATTCACATTGAGTTTATCTGGTTGGATAGGCCTTACATGATCAGTAAGGAGGCTATTTAAGCAGTCAATGACTTACCCAAAGTCGGACAAGAAACTGGCAAAAACATTTCCCACACTAAGGTCGAGAAACTCACTGGAGCAACTCCTAATAGAAGATCAATGAGGATCAACACAATCACCGACATTGATGTGAAATTTGCAAGCATGGTAATAGGTTATAAGGTAACTCCATCCAACTGATTGAATTCTATTGCTAGTTCATGCATTCATGTTGCATATCAGATGCTAAGGAATAATGCAAAATATGATTTATGTGAATGGATGAGGAGTGAATTGATGTTGAACCTTGGAAAGGTCAAGCCCGAGTCAAGAAAGGAACTTTAAGATATGGAAATTTGATTGTTTGTTTAATGCTTTACTTCCTGAATGAGCTACCCGGTCTTGGAAAGAATTGTTGGGCTCATGACATACCGGTAGGTATGCAGATAAAGGAAGCAATCACCGGTCTTGGTACTGGCAGAGATGAGAAACTTTGGGGGTATTTCAAAACATTCTTAGAAACCATGAGGCAGAGGGAGAGAATTTCAAAGAAAATTGTGGAGAAGTACTCCACTGATATCTATTTTATGGTAAAAAGTGATGAAACTCTTATGGAGGCAGTTGAACCTAGAACAATCTTGATTATAGAGCTTGGATATGAGTTAGATGATATCATTTTTGAACTCTATGCAAAAATGCTACTAGATGCCCCATTGGATGACAAAACAAAGCATTTTGGCACAACAGAAGAGAAGGCAGTTGAAGTCAAAACTGGTTTTAACAGGAAGAGAAGAGAGAAGAAAATAGAAAATATTTTTGTATATGTAAAGGATGTAATTCATAAAATAGACACTCAACTAGGTTCTGGATCCAAACCAGCAGTGGCTAGTACTGCAGAAGTGAAGAAGCCTGAAGCTTACATTTCTACCATCAATTCTGATTCTGACATTGAGGAAAATGAACCTCTAGCATTCAGAAGGGTACAAAGGAAGAAAGTGGATCAACCACCGGTAGAGCAGAAGAAGGTAGAGCCTAGAAGGAGACTTGTTAGAAAGGCAACTAAACCAACTGCACCACCACCTCTGGCAAGGAAGCCTATACAGAAGAGGAAACCAATCACATCTAAATTAGAAACCACAAGAAAAAAGAGTAAGAGTGATTACATTGAGTCTGGTAAGACTAAAAGGACCTGTGCTAAATTAATTGATGAAATTACAAAAGATGGAATTTTGAAAAATGTATCTATGTATGCTAGAAGAATTGACATTGTCAAGAGGGATAGGGAGATTAAGGAAGTAGCACTTTTGGAAATGTGTGTTTCTATAAACGATGAGGAAATGAAAAGGTGCATAGATGTTATAAATAGGACAATTTTGAGTAGTAAACCCTGACAAATAAGCCCGATGATGGGCAGAGTAAATGAGGTAATAAATGAGACCAGTAAGGGTTGGACCAAATTCTTCCTGAAGAATCCTGATTTTCTCACATCTCATGAAGAATTTGTTAAAGCTACATCTTCCACCATTCCTGACAAATCAAAAGGGAAAGGTATTTTGAGTAGTTCAACTCCAATTTTGACCACACTGGCAGTAACCATAGACATACAGACTCAACCAACAGTAAAAGAGAGTGTACAGTCTGTACCGACACAAACTATTTTTGAGCAAGTCAATGTATAGGACACTGTAAATACTGTGGATAATACTCCACCGATAGTAATTGACACTGCACCAAGTGGTGGGACCACCGGTGCAAAAGACATTGTAGAGGATAAGGTAAAGGAAACTAAATCTATACCGACAGTTAAAACTGATTCCCTGACAAAGGATTTTGCAATTGACACTTCTCAAGTTGAGAATAAATCCATCACTAAGATGAGTCCCCCTGAGTTAATAATGATGGCTACTCAGAAACCATTAAAGGAGGGTACTGTAGACAAGAGAATAATTGATCAATCAGTTACAATATTGCACAGATTGACACTTGATTGTTAGATTCAAGATGGAGCAAGCCCTTCCGGCAAGCTCAAAACTCTAATAGAGCATATTTCTAAAAAATTTCAATCTCTGATGCAAATTGAAGACCGATAGGCTCTAGAAAGTTTCACTACAGGTAAAAGAGCAACCTTTGACCAAATAATAGAAACAAAGAAAAAGAAAATTGAGGCAAAACTCATTCTTATTGACAATTGTCTGAAACAAGGTACAAATATCTACAGCGTCTATTGTAACATAGGAATTCTTACAGCTAATGTAGATAGCAGATTAAAGGAGTTACATGATAAGGTAGCTAGTATTGCTAACTCTTTTGATGGATTAACCACATTGACCACATCTGTTGATGGAAAAATTTTGTCCTTGGAGAACCAAATTTTTTCTTTTGAGAACGAGAGAGATAAACTCATTAGGAGAGCAAGGAGTCTTAGAGGATGGGTGAGTCCCAGATTGGATTCACTAGGTGTTCATAAGAGAGAGTGCATGGACATGATTGCTAAACCCACACTGGCAGCTGTCAAGGAGAAGGAAACACTTTCCCAATTACTAACTGGACTTGCATCCATATCTGACACCTTGAAAAATGGTTGGGATACATATCTTCAGTTGTTAAATAAGGCTTACCCAGAAATTTTGAAGTTGGTTAAACTCTAGTGAAATTAACAAGTATTCATTTTTTTTTCACCAGTCTTTGGGATTGATGTCAAAGGGGGAGTATGTATATATGTAAAAAATATCATAAAAATTAGACAGGATCACATGGGAAGGATATTAGAATATCAGAAGGAGTATATTGCTCAGTGGGAGCATAATTGAGTTGAACCATCAGGGAATCCATTTTTCACATGAGTGTTGCCATCAATGCCAAAGGGGGAGATTGTTGGAAATTTACACTCATCAGATTTATTTTGTTTTCATTGATGGCAACAATATTAGATGGAGGTCATATACCGGCATTAGGAGGCATATACCGACAAACACTGACTTTGGAGCATTCAGGGCTACACCGGCGCCGACACCGACATAGGTACTTGAAGGAAGCGGACATCAAGGGAGATTTATTTAGTAAATCATTTTATAATTATTGTTGAGGCCGACATTGAATATCTTTTGTAATGCATTGTAAGCTGACATAAGGCATACTGTTTGTAATGGATATATAGGTCAAGCTGCTAGGTCATTTTGAAGTGTGATAATGATATGACATAATGATATAACATAGGATGCGACATAGGAGAATATAGAAGAACTGTATAATGTGAAGTATATGTATGTAGATAATTTGTATGCAAGTTTTTTATTATGCAATGATCTATAGATAGCTTGGAAAGAATTCTTGGAGGAGAAAAGATACTCGTAGTATTGTTCAGGGTTTATGAACCAGTATAGAGCAAAGCTAGAACTGGAACTCTATTTGGCATAGAAGATGAATTTTTGAGTTAAATTTTATTGTTTTACTTCACCAGAAACTTGTAGTCAGTGAGACTCTTTAGTGATGAGGAATATGCTCTAGGCAGTGTGCCTTCCTGCATGTGCAGGCCCCCATTATATGTAATATCCTTTCATATGGCCAGTGAACTGATATTGTGGGTCACAAATCCCACCGTGGTTTTTCCTCTTTGGTTTTCCACATACAAATTTTGTGTGTTATGGTGTTCATTTATGTGAATGGTTTATTTCCTTCAAGATATATATTTATTTGTTATCAGTTTATATGTGTATGATATAAAAGGATAAAATCTTGTGTTACCGACAGAACATTGATTCACACCCCCTCTCAGTGTTCTTGGATACCAACAATCAGAATTATCAACCCTATATGTTTTGGATTGATGCAATATCTATTGGATTCACCCCTCTAATGTAATTGGTCCCTAAGCAAAATTAGTAGTTTTACTACATCCAGTGGTGGAAACCCTAATTTTCACTACTTTGCAAGAATGTATTTGCAAGACTTTCATCAACTATGTAGAAGTATTAATTGTACTTTCATAGAAAAAAGTCTTCTTATTTTTTTATGGCTACTAATTCCTTGAAATAATACAATTGAAAGGTTGCTCAGGCTTACTAGGACATTATTTGTTTCTCATTGGTCGCTATCTACCTATTTTCTAAAAACTGTCAACTCAGGGGTTTCTTCTTATTTTGGTTAATATGATAGGAAAGTATGCTATCACCTTTATTTGGTAATAGAAAATATAGACTCACCATCCTTCATTTCATTAATACATATCTTTAGCAGGTCAGCCTCCCGATTAGCCTATAAGGTCGAGTGAGAGGGAACAACCCAAGTGGCAATGGCTAAAGCCAAGCAATCTGAGTCACTATAAATAAATGTGTTTGTGATGAAAGTTGCAAATGATGACTGTTACATGTTTTCATAACGACGTCATATTTCCTATAGTACATATATGATGTGTGAAAACCTGTCCAACGTAACCTCTACAGGTTGGGAAGCCTCCTTTAACATACTGGAAAACACTGTTGATTATGACCACTCAAATGGTACCCTAACTACTATCTGTTTTTAACTAGAAGCTACCCAGTTCACCTCTGAACATTATTATTCTCTCAATACAAGGAGGGGGAAGAATCTATCCCGAAGACACTCACCATATGTCCCTCTTGAGTGTATGTGTGAATTCCCCTTTTGAGTGCTTATTGCTAGGCTCACAATGGGACTCCACTAGTTATGGGCACCAAGATGTGGGCTAAGAAATAATAATGAAGCCAACTTCCTTAGGATAGAAATGATTGTTGTGTCTTTCATATTATATACCTATGAAAAATTGGGCTTCCTTTAAGGCCTCAAACATACACTTTATGTTGTCCTTTGAAATAAAGACAAGTTGTCTTTTTAAAATCCAGCTTCTATGTTTTTAAATCAAATCAGAATATCATCCATTGAATCTTGGAAAAAATTTCAAACTCAAACTTTAAACTATCAAATTTACATATTTCACAATAGATTAGCTCTCTAGGTCTAAACATTAGCTCTTTCAATCCAAACTTTAGCACTCTAGGTCTAAACATCAACGTTCTAAGCATTAACTTTAGAGTTCTAGGTCTTAACATCAACACTCTTGGTCCTAAGTTTAGAGTTCTCAGGGTTAAAATCAACGTTCTTGGTACTACGTTCAGTGTTCTTAGTCTTAGCATCAACTTTCTCAGTCTAAACTTTTGCATTTGCAGTCAACAGAGTAGAGTTATGAGTATTAAAAACAACGTTCCTAGTCTTAGAATCAACGTTTCAATCATTATTTCAGCATTCCTGGTAAGCTACATCAAAAGAAGAGAACAAAAACAACCCTTTTTCAGGTAGTTAAACATAGTTTTGGATCATCTTTTTGAAACATTTCTCAATTTATCTCTGTCAGGATAAATTCAAAACCAGTTTTTACATGTTTTCATCGCAAACAAGTTTAGAATCCAAACATCTCAAAGTGCACAATTAAATATCTTTGATAACTGATCTCTCAAACATAATTTCTCATCAGGATTTATCATCCTTCATCACGAAACTACAATGCTAGATCAGATTTGACCTTGTTCTCTTAATAGGATATATCTTTCCTATTACACTTGGTCAAATCATATCAAAATTTTGTACTCCAAACAAAGATCAAAATACTTGCATGACCATTTCTTGTCATTTGAAAAAGAGGAAGCTTAGTTAGAAAGCAATATTGAAAGGGAGAAAAATTATTTATATAAACCGCAAACTCTTATTGAAACATTGCACATTCCTACATCGATATCGTGATTATTTACGTGGTCGCGAAAATGAGTTTGTCAACAAAACTCTAAGAATGCGTGCCTTGGAACAAAGATCAGGACTATCTCAATATCTCAATAGAAGTGGCCGAATAAACTTGTCATATTTAACTCAACAACTAATCACCTATTGAGTCACAATTTCAAATATCAAAACATTTAGATCATTTGTATGCCCATATTAACCAGGGCCCGGAAATAAAAACTGAAAATAAAGGAAAGAAAAAGACCTACAATGGCAAAGAAAAATCCTTTCTTTCATCGATTTTTACATGAAGAGGAGGAAGAGGAGATGACTGATGAAATACTAAGAGAAATACAACAAGATCTGAAATTTGGGAAATTTATGAAAAAGATGTTAGAAATAAAAAAGGAGAAATATTTTTTGATGCTAGCTAATTTAGGTGCTAAACTACCTAAAACATTTGACATAGAAAACTTCAGACAAAATGTAGAATCACATGATACCCAAAATACTAATGATCGGCCTGAGGATACACTAAATCACACTCGCAATGAAAGTAATGAGGGGACAAGAAACAACCATGAAACAAACAATAATGTTGACAATCCTCTTTTGACACTTACGAAACAAATGCAAACACTCCAACAACAGATACAAGATATGCAACAAGGAACCATCAAAAGATATTTATTGGAGGACATTTGTCCATACCCTTTTAATAGGAGTTTAAAAATGGTGCCTTTTCCCCATTATTGTGAAATGCCAAAATATGAAAAATATGATGGCAAAATGGATCCTAAAGATCATATCAGAGAATTTTGTACCATGAGCATGGGGTTTGTAGGTCCAATGAAACATATCTTGTGCATTTATTCCCAATAAATCTAAGTGGACAATCTATGGAGTGGCTCTTTAAACTACCACCGGGAATTAGATCATTTGAAGAAATTGTGGATAAATTTATATCACAATACTCCTATAACATACAACATGAGATCACAATGTGGGGATTGTGCAACATAAAACAAAAAAATGGAGAACATTTTATAACCTTAAAAAGATGGAGACGTTTGTTTGCTAGATAACAAAAAAATGGATATTTTCATTGACAATCTCACAAGCGAGATGAGATATAGGCTAAAGTTTCAATGTCCTCCCATTTGTAATAAAATGGTTGAAAATGGGATCAAGATAGAAGATGATATGGTTAAAAAGGAGAATTAAAACTTAACAAAGAAGGCAATAATTCTTTCAACAATACCAAAAACAATAGCAATCATAACAATGATAAACCCAAATTTTTTACCAGAAATAGAAATGTTGTCAATGATGGAGTGGTAGATGCAAATAATTTTCACAACCAAAGCAACCCATATTCAATCTATCAAGTCACACACTAGTTGTTAACCAAGATAACAAAAAACCAAGAACGTCTTTTCCTAACTTTCGTAGGAAATTTACCAACATTGGTGAACCATTACAATTAGCGTTAAAGACACTTCTTGCAAACAAACTGATCATGTTGCTAGAAGTAAGAGACTTTGAAGCTAAAGTAAAACCATTGTGGTGGAATGACAACCATTTTTGTGATTATCATCGAAACAAAGGACACCAAACAAATGATTGTCAAAGACTAAAACACATCATTCAAGGCTTGATTGACGATGAGCTCATAACAGTGGATGGACATAAGATAAAAGAATCATATACGAAATTCAAAACTCCACTTCTAAACTATGAGAAGGGTGAACCATCAAACACACGTGATGGAAAAGGGAAAGAAAAGGTTAACTATGCTCATGCATAAGAGAATGTGGTTAACGCCATCATTGTTAAAGAAAAAGCACAATCAGAGCCAACACACTCTATTACTAGAAGCAAAGCTAAAAAGACCTTCCTAGGTCCGTAACCAATATAATGTCCACTTCGAGACAATACAACCTAGTGGATCAATTGTAGAAAACCCTTGCACAAATATCAATGCTAGAGTTGTTAAAACTTTCACCAACACACAAAGAGATTTTAGAAAAAGCTTTAGTAGAGACCACTGTCTCTAAGGATTTGGATGTTGATCAATTCCAGACCATGGTAGGACATTTAACAACACCTCATTACTTATCCTTTATGAAAAATGATAACGTTATCATTGTTAAAGAAAAAGCACAATCAGAGCCAACACATTCTATTACTAGAAGAAAAGCTAAAAAGACCTTCCTAGGTCCGTAACCAATACAACATCCACTTCGAGACAATACAACCTAGTGGATCAATTGCAGAAAAACCTTGCACAAATATCAATACTAGAGTTGTTAAAACTTTCACCAATGCACGAAGACATTTTAGAAAAAGCTTTAGTAGAGACCACTATCTCTAAGGATTTGGGTGTTGATCAATTCCAGGTCATGGTAGGACATTTAACAACACCTCATTACTTATCCTTTATGAAAAATGATGACATATCCTTACAACATCCTCATAATGCTTCACTGCATATTGAAGTGCTTATCTACAGGATGTGCATTAAACGTGTCCTCATAGATGGGGGATCTGGCTTGAATATTTATGCATTAAGACAGGTTGACACATTAGGTTTCTCTAAAAAAGCAGTGGATCCCATAAATAAGATCACCATAAAAGAATATGACAAAGAGGAAAGCTCTTCTAAAGGAACGGTGATCTTACCTCTAAGAATAAGACCCGTATAGAGGAACATGGTTTGTCAAGTATTAGACTTAAATTTATCCTACAACATACTTCTAGGCAGGCCTTTTGATCCATGATATCCAGGCAGTTCCTTCAACATATCACCAGTATGTAAAGTTCCCCTATGATGGACAAGAGATCTCCATTTCAGCAGATTCAAATCTCTTTCAACATTGTAGTAATCTGAGACCAAATCAAGATGTAATAGTTCCCCATAATAGAGAGTCTTTGTCTGCTAAACTATCACCTAAGGAGCACTCGTCCACCGCAACTTTGGCAAGTTTTGGGAAAAATATACAACTAAACACCAATGGAATGGGAGAATATTCTCTACAATATTTTCTACTCTCTCCTTGATCTTATGGTAAATTATCCATTTCACAACAACCTGCAAAAAAACCTCTCAAGATGTTTGATGGAGCATTTGTTAAAGCATGAACCCTATATAAAGAGATAGAGGACAAATATGTCTTACAATGGCTCTATAAGGATGATGAAGCTCAACAAAAAATTAATAATGTCAACATACCCATAGATAAGTATGGAAAAGGATTCCACATCCCATAAAGAATGGGATATTATGGCATAGGTCCCATGGGTAAAAGGAAAGAAAGCATTATAGAGCCCATATAACCTAAATCTCAAAATGTAAAGGACAAGTCAAGATCAAGTTTTGGTCAATATACAACAAGAACATAAGAAGTGACTACTAATCAGCAAGGACAAGAATATGATAGGAGGCCAGAAGACCTAGTGGCAAGACAAGCAGAAGTAGCATCTAGTGCAGAAGAAAAAGAATATGAGAGAATACAGGAAGAGCTTGTTATTAATAGGGGAGAAGAAGCCATTCACAAACAACAACATGAAACAACTCGCAAAAAACAACAAGAAGCAGAGGAAAGATGACAAGAAGAACTTGCTAAAAAGACAGAAGAAGCTACTCATAACCTTTATGAGAAAATCTTCAGATTGCAAGCTTCTAATGAAACTAACTCTCATGAGTGGGGGTGGGACACATGTTCTGAAAAATCTTCCGAAGAATCTTTCCCTATTAAGTATGTTGACGTTGATGTAATTCATTTATATGGGGGACAAACATCATCTTACATACCACTTGAATTAGAATCACAATTCTATAGATTTCAACTTCATCAAGGACAATCAGAGATTAATCCAGAGAGTGACATCCTTAACTCGAATGAAATAACTAAAAAACATTGACACCTCTATTATGGTTATTGAGGTCTTTGAAACCAACCAATCAGACGATCCTATGCCATTAATACACCCAGAACTTATTGACTGGGAAACCACTGGACTCATTGAGATAAAGACCTTCCCAAATGATCATGTCATTTATTTGTATCTCAATGTTGTCGAACCTAAAAATCTGAATGTGTCTTCCACCAATAAATTCAATAATGCTATGTCTACTCATGGAGGTGTCAAATCTTTCAGTCGCAAAATTGAAATAAAAGAATCAAAAAATAGATCTAATGCTGAAAACCATATAATGAAAACATTAGATAAAGGAAAAGTAAAAAGAAAGGACGTATCTGATGGTAAAAAACTCCTCGAGGCACTTGAGGATGGGAGATTTAAAACTCTACTCGAACATTTTCAAGAGAGATCCAGAATATTGATTGAGCTGATAGAAGTAGTTAACATTGGTACCTCAGAAAATCCTAAGATCTTACATCTAGAAGCATCACTGTTAGAGAAAGAGAGAGAGAACTACAGTGGGTTCTTCAAGAGGAGACAAATCAACTACGCTTGGTCATATCTAGACATGCCAAGGTTAGATCTATAACTCATAATGCATCACCTAAACGTTGCTGCTGGAGCTAAATCCATCAAATAAAAACTGAGAAAGATGCATCCTCATGTAGCTCTTCTCGTCAAAGAAGAAGTTAAAAAGTTGTTGGATGTGGGATTCATAAGACCAGTTGCATATCTAGACTGGGTATTTGTGAGATTTTGCCAAGATCAAGAGGCAATGGAAAGCACAAATAAGAGAGAACAAAATAAATGATAGGAATAAACTGTATTCTATCAAGATGAAAATACTGATCAACTGGATCATCAATCATTACATATAATGAATATGAGTCTGCTTATATAGGCAAGGCTATATGGATATATGAGCACATAAACATGACAAGTGGCTCAATAAGAAACAAGGGTAGGTAGGAAATAGGTATGGGTAGGTAAGAGAAACAATATAAAAGTCCATGTGAGGTGGATCACCCACTGAATGTGGAGTGTAACAACAAGATCACACCATAAAAGGTGGAAATTCTCCTGCACAGACTATCCCAATGTGGCACAAACATCCAAGTGTCTTATACCCAAACTACTATGAGATGCATTTCCTAAGTAAACTTAAGTAAGGTGTAATAATATCCAAGATGAATAATTATTTACACCAACACCCCCCCTTAAGTGCAACTTAGGGGAATGCACTTAAGTCTACAATGCAACTAAGCAATGCAAGATGGGTCTCAGCTACTAGGCCATGTTAGGTACCCATGTACAAATGCAAATGCATGAAAACCAATGCAAGGAAATCTCTCACAAAGCAGGGAAAGAGAGAAAAACCCAATGGGAAAAAACCCTCCCCCAAAAGAGAGATAAAAACCAGATACAAAGAACTCTCATAGAAGTATGTGAAGGACAAAACCCCATGTGAGGAAAAAGTTACCCCCATATGAGAGAAGAAGAAGAGAGACTAGGAAGCCCCCCCTCAATCTGGAATTTGCACCAATGATAGAAGCTTGAAGATGAATGAAGAAACTGCTCCATGAACGTCGAACAACATTCCTCCCCTTAGAAAGAAACAAAATAGAAGGTGTATCCATGAAGTCTCCCCAACCATGAAGGGAAGATGAAGAAAAAATACTCATGATGAAAGGAATCTCTGAAAACTTCTCAAGTGTCCCCATGTCAATGCTGAAAGGTACCCCCTCCAAAGGTAGTAAACTATGCCACACTGCTGAAAAAGGAACTCCAAGATCTAGTGGAGATGAATGTAGAACAATATCCAAAGACACATATGTCTCCTCAAAACATAAAGATACCTCCTCCAAGTGTTGTACAAAAGTATCCACAATCATGTCAACCTCTAAAGATTGATCATGTAGAGAATGCACAAGAGGGTCAGAGTTATCCCTCACAACAATCAAAGAAGGATCATCTTCATTAAAGAGAATATGAATGTCATGAATGGTGTCTCCCAAATCTACAATGTAGGAGTCCACAAACAAACCTGCAATTTTTGTCAAGTAGGCATCCCAATCAACTGAAGCTGGAAGACATGAAATATCCTGCTGTACTGAATCATAAGAAGGCAAAACTGTCGCACTAGCTACATCATCAGGTGCAATAGGTGTTGTGATATCAATAGAAGGAGATGAAATGCAAGGCTCAAGAACGGGGTCACATGTGAGAATCCCCAAGTTCAAATGCCCAAAGTTCTACTCAAAATCTGAATCATCAACATAGGAAGAACCAACCTTATCAATAGGACCAAAATCTGAAAAAGAGTACAACCGAGATGCATGATCAACCACCCCAATCACAATGATAGCTCCACTCTCCAAGTCTCTAATGATAACTGAATCAGGTGTGAACTCCACAGTTTTCCTAGTTGCCTCATGTGTGATTTGATAGATGGAAAGAAGATTATTTGTCAAGTGGGGTACACACAACACATCATTAAAGGAGTTATCCCCAATGGAAATAGATCCTTTCCCAATCACATCCATGTATCTATGATTGCCCATCAAAATCTATGGCATGTGGCAAGGCTCAAATGTAGAAAACATAGACTGCGAAGATGCCATATGATGAGAAACCCCTGAATCTAGAAGCCATCTCCCTGAATCATGACTTGTAGTAGCACAAAGAGCTTGTCCCTTTCCTTTATCTATCCCAAAAGAGTGATCGTTTCCTTTATCCTTTGAAGAAGAAGCTGATGTAGACATTCTAGAAGGTAGGTTGACTCTATTCTTTTCAAGAAGATTCTTCAACTCATCAATATCCTTCTTATAACAATGATGTTCATCATGTCCCGACTTCTTGCAAAAAAGATTGTCCTTATATGATTTCCTCTTAGGTGAGAATGGTGAATCACCTTGTTGTGAAGAGGAAGATTGTGCTCCATCTTGTTGTGGTTTAGACTTAGGTTGCTTTTGATTCTTGCCTTTTCCTTGATTACTTTGATTCCCTTTGTTAGCCACCAAAGCTTGTAACTTTGAAGATTTGAGAATCCCCATTGTGGTCAACTTAGATTGCTCAAGTATCAACATCTCTGTGAATGAATCAAATGAGGGAGAAGTGTATAAGGAACCTTGAGCTAACCTATGGGTGTGAAAGCTAGATACAAAGGCTGCATACTCTGAAGGAAGCTTGTCCAACAAGTTATAAACCAATTGAGCATCCTTTTTGTCAATTCCACAATCCTTTAGCTTTGCTCTTAGCTCAGTTTCTTTTGAGACATAATCTTGGATTGTATCAAAATAATGGGGATCCAAAGTTGTGAGTTCACTATCAAGCTTGTAGCCCTTAATCTCATCAACTTGACCATACAATTTCTTAAAAATATCCCAAGCCTCTTTAATTTTTGTACACTTATCAATGTGAAAAATGAGGTCATCTGATACATACTTTCTAAGAGTTCCAAGTGCCATAGCATTCTTAGTAAGCCATTCAATTTGAGCATTAGGATCAGCCTTAGGATCAGGTGGTGCTGTAATAGTTTCATTTACATAATGAATGAGTCCTTTTTCCATTAGTTTACTCCATGGCTTAATTTTCCATGATGCATAATTATGAGGAGTTAAAATTGGTAATTTAGGAGAACCCATAGCACCAAAATGAAAAAACACAAGATAGAGAGAGGAACAATCACACAAGACACCCCCCCAAAATACTCAATCAAGAAATCCCCCCGAAATGGTGATTTTGGCACTTTATACTTAGTGCGTATACAATGGGCCACTTGAAAAACAAGGCAAAGTGGACTTATGATTTCAATTTACAACTTCTCAAAATGAGATCTGAGAGACTTCAACAAATACTGCTAGTGATCTAAACTGAGATCCAAGCAAAATGCAAGTACCAAATATGCCAAAAATGGCCAAATAATGAAAGTACAATTTCTACTTAAAATCACTGCAAACAAATGGAAGATTATGAAAGTAGACAAAAAAACATGCACTTTAAAAAAAAATGGCACTTGAAAAGGAGTCCATATGAGCCCAAACGAAGCCTCCAAAGTTGTAAAAATTAGGATTTCATGATTTCCGAAAAACCTGTATCCAAAAATTTAAAAACTATTGCACCACTGTACAGATCATGACATTCTACCCCAAAACAAAAAAAATTGCTCGAAAAAACGAGTCCGGATGAGTGATATCACTATTTGAAAATTGCCTCCAAAATTATAATTTCTAGAAAATTTCTGCTGCAGCGTCAAACTTCAAATGCCTCTAGATTTGGCCTCTGAAGTCCGATTTGGATAAAACTGACTTTCTCGGACCTCCTCAATCCAATGATAACCTCATATTTGAACCATCAAGCTTCAATAATAGCCCGCAATAGAAAACTTCAAAATACACAACCCCAAATAGCATCAAATTTCTCTGAATTAGCAAACCAGTGACACTCTAATGACTCTAATACCATGTGAGACATGGACCAGCTCTGATACCATGTGAGATTTTGCCAAGATCAAGAGGCAATGGAAAGCACAAATAAGAGAGAACAAAATAAATGATAGGAATAAACTGTATTCTATCAAGATGAAAATACTGATCAACTGGATCATCAATCGTTACATACAATGAATATGAGCCTGCTTATATAGGCAAGGCTATATGGATATGTGAGCATACAAACATGACATGTGGCTCAATAAGAAACAAGGGTAGGTAGGAAATAGGTGTGGGTAGGCAGGAGAAACAATATAAAATTCCACATGAGGTGGATCACCCACTGAATGTGGAGTGTAACAACAAGATCACACCATAAAAGGTGGAAATTCTCCTACACAGACTATCCCAATGTGGCACAAACACCCAAGTGTCTCATACCCAAACTACTATGAGATACATTTCCTAAGTAAAATCAAGTAAGGTGTAATAATATCCAAGATGAATAATTATTTACACCAACAGTATCCAATATTGTACCTGTTTCCAAACTAGACAAAATTAGCAGAGTGTGCATAGACTTCAGGGACCTGAATAAAGCATGTCCAAAAGATGATTTTCCACTACCAAGCATCAATATCATTATAGATATAACAACCAAACATGATATTTTTTCCTCTAATGGATGGATTGTCAAGGTATAACCAAATTAAAATAACACCTGAAGATCAGGAGAAAACAACTTTCACATGCCCCCAGGTACTTTATGTTGGAACGTCATGCCATTTGCGCTCAAGAATGCAAGTGCTACATGTCAAAGAACTATGACAACTATTTTTCAAGATATTATACATACATACATGGAGAATTATGTAGATGACATACAAGCAAAATCACACACACGAGAAGAACATTTGGAAATCCTGTATAAGATATTTCGAAGGCTAGAACTATACAAGGTGAGGTTAAATCCAAAAAGGTATGCTTTTGGGATCACATCAGGTAAGCTTCTGGGATATATTATTTTAGCTTGGTTTATAAAGTGGATCCAACTAAGGTGAAGGCTATAATGGAATTGGAATAACCTAATAAAATCAGCCAACTATGTTCTCTCCAAGGAAGGATGTAGTCTATAAGAAGATTCATTGCTCAACTAGCTGATAGGTGTCATCCATTCACTCACCTATTGCACAGGGATGATAAATGTAAACAAGCCTTTGATAAAATAAAAGAGTATCTGGTAACTCCACCTATCTTGGCATCACCAATCAAAATAAAGCCTTTGTTTCTCTACATTTTTTCCATAGAGGTATCATTGGCAGATCTCCTAGCATAGAAAGATCGATAAGGAACAATGTGAGCCATCTATTACATCAGCAGGACCTTGGTTGCCTACAAGCTTAACTACACATCAATTGAGAAAACATGCTTAGCAGTAGTTTTTACATCCCAAAAGCTGCGACAATATATACTTACTCATTCAGTCAAGTTAATAGCAAAAATAGACCCTCTGAAATATCTTCTCAGCAAATAAACATTGACAAGCCGACTAGCAAAATGGGTCATGATCTTAAGTGACTTCGATATTGAGTATGTCGATAGAAAGGCTATAAAAGGAAAAGTGATTGATGATTAGCTAGCAGAAGCACCCCTGCATGACAATACTCCATTGTAGATTGAATTTCTTGATGCAGATGTTCTCACGACCAATAAGAAAATCTGGGAACTATATTTTGATGGCTCCTACACACAACATATATCAAGCATTGGCATACTCTTCATAACACCTCAAGCGCATACAATCCCAAAATCGTATAGATTGAGATTTTTATCTACCAACAATACAACAAAGTATGAGACTTTAGTCATTGGAATCAAAATGGCTATTGAATGGAACATCAAAGAGCTACAAGTCTATGGAGATTCTCATTTAGTGATCAATCATATTGATGACAGATATCAAACCAAGGGTGATAAACTCGTGCCTTATAAAAAGTTGATTGACAACTTCAAAAAGTACTTTGTTAAGATCACTTTCACACAAATCCCAAGGAATGATTAAAACATAGTAGCAAATGCCATGGCTACCATTGCATCTCTCTTGAAAACACAAGAAAAGAAAGAGCATTACAAATTCCTCATGGAATAATTGTTTTACCTAGCTCACAACTCCCCTGATACCCAACTGGTTTGTCAAATATCCAAACCCAATTTCTCTTGCTATGGCCAAACTTACACATCTAAAAGATAATATCCTTCCTCTCGACCTCTCAAGAAACCAAAAGAGGAATTTTATCCGTCAATCCGATCCTTATACTATAGTCATTGATACCCTTTATAGACAAGGTCTGGATGGTACTCTCCTTAGGTTCCTCAACCATGACAAATCTAAGAAGGCTTTAAACAAAGTCCACAAAGGTATTTGTGGCACTCATACAAGTGGTCTCACGTTAGCTAAGAAACTCTTACGATTGGGTTATTGATGGCCAGCTATGGAAAAAGATTCATTCACATATGCTAAGAGGTGAAAACAATTCCAAATCCACAACAATCTCATACATGCACCAGCATAGGAACTCCATCCTCTGGCAATTTCATGGCCTTTTTCTCAATGGGGTCTAGACTTGGTGGGTAAAATTCATCCTTCTTCTTCTAATGAACATAAGTTCATCTTTGTAGCAACATAATATTTTACCAATTGGATTGAGGTAGTACCTCTAACAATAGTCACATGGAAACAAATTTCCTCCTTTATTTTAAATTACATTATCTGCCACAATAGTATTCCCATTTACATCATCATGGATAATGAAAGACCATTCAGGAATAAAGATGTCCAAAATATTTGTGATAAATTCCACATCCGGCATATATTTCCCATGCCAAACTATCCTCAGGGGAATGGTCAAGCTGAAGCATCAAACAAAACTATCCTGAAAGTCCTAAAGAAAACATTTAATGAGGCTAGTAGAGACTGGCATGTTCAGTTGAATCCTGCTTTATGGGCTTACTGTTCTAGTATTCGTACACCCACTAAGGCAACAATGTATTGTCTTCTGTACAAATTAGAGGCAGTCTTACCTATTGAAGTAGAGATACCTTCTCTATGATTATCATTAAAAGGGTTCATTCTAGATGAAGAATAATGGGTGTCTAGATTGCAAGAACTAGAATTGCTACAAGAGCGTTGCCAGAATGCTTCTGACCACCTGAAGGCATGTCAGAAATAATTGAAAGGAGCTACAATCACAAAATCAAACCTAGAATGTTCCAATTGGGAGATCTAGTCTTGAGGGAAAATCCACGCAACCACCAAGATCGAGAGAAACAGGGAAAATTTGAACCAAACTGGTTAGGCCCTTTTGTTGTAGTTGTTGCATTTGGGTCTGGAGCCTATAAATTTTCAACACCAAAAGGTGGCTGGTTCAATGAATCAATCAACACTATGCATCTGAAAAGGTTCTATGTCTTAAAAGCAAGGAAATCCAAAAAAAACTGAAAAAGCAGAAAATACGAAAACAGTGAAAAATTAAAAAAAAAATGGAAAAAGTGCAATTAAAATAGATGGTGAAAACCTAGCAATAGGGGCTATCTATCAGCTGGCTCTTCTATCTAGGATTTTGTACTTTCTTTTTGCATCCTTCCATCGCATTTGTACATATCCATCATAAAGGCCATTGTACATAATCAAGCACTAGCATTCCGCCATGGCTTGGATCATCGTGTACATCCATGATAAATTTGTTTCTAGATTGGGGAAAAAAATCTAGAACCTAGCTAGGGGAAAAATAGACATTTGAGCTTAAACAAAACAAACAATCACAACAATTAGACAACACTTATTACTTGAAAACTGAGACATCCAACGTTGAACACAAGCTCAAAAACTTACAACACATCAACTGTCAAATGTCAAACATTACAAAATAAATATCAATGGATGATATCTTATGAATAATGGTTTAAATGCTTTAGCTTGAATTGTTCAACTGCAATATTCTTGATTTTCATTATCATATTTCCTGAGTGACTCAAGGATGTCTTGACTACAGGAAAGAGGAAGGAACGTGATATTTTATTGTCTGTTGTTTTAAATTAATCATTAATATGTGTAAGTTTGTCTCAAGACAGGATCCACAAGGCATCATCGAGGAAATTTTGGATTTGCACATATAAATGATTAATTCTTATCTATTTTACGCAGGCAACACTCAAGTCATCTTGGTTCAATTATACTACGATGCTTGTACTAACTTGCAATATCAAAACCTAGGGAAGGAGTGTTCATGTCATCATGCTTCAATTATAGCATTGATGTTTGCACTCTCTTGCCACATTGTAATGGCTCAATGATGATAGAAAGCATGATCAAAATGATCGGTCCAATCACAACATTTCATTCAATAATGATTTGCATATTTAGACTAGATTGCATTTCATTTTGCAT
The DNA here is from genome assembly GCF_030272615.1 of Cryptomeria japonica. Lineage (NCBI taxonomy): Eukaryota > Viridiplantae > Streptophyta > Pinopsida > Cupressales > Cupressaceae > Cryptomeria > Cryptomeria japonica. The sequence continues at coordinate 2,800,505 of NW_026728835.1, read as the reverse complement.
GGAAATGTTAGGTGCTCACCTTTCCAAGGCTAAAGGCTTCACAATGGTGTTATATCTCTTATTAATTGATAGAGTACATTGGACACTAACAAAAATAAAGCAAATCATCCATCCTACATTATAGGTCAATCCATTACATTTTGTAGCATTTCATCATAATCATTTATTTTAGTTAGTTCATTCATGACATATAACATCACATCTTGTACAATATTGCATTATATTCCCTACATCCATCTCATATCATCATGCATAAGTAAACTCATAAAAACAACAAAAGAATGGAAGGCATCACAACACATATAGTATCATCACATGACCATACATTAAGATCAATCGACATCTCATAAGCATATTCATCACATCACATATAAAATCACTGGATATTTATACATTAGGAACCATTGCTTTAATAATTAACATAAGAGAATAAGGACATATAGAATCATGGCATCATACATTTCATCATTCATAAGAATATACATCATCATAAGTACGATTCATCATGCATTGTATTCAATCATCAATAAAAACTCATAAGTGATATCATCATATAGAAAGTAAAGCATAGAGTGTAGATAAGTACATCCATCATGAAGCAGGTAGAACAATAATATCGACCACATCTCATATATAATAAAAAATAATTGAGGTCGAAAGTACAATGATATCATGAAAATCTTGGAGATACATCACAAAATACATTACAAGAATCATCAATGCCTCATTACAAGGGTGTATACATCAATAATCAATGTCTCATGATGTCTATCAACTAGGATATGGGGCAGAACTCTGTCCAGATGCGGTCGGTCTAGCAACACCCCTTGATGCCCCTACACCTGGGTACCCAACTAGGGGATCTCTCCAAAGTGGCCCTGTCATTCCTCAACTCTCAGACTAACTTCGTCCTGATCTCATACTTCTCTCCTTTGCGAAACTAGGAGCCCTCCGATCTGTAGGAACAACTGCAAAACACATAGCCATATAACACCTGGCCTATCGAGTCGAGAATTGAACCATCCAGAGGACCCTCCCAGAACTAGTCCATGTTGAAGTTGTCACCTACATCTCTTCTTGTCAGCACCTGTCCAAAGCTGCATCTCTCTCTGCTATCAATGTGGCAATTTGTGCCTGCATCTGAGCCTATCTTTGTGCCATCTAGTCTTGTAACTATGTAATCTGAGCCTTTAGCTACTACACTTGGCTCTGTAGACCACTAATTTGCACCTGTTGGTGATAGGACGACATCTAGATGAGTATCCACCATGGTGCCTCTATTTTTTGTGCCTCTATTTGTGGTACCTCTACTTGTCGTACCTTTTGTGGTGCCTGGTGCACCTATACTACCTGTTCTAACCTCCTACGTTTGACCGCTTGAGTCTCCCAATCACTAGGAAACTCTCTGGAAGGCCTAGAGTTGCCAGCTCCCACTACACTTGTTGTTGAACTACCACGCTCATCACCTCCATCACCTCCTACACCTCTGCCATCATCTCCATTATTGCAATAATCTCCACCATCTCCCTCACCACCTTCTCCTCCCTCGTCTCTTTCTCCCCTCCATCTGAAATCCCCGCATGGTGGTCTATCCTCCCCATCATCAAATCTTAGCGTTGGCTCATCAATACAAGACAATCATGAGAAAGGATGTGTCAAAAATGACCGGGCATACTCAAATGTAGTCCCTAAATCAATCACACCAGCTAGGTAGCCCCAATCCTGTCCCCCAAGTGCCTGATACTCTACACATGCCTACTCGTACAATATAGTAGGCCCCCAAGAGGCCACATCCTGTCTTCGACGTGTGTAGATGGAAGTACCCTATGGTGGTCCCTGCACTCTATCATATTGTCACAACACTCGGGTGATGTTATATGGTGTGGAGCCAATGAAGTAGTGTGAAGTAAAAACATAACTCATCTCAAGTGCATCCTCAACCCGTGGCTCACAATCCCTGTATGGCCTCCAAATAATAGTATTGAGATCATCCAAAACTCATCTCCAATACTCAAGTTTTCCCATCTTTCATTGGACAACCACACCTGTATAACCATAAATGTAAGGTCTCTTGGTTGGATGATCTCTATCTGCCAAAGGGCATGAAATGGCCAAGTGATCCCAGGTCCATATCTGTAGTAAGGTCACTCCTGCTAGTAAGGCAACTGATCCCTGATAAAACACTCTATGTAAATCATGGTACAAGTGAGCTAACATGCAGGATCCCTAAGAGAACCTCGTACCCTGTGTAATCAATGGCTCAAGCAAGCGACCCCATCCAATTGATAATCCCTTTGACCTATGGTCAGGACAAAGGAATCCTTCAATGAAACTTGCTAAGATTGAAGGAAGTGGTGTGTATGCAAGATCAATCATCTCTTGCCAAGGGATATCATAACCATAGATCTGATCATCATGGAAGACCCTCCTCAAGGCATCTGTCCCACCTTGCTCATATAGATCATAGTACACAATATCTCCAATGACAAGTATCTGCAATATCCAGTAGACATCCTCCAATGTCACTGTAATCTCGCCAGTCGATAGGTGAAAAGTGTTATGCTCATTGTGTCATCTCTCGGTCAGCGCGGTCAATATACCTTGATTAATCGTATATCGAGGCATGTCAATCAAGGAATATAATATACCTATATCAATCAAATCAAGCTCCACCTGTGTCAAACTTGAGATCAACTGCCACATCTTTGGGAAGTGCTCTCGAGATTGGAGAACACCTAAGAGCTCCTACAATCATATCATATAAGCATATTATTAACTTGATTTATCTATCTATCTATCTATCTATCTATCTATCTATATATCAATATATCTCGCTCTTGTGATATTTATATCAAATCTTGTTGAGAACTTATCAGGGACTCTCATTTATCATGAAGTCGTCATCTATCCTATCCTATTAGGTACACAAATTGAGATAATCGAAACTGATCAACAACCTTAATCAATCGGGAGTATATAAATCAATTTCTTATTCAATATGATATCAAACACAAATCAGACCCATCATAACCCTATTGACATCATGATGCTAAATCAACTTAAGGTACCAAGCACGGTGACATAAAAAAACCCTGTCATTTGGTTTCCAAATACCAAATTGTCTTAAGAGAGCTGAAATACACCATCATCACAAAAAGCTAAAATTTCGAGTATCAAAATTCACATTATCCACAAACACTAAATCAGATTGAAAATTTAGGCTTGCCAACATATCAAAGTGCTAGGGTTTATACCCAAAGCGGTTAATCGTGACATCGTACCACAAGTGTCCTCATGACACTATATTTTTAATTGGAAGCGCTAGGTGCTCAACCCATAGTGCCTTCCCACCTAAGAGCTATAAGACTAAATTAGAACGCTATGTGCTCGAGACTAAGCGCCATCTCCCTAGGGCGCTAGGCGCTTAACATGTAGCACCTAGGAATGATCCAAAAGTGCTAGAACATGACAACGCCAGTGCTCACATCGGTAACACCAACACACAAAATGATACCACTAACTCTCAAGGCCTAATGTCAGTACGCAAAGCAAATCTTCAGCTGAAAACCTAAAGCATCGGGCATTGAAACGCTGGCATGGACATCCAAGAACATCGAGTTTTTAGTCGTCAATGCCACCAAAAATCCTAGTGGCCTTGATGCATAATGACGCCAAGAGAATAGCCATTGACGCTGCCCAAAAAACTAAGAGTCAATTTTCTAAATCAGCTAAAATTTTAAAATCAATGACAAACAATTTAAAAAATAAAAATGCCTATACGAATACCCAAAACGCCAAAACGTCGAATCAAGAAATCGATGAAAAATGTCAAAAACCCGAAAACCCATAATGTTAAATCAAAAAACACAAACACCCATGTATGATAAGCCAAAATGTTAAATTGAAAACTACAAACATTACATGATTTTCCAAAAACGTTGATTTCTAAAATCGGCTAAATCATCAAAATTTAATTTTTCATTTATAAAAAATTAGCAAAAACATGCAAAGAAAGGTTTTCTAAGGGTATGTATCAGAGGACCATAGGTTGGAGGATGCTCATGTCACTGGACTCGCTTGAACCTATGCTATTGGTAAGGGATCGTCATTTCCTCTTGAAAACTCAAATTTTAAATGCACAAATAAAATAAGTGGTAAAAAATTCTTTTTACCTTTTAACTTTAAAGAGAGGTTAACAAGGGCATTTAAGTGGGATGAATTTTCAGACTTGTTTTAAAATCAATCAATTTAATCACCATGACAAGGCAGCGTTTTAATTTTTTTATCACAAGATGAATTAGATACAATCTAAAAAAAGTAAAAAAAATATTAAATTTCAAAAAATCGCAAAAATCCTAAAATTTCGCAAACAAAAAAATTATTTGATTCATCTCCCGAGGGGCATCCTCATATCGTCATCTATCAATCAGTGTCTGGGGCATCGTATCATATTGAATCTGCATCAAATTGATTTTTTTTTTAATCAATGCATTGTCACACATTGCTTCAAAGAGGGGCAAAATGTATACACTCAAAAATGGTCTTGAGATAATTGATTAAATATACAGTTATTTAATTAATCAACCTTCCCAATTAATTAAATACGCAAGCGATTTAATTAATTGCCCCTTTTAATTCCTCTACTTGTGACTAAATCTAAGGATTTATTCATTTAGTTCATTCAATAATTCCCATTGGTTAATTAATCTAAACTAATTAATTCCCCCCCCACCATCAAATTCAATTATTCTAATCTTATAATTAAATAAAATAAATAAATCATTTATTGAAGAAAATTATATATTTCCTAATTATTTGAATTTCTAAATTCAAATGAACACATGGCTCCTACCTTTAACCATCTTCTAACCTCCTATCCTAACTACCCACTAACCTAACCCATTCAATTTTACCATGGGTCTAATAAACCCTATCCTTCCTAACTTGCACATTCTAACATCTTTCTAACCCATTTGGAGTGTACAGACCCCTTTAAGGACACATGACAATTTGGCCACATGTCTTCTCCTCTTTGACACTTTCCCTCTCATGAGCAATTGGCTAAAGATCCTTGCCACTTGTCACCATAGAGATGACATGTGTCTCTCCCTACAACCTCTTCTCCAACTTCCTCAATCCTCTCCTTTGATACCTCCGGATTGAATCTTGACCATTGATTCCTACCACCTCAGCCTTTGCCTACAAAATCCTATAGATACCCCTCATTTTCATCAGTCAAACCCCCTGCATCTTAGCTTAATTTACATTATTATTATCTTGCAATATGCATTTACCAATTAGCATAATTTGAGCATCATGTTATCATAATCTTGCATTTAATCTAGAATCATGTAGCTACTCATATCTTGAGTTGTCATCTTGATGATCATTGCTTGCTACTAAGAGCCACACCTATCAACCTTCAAGGTCCTTGAGATTAGAGGAGGATGGAACATCATAAAGAAGGCTAAGTTGTATTTCTTTTTTCTAAATTGCTTCCTAGTTTTAATATTTGTTTCATCTGTGTTGTTTTATTTTGTCTAATGATTGACACACTTTTTAGACACACACTAATCAATCATCCATCCAAGTTGAGTTGTCAGTCGGTCTATGCAAGGTGATTTGCAGTTGCAATTAAACAATCTTGATCTCTATCAATTTCCACACATTTTTTGCATTCAATTCATTAAATAAAATATTAATGTCATTAAAACCGCAAGTACATGATTTCTACAATTTTCTCGAGCGATGGGTTTCTCTTAACTAGGCGGCATGATTAAATTGGCTACAAGTCAACAAAAATAGTTGTTACCATCTTTATATAAAAACAAAATTAATTATGTAGAAACATTATTTAACTACATGAATCTCATGATAACCTAATCAAATATGATAATATAAAAAAATGCTTACATATGCATATAATTTGTGGCATTTGAATCTCATACTTAGAATGGAAAGAATAAGTCTTTAATAAGTTGAATCCTTATCAAAGGGGCTAAAATTTTATCTTTGAAATTGATTTATGAAGGACATATATTATAGAGCATTTTACATACCATGTGGGTCTAAAGGATAATGCTTGAAAATGATTTTTATTTTTTTTAAGGAATGAGTAATAATAAGTTGTATTAATACATGTAAAGGGGGAATTAAAGAGAATTTACAAATTAATTATTTTTCTATGGATACACTTTTAAAGTATTATAGACAATCATTGTAAAAAAAATTAATGAGAAATAAAAAATCTTTAAAAGGACTGTTTTTTTTCAAGAATTTTAAAGTAAAATGTAAATTTGCATCAACAAATTATAATTTTATTTATGAGATTTATTTTACGAAATTAATGATATTTGAAGACTTAATTACTTTTTGTAGGTAATTTCAAATTGTAGTTAGCTAAAACTCTCATTTGTTGGCGGAAAACAACTATGTCAGGAGCAAGAGAAGGAGTGGGAGTCAGAGCTGGAATTGGCGCGTGAACTACTTCAGGTTTGAATTTTCTTTCCACTGGATCTGGGAGCCCAGGGGAACCCCCCCCTGATTCTTTTGATGGGGCCTTGAATGATACTTGGGATGGTGGTACCAATACTGCCAATGGTTTTTTTGTCACCTCCGACAAAACTGGTGAGGTTGAGGGCCCCAATAATAAGATTCCCTCTATGGAATGCAACAAGAAATGGGCCTCTCTTTTTTCAACAAATCTTAAAGGCAAGGCCATTTTTGTTGGTAGTGCATAAGGTGGATCGAGACTTTGGCGCTTTCTCCATGTCCATTCTGGATAGTATTTTAGATCAGAATATGGCTCATATGAATTTAGTCTCGGTTGGAAAATTTATCGGCCCACACCCAAATATTGAGGTTGTTCATTTCTGGGTGGCAAGGAAATGAAAAGGTAAAGGTCAAATTGATGTTGTGGCTATGGTTGGTGGCTTCTTCTCCTTTTCATTCTCTTGTGAAGAATATTTTTGATCTGTTCTAGCGGGAGGTCCTTGGATGCCAAGAAAAGCTTTGCTAGCCCTTAAAAATGGGAACTAGGTTTTAATCCCAAAGTCTGGGAATGTAATGAAGCCCCTATCTGGGTTAGAATGGGAATGTAATGAAGCCTCTATCTGGGTCAGACTGCCAGGTTTACCCGTTCTAGGGAGAAGAAATTTTTGCAGGTATTGCTTCCTGTTTTGGGGATCTAATCTCAGTCGACCCAATGACTGCAGCAAAAAGATGTCTGGTCTATGCTAGACTATGTGTTAGTGTCAAACAATCTTCAAACCTACCTTCTGAGGTAGATATTTTCTCCAATCTCTGCAGATGGGTGCAAAAACTAGAGTATGAATCCATCCCCTTTGCATGTTTCCACTGCAAAAAAGCTGGTCACAGAGCCTTCCTCGACTATTTTGGGCTATGATTTGGTTGGCTCTAGACCTGAGCCAATCATTCCCACTGACCTTGACTCGAACAACTCGGAACCTATTGAGATTGTTGGGGATCCCTCTATTTTGAATGTCCCCTGCTTTGACAGGGTTTCCCCAATCTCTACTGGATCTGCCCAGGATATTCTCATTCAGTTTATTGTTGATATGGATAACACTTCTAAGTTAAATCCCTAGACCTACCCCTTGCAGGATCCCCCTCATGAGGACACGACTCCTTTTATTGACGTCAAGCCCAAAAATAGAAGAAGGAACTCCCCTATTGACCAATTGACCCTGACTCCTGGAGGGGTCTTAACCAGAAATAGACAAAGAGCAGACTATGGGTCAGATTCAAGGGGGATGGGGAGACCTTATAATGTAGTTAGCAGAGATATATAGAGTCAGGTTGCCATTGCAGATGGAGCTTAGAGAACATTACGATAAATCTGGATGGGATCCCCCCCTCATGCAAAATGAAGGTCATTGAATGGAATATAAGGGAATTAAACCACCCCCATAAGCATGACCTTCTATCTAATTTGGCCAGAGATCACAAGCCTGATATATGTCTTGTCCAAGAAATGAAAATGCCTAGTAAAGTGGAAAAACTCAAACTGGCAATTTTTGGAGATTGTGGTGTTCACTGTGTGGATGCTGATGGTGCTTCAAGAGGTATCACCATCCTTTGGAATCTAGAAATCCTATGTGGTAAGGTGGTTCTCTCTTCTCCCAATCACATTGCTACTATATTCTTTAATCTTAAAGATGGATCCTCCTGGATCATTTCCAACATCTATGCTCCTAATGGGAGATCAACTAGGAAATCTTTATGGTCTTCCATTTGCCTTGCCAGATCTCTCTTCCCTAATGAGAAATGGATCCTTTTGTGTGATTACAATACCCCTCTTTCTAATCTAGAAAAATCTAGTGGTATACCTATTTCTATTGATAGTAGACAACACTTGGCTGACATGATCAACTCTTTGAGCCTTTTAGATCTTGATCTTATTGGGGCCAAATTCACCTGGTCCAACAGACGCAATGGGGAGGATCTTATCTCTTCAGATTGGCTCTAGATGTCCTCCTGCACACTCAATGCCTTAGCCCATCTTGGATCAGATCAATTTCCCATCTGCCTCTCAGTCTCTTCGTTGTCTGTAAGAAAGGCGTACCCCTTCAAATTTGAGAAAATGTGGTGAATGGCCCCGAAAATCCAAGATAAAATTTTGGAGTGGTGGAATATTGATATCCAGGAAACGACTATGTTTCATATAGACAAGAAGCTCTCCAATGTTAAGTCTAATATTCAATGCTGGAATAAATCCACTTTTGGAAACATCTTCAAAGCTAAAGAGAAGCTCAAATTGGATCTTGTGGAGGTTCAAGAGCATATCCAAGCTTATGGGTTTGATATTGATGTCTCGAATAAAGAAATTGATATTTTGACCAAATTACATGATATTATCTCCAAAGAAGAAGAATTTTGGAAGCAGAGATCTAGAGCCTTATGGCTCAATAGCGGTGACAAAAACACTAAGTTCTTCCACATGAAGACTCTTAAGCATAGGGCTATTAAAAGAATAAAAAAAATTTAGATTGGGTAGAGATGGGTTGATAAGAATGATGAGATTTGTCAGGAAGCCATCATTTTTTTCTCCAAGCTCCTTTTTGTGGACGACCCTCTTCATTCTTCAGCTCAGATTGAAATCTTGCAGGAAATTCCCTCCATCATATCTATGGACGTGAACTTGGAGCTTACCAAAATTTCCTCCCCTGAGGAAGTTTGCAATGCGATTTTCTCTTTTGAAGGTAACAAGGTCCCCAGACCTAATGGTTTCCCTCTTTTTTTCTTTTAAAGTTTTTGGCAGATTATCGGCTCTGATGTGGTCGCTGCTGCTCAACAATTTTTTCAATCCCGCTCTCTCCTGAAGGAACTGAATGCCACCTTCCTAGTCCTCAGCCCTAAGAAATTTGAGGCTTTCTCTTTTCAGGATTTTAGACCTATTAGCCTTTGAAACTCTATTTATAAAATATTCACCAAGATTCTTGTGCTCAAGCTTAATATTTTCATCCCCTCCTTAATCTCTAAACATCAAAATGGATTTGTGCCTAGGAGGCAGATCCTGGATTCTGCTATTGTGGTTCATGAGAACTTCCACTTCCTTTCAATTAATAAAAAATTGGGCTTTCTCCTAAAACTTGACCTGCTGAAATCTTTTGCTAGAGTTAATTGGTGCTTCCTCCTCAGAATCCTCAGGGCCTTTGGTTTCGGAGATAAATTCATCGAGATTATTGAGCAATGTGTTTCCACCCCAAAATTCTTTATGTTGATTATTGGATCCACCTTCGGTTTTTTCTCTGGGTCTAGGAGCATAAGACAAGGAGATCCTCTATCTCCTTTCCATTTCATTATGATGAGTGAAGCTCACAGTAGAATAATTCAGAGGGAGGTCAGAAATGGCAATATTACGGGCCTTCGGCCCTCCTCTCAGGCCCCCAATTGCTCTCACCAATAATTTGTTGATGACGCTCTCTTGATGGGGGAAGGTTCGATCAAAGAAACCAAGAATTTAAAAATGATTATGAATATATATGAACATGGCTCGGGATAAAAAATTAGTCTGCCTAAAAGCTCCATCTTCTTCTTTAACATTCCTGAGCACAGGAAAGTTAAGATTGCCTCGATTATTGGCTGCAAAATTGCAACTTTTCTTGATTCCTATCTCGGCCTTCCTCTCTGCTAGGCCCCGACTCCTGACTCTTTTTGGGTGAATCTTATAGATAAATTCCAGAACAAATTGGCTAGATGAAAAGGCGCCTTGCTAAGCCAAGCTGGTAAGCTCCAATTACTCAAAGCCTTGCTTGAGATCCTCCTTGTTTATGCTATGAGCCTATTCAAAATCCCAGGCAAAATAGCAAATAAATTGGAAAGGATTCAAAAAAAAAATGATGGACTAGAACTGAATCCAAAAATATATTACACCTTGTGGCTTGTAATCAAGTTTTCTTTCCCAAATCCATGGGAAGTCTAGATATCCAGAATTTGAGAGACTTAAATAAAGCTCTGATGTCTAAGCAGCTATGGAGATGTCTTAAGGAGAATAATGAATGGACTGGTATATTCAAACTTAAGTACCATATTCCTGATATCCAAAACACTCTAGAAACTTATGATCTCCCCAACGCAGTTTCTGATTTTTGGAGCAATTTCTTTGGCTCCTCCAAAGTTATCTTGCATGGCTGAATTTTAATATTTCACTTACCTTTGAAATAAGGCAGAGTTAAATCCTCTTCATACCACTCCCGTTGTCATTTTCTGCAATATTCTTTTAATTTTATAATACACTCACATTCAAGAAAATAGTAGCCATCATGTTTCAATTTAAAGAAGAGGGCCCAACAAAATTAAAACAAAAATCTTTTTATAGATACATCTAGTTATTTCAATTTGTTTGAAAAATATGGTGCTAATGCATATTGAGAGAAAGAAAAAAGAAATATTGTTAATTTTAATCAATCAGATGTGAAAAATTTGGAAAGCATATTAAATAAGAGAATATATGTTAAGATAATACAAAAAAATTATCAAAAATTGAAATATATTGCTGAAAAAGAAAATATGATGCAATTTAAAAAAATTAATTTTGGACTATTTATTTGTAACTATTTCCTAAGTTCCTATGTCTATAAAAGACCATATGATTGATCAATTTAAAAGCATTAGAAATTGTTCATAGCTATGATGGATAGTGAATATCAACAATAAATAATAAATAAGCAATAATTAAACTTTTGATGTCATGAATTTAGTGGGTACTTTTTAGGTATATGTATTTAATAATTCTTGATTTTTGGTGGATACATTGTGTTTTCAATTTCAAATAATAAAATATTTTTAAAAAAATGTTGATATTTTTTTACTGTCCTTAATATTTAATTAAGAAAGATTCTAATTATAAATCTTCCTTTTGAATCTCATCAATTGTTGATGTTTATAAAATGAATTTTGATAATTAAAAGTTATACTAGCCAACATATGTAGAAGTGTTATTTTTAAGTGTTTTTTTTAAAGTTATTTTTTAGGAAATAAAATAAATATTAAAGTAAAAGTTTTGGTAGTCTTCAAAAGTTTGAATATTGTTGATTCATTTAATTTTAGATGATTAGAAGTGGAATTGGACACTATGTGGTAATTTATAGTTCAAAAAATAATTAATTGAAAATTTGAAGCTTGAGTTGTGTATTACATTTAGTAATGAGGATGATGAATATTAAATTTTTAATAAGTTGAATTAATTTAATACAATCCATAAAAAATATTTTTGTTTTCTATAGGAAAAAAAAGTAATCTTTATAATTATTTATTTTTTCATTATTAGGACCATCACTTTTTTCTTGAGAACCTTCAGATGATCAAAAGGACATTCCTCTAGACACGCATGGAAGAGAAGAAGAGGTTGGCATTGGTTGCATGCGACAAGGTTTTCTATCTGAAAGATAAGGGGGGATTGGGAATTAGGAAAATCTTAGAGTTTAAAAAAGATCTCATGGCTAAAACTGGATGGAAATTGGTCCTTCACAAAGCCAAATGGTTCCATATTATGAGTGCTAAATATCTTCATCAGGAAAAGTTCTACAAAATATTGAATTCTGAGGGGCTCCCCAATAGTTCCAAGATCTAGAATAATATCCTCAAGTGTAGGAGCATTATCTCTTTGGGTCTGAAATGGCTTATTGGTAATAGGGGCAACATCCACTTCTAGGAGGATACTTGGATTTGGGACAAACTGTTGGCTTCCTTGCCCTCTCTCAAGAGACTACAAGATTGTTCTATGCCCTCAAAACATATGGTGTAGGTGCTATTACATGGATCATGCAATGCTTTAATAAATGACTATCTTCTATGTGTCTTTGAATCAAAAGAAACAAAATATGTAGTTGTTGATGAATCATTATTGGATTGAATATTTATGGAAGAATTCTAGTTGGATACATATAAAAGTACCATCTTGCATGAATTTATTTTAGTTGTATTAAAATAATAAAAAATAAATTCATTTCTAAAGAGAGAAAAACATGTTGAAGATCATGGGCACCTCACTATATTGAAAGTATAATGTTATCTCCAGTTCCATCACATTGAAGATCATGGACACATACTATATACTGGATTCTTATCCCCCACTTATTAAAACCTTCGTGCAGTGATTTATTTTTTAGGTGATGTCATTGAGGAGGAGTGTGCATGTCAATGACACCACCTAGTGGCTAAATCCTTTGTTTTAAGTCCTATGGGCACATTATTGTAAGTTTGACGGATGTTTTAAGTCCTATGGGCACCGTGTATTAAATCCTACGACCATATTGTAAATTGTTCTCCTTGTAAATCTTCCACTTGTAAATGTATTGTATATAGAGCTACAAAAACTATGTAATAAACCTAGGGAGAGGGGTGGCTAATTTGAGGAGACTGCAACTCCAATGTAATTTTTTATAAGACCCCATAGCATCATTTTTTAAACACTAGGACTATACATTATGACAAGATGACTTTCATGTAGTCTGGAATGCATGATCTTCATGTTGGCATATATTTGTGTCCATGTTTATCTTTGTCAAAGAAGACCTACATTACTAGGGTACTTCATTTTTCTTTTATGGAAATTGACATGTGATTCCCTATTAACATTGAGGGGGAGTGTTATAAGAACATAATGTTATTAGGGGTCAATACCCTTATAACATATATATAATGTGCCCATGTGTGCATGTCAATGACACCACCTAGTGGCTAAATCCTTTGTTTTAAGTCCTATGGGCACATTATCATAAGTCACATAGGTAGATGTTTTAAGTCCTACAGACACATTATCATAAGTCCTACGGGCAAATGTTTTAATTCCTATGGGCAAATTATCCTAAGTCCTACATGCATATATTTTAAAGTCCTATGGGCACATTATTGTAAGTTTGATGGATGTTTTAAGTCCTATGGGCACCATGTATTAAATCCTACGACCATATTGTAAATTGTTCTCCTTGTAAATCTTCCACTTGTAAATGCATTGTATATAGAGCTACAAAAACTATGTAATAAACCTAGGGAGAGGGGTGGCTAATTTGAGGAGACTGCAACTCCAATGTAATTTTTTATAAGACCCCATAGCATCATTTTTTAAACACTAGGACTATACATTATGACAAGATGACTTTCATGTAGTCTGGAATGCATGATCTTCATGTTGGCATATATTTGTGTCCATGTTTATCTTTGTCAAAGAAGACCTACATTACTAGGGTACTTCATTTTTCTTTTATGGAAATTGACATGTGATTCCCTATTAACATTGAGGGGGAGTGTTATAAGAACATAATGTTATTAGGGGTCAATACCCTTATAACATATATATAATGTGCCCATGTGTGCATGTCAATGACACCACCTAGTGGCTAAATCCTTTGTTTTAAGTCCTATGGGCACATTATCATAAGTCACACAGGTAGATGTTTTAAGTCCTACAGACACATTATCATAAGTCCTACGGGAATATGTTTTAATTCCTATGGGCAAATTATCCTAAGTCCTACATGCATATATTTTAAAGTCCTATGGGCACATTATTGTAAGTTTGATGGATGTTTTAAGTCCTATGGGCACCGTGTATTAAATCCTACGACCATATTGTAAATTGTTCTCCTTGTAAATCTTCCACTTGTAAATGCATTGTATATAGAGCTACAAAAACTATGTAATAAACCTAGGGAGAGGGGTGGCTAATTTGAGGAAACTGCAACTCCAATGTAATTTTTTATAAGACCTCATAGCATCATTTTTTAAACACTAGGACTATACATTATGACAAGATGACTTTCATGTAGTCTGGAATGCATGATCTTCATGTTGGCATATATTTGTGTCCATGTTTATCATTGTCAAAGAAGACCTACATTACTAGGGTACTTCATTTTTCTTTTATGGAAATTGACATGTGATTCCCTATTAACATTGAGGGGGAGTGTTATAAGAACATAATGTTATTAGGGGTCAATACCCTTATAACATATATATAATGTGCCCATGCTCTAGTCCCTCTTAGTTGGGCCCTATTTTGAAATGGGGCAAGGGTCCTATCTCTCTAGTGGGAATTTAATTTTGTGGCTCTGCGTGACCATTGGAGGTTGGCCTAATTGATAAATGACCTAGATAACCATATATAAAGACATTAATCAATTAATTTCAATCATAAGTCTCCATCTCCAAGAAACCTAGTAATCTTGCATCCATGAAATATTCATCATCAAGCATTTTCAGATATCTTCAAGGTTTCATATTCTTCATTCAACCATTATGGAGAAAAAATATGTCATTCATATGCAAGCATATGCATGTGATTAGGGTTTTATCATGTTCATGTCATTTCATACAACATATGTGATTGCATTCAAGAAGCAAAGCATCATTATCAACAATTCCAGATCTGAGGTATATCTTTCCATTATTTATTTTAGTATTTGCAATATTTCATTCAAGGTTAATTCCTAAATCAGAGTTTTACCTAAGCAAACCCCTATTACCAACAATGTCCTTATTCTTTCTGTATAGGAAACAAGTACAAACCTATAATTTTTAGGATTGAAATTATTCGCAGAGATGATCAAGTTCCCTTTTGGACAGCAAAAAGTTCAAACGACCAAAGTGATGGGCATTCTGGTCACGACAATTCAAGTCAACCTTCTGGGAATAGATCAAGACACTCATATATTGCTTAGATCCAAGTTCATGACTATGTTTGATGACTGTAGCTAACTGTTTATGCATAATTGCTTCAGTTTACACACATTTACCCTAATTTCAGCATGTTCACAATCCAACTTAAACAAGAGGGAATCGAATTCCAACCAATGAATTTAATCAGAATTCTCAACCCTATCTTTGTTGGATTTAGGCTAGATCTATTGGATTCAACCCTCTTTAATGTAATTGGTCCCTAAGAAAACTTAGTAGTTTTACTACATTTAGTGGTGGAAACCCTAATTTTCACCACTTGGCAAGAATGCATTTGCAAGACTTTCATCAACTATGTGGAAGTATTAATTGTACTTTCATAGAAAAAAGTCTTCTTATATTTTTATGGCTTCTACTGCCTTGAAATACTACATTCTAAAGGTTGCTTAGCCTTACTAGGGCATTCTTTGTTTCTCATTGGTCACTATCTACCTATTTTCTAAAAACTGCAAACTTAGAGGTTTCTGCTTATTTTAGTTAATATGATTTGGTTGCATTGGAGTTTTGTTTGGTATATCATGTATTTGTATATGTTACATGATACGAATAATTTTGTGATCCAACATAGCATAATAGAAGTGAAAGTTTTTTCAGTAATTGGAATTGCTCTCATAGAAATGATATAAATTACCATCCGTGTAATCATTGCACCTCATTTAGGTGCAAGTTCTAGTTTATATTACATCCTAGGGTTTTATAGGATGTTGGGTAACGTTATTAAAAACTCTCATTTCAATCATTCAATAAATAGAATTTATTTTTCTTTAATATATTCAAAATTCCTAGGATTGTGTTTATGGGCAATGGACACCCGCATTGTAATACATACATGATAGATTAGGTGGCCTCGAAATACTTTCATCAAAACATAAATTGTAATCTAAACCTATAAATCTTAAGGAAATGTTGATTCGTGCCCTTGTAGATTTTAAAAGATAAATAAATGAAATAGAATAATCTAGATAAATTATATATGGATTACTTTGCAAGATACTATTGCATTCATTGAATTATTTCTTTAATTAAGTAGACCAACTATTACATAGAATTAAGTTTTTTAAACAAATATGTTATAGTCTAAATTTAATTTTTATTTTAAATGATTACAAAGTGTCATTTTTTTTTATTCTTATTAGATTCTAAGTGTAACATTCATTTTTTGCACAAAAAAATACACATTACTATGTTTAGGGTAGGTCCATTTACCAACACGAAAAGTTGAACAGATGTTCGGGTGTACCTCACTATTAAAACACCTTAGAGTAGTAGGGGTCGATGCTAGAAAACTGTTGTTGCAATATTGTGAGCTCTAATCAATCATCCATCCAAAGTTGAGTCGTCAGTTGGGTATGCAAGGTGATTTGCAACTACAATTAAACGATCTTGATCTCTATCAATTTCCACACATTTTTTGCATTCAATTTATTAAATAAAATATCAATGGCATTAAAACAACAAGTGCATCACATCATTTTCTACAATTTTCTCGAGCGATGGGTTTCTCTTAACTAGGTGACATGATTAAATTGGCCACAAGTTAACAGAAATAACAATTACAATCAAAATTAAATATGCAGAAACATTATTTAACTACATGAATCTCATAATAATCTAATCATATATGATAATGCAAAAAAATACTTACAAATGCATATAATTTCTGACATTTGAATCACATACTTAGAATGGAAAGAGTAAGTCTTTAATAGTTCTAATCCTTATCAAAGGGGCTAAAATTTTATAACTTTGAAATTCATTTATGAAGGACATATATTACAAAGCATTTTACATACCATGTGGGTCTAAATGGTAATGCTTGAAAATGATTTTTTAAAAAATAGGAATGATTAATAATAAGTGGTATTAATACTATGTAAAGGGGGAGTTAAAGAGAATGTACAAATTAACTGTTTTGTTTTTTATGGATACGAGCTTTAAAGTGTTATGGACAATCATTGTAATTTTTTTTAATGAAAAATAAAAAATCTTTAAAAGGATTGATTTTTTTCAAGAATTTAAAGTAAAATGTAAATTTGCATCAACAAATTAGAATTTAATTTGTGAGATTTATTTTACGAAATTAATGATATTCTTTTTGTAGGTAATTTCAAATTGTAGATAGTTGAACATCTCATTTGCTGATATTTGAAAAATTTAATTACTTTTTGTAGGTAATTTCAAATTGTAGTTCGTTGAAACTCTCATTTGTTGGCTTATTCTAATGAAAAATTTGGAAAGCATAATAAATAAGGGAATATATGTTAAGATGCTAAAACAAATAATCAAAAATTGAAATATATTGTTAAAAAAGAGAATATGATATAATTTAAAATAATTAATTTTGGGTTATTTATTTGTAACTATTTCCTAAATTTCTATGTCTATAAAATACCATATGATTGATCAATTTAAAAGCATTAGAAATTGTTCATAGCTATGTGATGGATGGTGAAGAATTAACATAGCAACAATAAATAATAAATAAGAAATAATTAAACTTTTGATTAATTTCAAATAATAAATTATTTTTAAAAAATGTTGATATTTTCTTAATGTCATTATTATTTAATTAAGAAAGCTTCTAATTATAAATTTTCCTTTTGAATCTCATCAATAGTTGATGTTTATAAAATAAAATTTGATAATTAGAAGTTATACTAGTCAACATATATAAAAGTGTGTTGATTCTTTAATTTTAGATGATTGGAAGTGGAATTGGACACTCTGTGGTAATTAATAGTTCAAATAATAATCAATTGAAGGTTTGAAGCTTGATTTGTCAGGTACATTTAGTAATGAGGATGATGAATATTAAATTTTTAATAAGTTGAATTAATTTATACAATTGTAAAAATATTTTGTTTTCTATATAAACAAAAAAAATTAGTAATCTTCATAACTATTTATTTTTTCATTATTAGTAAGTTGAATAAATTTATACATTCTATAAAAATATTTTTGTTTTCTAAAGAAACAAATAATTTCTTAGTAATTTTCATTATAGTTTTAACATTGTTTAATACTAATTCTTTTTATTTGATATATTATTATTAATTAATATACACTTTAATTTATAAATATCTTCATTGTTAATTTATTATTTGTCAAATAGAATTCATAATGATTACTCCAGCATTTAGTGATGAGGAAGATGAATTTTAAATTCTTAATAAGTTGAATTAATATCTATAGAAATATTTTTGTTCTCTATAGAAACGAAAAATTCCTTTGTAATATTCATATATATATATATATATATATATATATATATATATATAAGACTCTCTCTCTCTCTCTCTCACACACACACACTTCCAATTTCTCCTTGTCCATCTTTATCTCTCCCTCTATCTCTTCCATAATTGTGTTTTTTTATAAATGATTATAGTTTGAATATAATACAAAATGTGTTGCATTTAAATATTTCTTAGTATAATATCACCTCCTTTATCTCTCAGTCTTGCCCCCTTTATCTCTATTTTTCCATCTTTTACAAGCTCCCTTTTTATCTATAAATATTTCTTAGTATAATATCACCCCCTATATCTCTCTATATCGCTGCAATCTATGTCGAACTCTCTCTCGCTCTTCCTATCTACTCCATCTTCCTCTCTCCCCCTTTATCTCTAGACAATGACACTCCTTATCTATCAATCCATCACTCTCTCTCTCCCTTTCCCACTCCTATATCTATATCTCTTTGCCCCTCTATCTCAGTCTCTCCATATGTCTTCTTTAATCTCTTCCCCTATATATATCTTTGCATCTTTGCATCTGTCTCTAGCACTATATATCTCTCTGTACCTATCTCCATATCAATTCCCATCTTTATCTTAATCTTTCTACCTACTTTAAACTAAATACACAATTGACAGGAACTTAAAGCATACTAGGAATATGTCATGATTAGGAAATAAGAGTATATAAGGAAATAATTTTAGATTTCATAATAAGAGGAGAATAGGAAATAAGAATTTAAGAAATAGATAACAAATTTAGAAATATTTAAAAAATTTAAGTTTATAAAAATAGATGAAGCTTCTAACTCGAGTTCTTTATGTTGCCGCAACTTCTGTTTTAGTTATTTCATTTCCAAATTGCTCAACATCTCTTCCAACATGTCGTTGCTTATATAATGGGAACTATCAATACTAATAGTCATTTTGTTGAAAAAAGCTAGCTTTTTGTTGCTCGTCGTCTTAATGATGTGATTTTTTATTCTCTCATGTCATTTCATTTTTAAACCCAATCCACCATAATCTAGGTCCCTTGGGCAAACCATTGCTTCCCTTCGCTTACCATATTTCTTATGTAATCCCCAACCACATTTTTGATGTGATTCATCACTTGGTTCTACATTTCAATTTGACACATTTCACCACCAATATTATAATTTTTATGTGTATAAACAAAAAAAATTAACATGATTATAAACAAGAGAGTTTTTGAGAATTTGTTACCTCTAACTGCTTCCTTTTCCCTTTAACTTTGCTTTTCACATTCTGTTTCCTCTTCTCCACAATCTAAGTTGTAGGTTCATGACCAAAGCGTCACTAGCAAGGTCTTATAAGGTAAAATAAAGAACATGTGTACAAATTAGGTTAAAATGTGTTTTAATTCATTTAAAAGATCTATAAATTGTTCACACACACAAAAAAAATTGAAATGCAATTGATGACTCCTACAATTGGCTTGATCATTAGGGCATACAAAACATCTTGATAGTGGTGTCAACCTACATAAACATGTATTTAAAAATAAGTACTTGGACATGTTTGATAATGAATTCAAAATATGAATTTCGAAGTCTAGAACTAAATTTTTAAACATTATACATAAATTAGCTGCTCATCTACTACAATTGACACTAGAGGAGTAATTGCCACAACCTCAAGTTGATCCATCATGGAAATCGGATGACCTCTTTGTGCTAGCCCTAATATTTATTTTACATGAACGAGTTTAGTACTCAAATACAAATTTAAATCAAGTTAAAACTATTTAATATATCTAAAAATTCAACCAATTTGTACCCAAAAGGTGTGTCACATTGCACAAGTGTCGATGAAAAATAAAATCGATCAAAAGAAGTTGATTTGTCCATAGCCATCATCTACACCAAACAATCAATTAAATAGTTTATAATTTATATATATGTAAACATTAAAAAACATATGCTTACAAAATTAATATAAATTCAACGCGTGTGTGTTTTTCTATATATATATATATATCAAATGATCATCAGCACATAGAAAATCTATACATGCCTCAATATCAACTAATTCTCCACATGCACCTAAAATGAATGCACCATCACTAGGGCCATAACCTACTCAATGAAAAATCGTAAAAAAAGGTGTCAATAGATGGGAGTGACACTAAGAGAAACTTTAAACTTGATTCTCCTCCATTCTCATGACCACCAACATCAGTTGCCATCTAATTAGTCTAATCATTGAGATTGGCATAGAGCTCACTCAACACCTCTAATGTCGATATCACTACACATTGTTGAGTGGCTGCATGTATAGTAGAAAAAGGAGGATCCACAAGAGGTTGAATAGGCACCCATTGACTAGTGTCAACCCATGCCCCTAACCTCTATTGGGGCAATGCCACTGCCAAAACCATGGAATGATCTAAAGTTAAAACAATTGAATTTTAAACCCAACAAAAACTTTTTATATAATCTCCTCGAACAATAGAAGAAACCTCACAATTGGCATGTGGTGCATTTGAGCAAGCACGGGTTGACTGGGCTCAACCTATGCCCCTAACCTCTGTTGGGACATGCCACTACCAACACCTTGGAATATGATCTAAAGTCAAAATAACTAATTTTTATACCTAACACAAACTCTATCTTTAATCTCCTTAAACAATAAAGAGGGACCTCACAATTGGCATGTAGTGGATGATCAAATGCCATCCACAATTGCTCCCAAAAATTATTGGACATCCCAAGATGCCTATACACCACTTAGTAGATTTTATTTTTTGTTTGGGGAATTGGTTGATTGCTAATAGGGTCATACAAGAATAGGGCTAAATCAGCTTTGGTGATTTTGAGGTCAATGATGTCCTTGTAGGATTTTACCTATAATATAATCTATGTTTTCATTAATCCCGACACTCAAGTTAGGTGGAAGTGGGGTATAAAGTAAATCATTAATGTCAAAATCATTTATCATTATTAGTAAGTTGAATAAATTTATACATTCTATAAAAATATTTTTGTTTTCTAAAGAAACAAATAATTTCTTTGTAATTTTCATTATAGTTTTAACATTTAAAGAAACAAGTCCAATGAGAAATTTGTATAGCCTTTTTCAGATGAAGAGAGCCAATTTTCAAATTTTAAATTGGGACGAAAAGCCCGCCGATCATGGGCCCACGCTGTCATGTAGCCACAGCGGGCCTTGTAACCACCCTCACAAGGGATGTGTTTATGATGACAGTACTGATATCGGGAATGATTATTCCCTAATTATTACCCAGATGGAGCCAACTGGCAGCGATAAAGGCAATAGAAGGGATAGGTCAAATCATACTAGCTGGATTGAAGGTCCGCACGTTTCTAGTAGATTTTCTAATTTTTATATCTACTCGGACATAAGAGATAATAATCACACTGATTATTGCGTGATTTTATCTCAAGTTCGGTGCAGGTTTTATTACAACTTTGCTTTAGCCCTGCTTCAGCTCTACGATTCTGTTAGCAGGTCTCACATTTACTCTGTTAAACTAGAAGAAACAAAAATGGGGGGGAGGACAGGCTTAGACTAGAACTCGATAAAGTTGATGATTTAAATCTAAGCCGACGGTGTGGTTCATCTATTCGGAAGGCGGCATTGATAAATTCATGGAAAGCATGAAGGGGAACGATGAAAGACTTTCCAAGCAATTTGTGAATTCCTGGGAAGACAGAAGAGTTACCATGGGGGGTATCTCTTTCAAAATTAATGAAGAAGTTATTGCATAGGAGACGGGTCTTTCTATGGAGAGGAGAAAATGGAAAAAGAAGAGTCGTATTGCAGATACCACCAGCCTGAACCAGTTCTTCCGTGAAGGTGAAAAACCAGTGAAGAGGGTGGGCTTCAACTGGGAGGATCTCCCTTCTCCATGGGATGAGGTCTGTTACATTGTGATGAAATACTTCAGGCGGGAGGGAAGGTATGGAATCTTCTATTACTACCATCTCGCTTTCCTTAACCATCTGAGAATTAAGGACTATATTTCCATTCTATTTTTGTTGCTGCATTCTCTAGATGTTAATGTCAAAGATATTGCCGAGGCCAAGAAAAAGGGTAAATATTTCCCCATCCTTCACCAGGGCCTCATCCTTCGCCTTGCCTCATCCTTCGCCTTTACAACTTCCACCTCGCCCTCTACCTGCCTCATTCTATCTCCATCCAGAATGCGACTAATACAAGTCCTTCAGCCTTCCCTACTGCTAAACATAATGCTAGCCCCCCTCGGCTCTCAGAAATTGGTTCTTGTAGCAAGAAAAATAAAAAAGCACTCCCCTGAAGAGGTCAGAACCCCCAAGAAAGTCAGAATCCAGGAGATTGATTCTGACATGGAAATCGCTGACGAGGCCAACACCCCCCGCTACTCAAGCAAACTGGCCTCTAAACCCTCGAAAAAACCTTTAAGAGACCCCTCCTCCTCACATGACACTGGGAAGTCAAGCCCAACTGATAATGTGGTTCTGTCCCACCCGACCCCACACTCTGTCAGTTCCACCCATGCCTCTGAAAGCCCCACAATTTCTAAGATGCTGGAGCCTACAAATTACCCCTCCTTGTCTCTCAGGCTTGAAAAATTGATGGTTGTGGAGGAGGCGAGTAGCATAAAAGAGGAGGACAACAACAACTTGGTGGAACTGGGGAAAAAAGTGGAGGCCCTGTCTGATAATGTGCAGGATATCACCAGCAGACTAGAGGTGGTGGAAACCAAAATGCATCATGTTTCTAAATTCGCGTTGAATGTGATGCGGTGTTTGGCTACCACTTTGTGCCTCATGCAGGAAAATGCTTCCAAAGGTAAAGGCAAGGATGAAAAGGACTACAAGGCCCTGTTCAAATTCCTCACCAAGGAATGGGCAAGAAAGCTCCTCCCCAAGAGGAGCCACGGGAAAAAGAAATGATTTGTCTCTATGCCGTGGAAGGTTGGTTTTTTGTCTACTCTTACTAGCCTGCGAGCCGATAGCATTAGTCTATGTTTTTATTTAAACTTTTATGTTTATTACCCTGCGTGGCATATGTCTAAAATTTTGTTTAATACTACTTTATATCTACTAAACTTACGTAGAATGATTATAGTTTTTGACTGTAACTCTGTTGTTATTATGCGGACAATGGTTCTACCATTGTTTTCCTTGTTGTTCCAATGGGTCAGCCCCCTTGTTTTTAGGCTACTTTTAATATCAAAAACATTGTTTAATACTAATTCTTTTTATTTGATATATTATTATTAATTAATATACACTTTAATTTATAAATATTTTCATTGTTAATTTATTATTTGTCAAATAGAATTCATTATGATTACTCCAACATTTAGTGACGAGGAAGATGAAGTTTAAATTTTTAATAAGTTGAATTAACATCTATAGAAATATTTGTGTTCTCTATAGAAACAAAAAATTCCTTAGTAATATTCATCTCTCTCTCTCTCTCTAATATATATATATATATATATATAAGACTCACACACACACACACATATACACACACTTCCAGTTTCTCCCTGTCCATCTTTATCTCTTGCTCTACCTATTCCAAGAGATTGTGCACGGATAGACTGAAGGAAGCTGGAAGAAACTGTACTCCTTGAAACATGTGATGTTCTCAGTTCCACACCCATCACTAGATGCAGGATTTGCCTTAGCCACAGATAGGAGCTGATTTATTATGGATGGAAAGGGAGGTGAAAAGGGAGGTTTATTATGAATGGCTAACCAATCTTGGGTAGATCAATAACAAGCCATGATGGAAATGGGTAAGTTTATTATGGATGATTTGGTCGTGAGTGTGTGCAAAGTGAAGTGATGAAAGAGAATCCTAAAGGAGGGAGGGGCAATATCTCTACACATGGCGTTGGTGACCCAGTTTTCACCATGGCACTTGCCTAGGGCGCCACCGAAGTGGTTTTGACCATTGGACGAAATTATTTTTCTTTACTTTTTTGATTTTTTGATGTTTTTTGTGTCAAAAGGCGCCTGTTTGCCAGGTTTTTACCAAGTAACGACTTTTTTTTTTGCTTTATAATTTTTTTTGTATTTTTGAAATTTTTGAATTTTTTTGTATTTTTGAAATTTTTTATTTTTTTGTATTTTTGAATTAGGATACTCCAAAGAGCTATGTGTAAAACCTGCGAAGGTGTATGCTATTGAGAGGATCCTCCAAAGGTTCACCTTCTGTAGTTGAGAGCTAATATGCGCCAGATCCATATGTTGCTAAGATGATGTAAGGACCAAGCCAATTTGGTTCGAACTTGCCCTTCTTCTCTTTGTTTTGCTGATTTTTGGGATTTTCTCTGAGAACCAAATCACCTACCTCAAATGTGCGAGGCTTGACCTTGTGATTGTAGCTGCATTGTAGATTGGGCATCACTGATAGCAAAGTCCTTCGAGGAAGCTCCATTAAAGATCCATGATGTATCACTAGAAGGGAATGGATGTGTGAAACAAGTGGATGAGTGATGAAGGCTTGTGATTGCAAAAATAAGTGAAAGTAGGATAACATGATGGAGACTTCGGATAAACAAGTATGCTTTTTGATTTGAAATTTAAGAACTTTTGCCCCCAGTTATTTTGATATTAGGGGAGATCAACTCTTGCTCTTTTTCTTTCATAAGATTTTTATCCTTGACTTTGATTTTGATTTAGACTAAAGGACTTTTCTTTATTATTGACTTTTAGATTTTTCTTTTCAAAGCTTGATTTTTGATCCCCAATGGGTAAGGGCTTTTGTAATTCTTGTCGATCCAAGTCTGGAAGTGGAGTGGAAATGGAATGAGTGGATGAAATGGTAAAGCTATGTGAGTTATCAAGAGGGTTGGCGATACACTCAATAGATTCTTTATTGGAACCACTCTTAGGACTATTGATATCAAGAGCTACTTGCACCACTAGAGGAGATTTGCATTCAGACTTAATAGCCACAACACTAGGTGGTTCACACCCACTTCCTTGCAAATTGTTTGTAGGTTGTTCTTGTTGACCGAATACCTTAGCAAATAGTGGGAGTTGATCAACATGGAAGATATACTCACCACATCCCAGGTCTTTAAACTTGAAATTTTCTTTGTGCTCTACTTGTTTTGATGTAGAAGCTTTCAAGGATTCTGGATCCACATATGCTGAAGATGGAATAGCCTCTCGATTGACTCGTATGGTTATTTCTGATCGAGGTCACAGATTGTTGCAATATATGAATGGATTTGGATCCTCTTTGATAGTCACTTCAAATCCATTGTGTGAAAACTTGATACATTGATGATATGTAGATGGGACTGCACTCATCTCATGAATCCAAGGACGTCCTAGTAATATATTGTATGTGAGATCTAGGCCTAGGACTTGACAAACCACATCCTTTGTAACCGGCCCAACTCTGAGAGGTAAGGTGACTGTTCCTTTGGATGAACACTCTTCATCATCATATGCTTTGATGGTAATTTTGTTTGTAGAATTCATAGCTTTGTCAGAATATCCCAATTGTTTAATAGTGCTCAATGTACAAATGTTTAGACCTGCTCCTCCATCAATCAGGACTCGTTTGATTCTATGTTTGTGTATGAAGGCTTCAATGTGTAATGGTGCATTATGTGGCTGACTTATGGAGGTGTTATTGGCTTCTGTGAATGTAAGGGAGTGTGGAATGGAAAGGTATCCCACCATGGCTTGAAACTGGTCCACGTTCAGATCAGTAGGAATGACAGTTTCTCTCAAGATTTTGTCAAGAATGGATTTGTGTGCGGGGGATATGCGTAGGAGCTCAAGAATGGAGATGAGCGCAGGTGTCTTCCCTAATTGTTCTACAAGGTCATACTCAGGCTTGGTTGATGAGGAAGCTGTGTTTTTAGCTGGAGCACCTTGCAAAGTGAATTTACCGTGGCGGGTTGTAACATGACATTCAGAGGTAGGTTCGGAAGAAGATCCAATGCCTTTTAGAACGATCTTGGGTCTTTGGGTAGAATTCTCAGGGGTTTTGTCCTTCATGATAATGGTAGAGACAAAATCGTCCACCGAAATGTGATTGACATTTGAATCATAGTTATAGGTTGCTCTGGTATAGTTGGTTTGGTCATCTGTGGCTTTAGCTTTTCCCTTGTCATGCTTTGGGAATGGTTCCTTAAACATTTCATGTTCTTGATTGGATGAGTGTCCCTCAATCTCAATGTCACCTCTATCAATGAGATCTTGTATGATGTTCTTCAGTCGATGACAATTTCCTGTCTTATGACCCTTACTCTTATAAAATTCACAATATTCATCATCATTCCACCAATTTGGTTTAACCTTTGGTTCATATGGAGGAAAATCTGGAATAGTGATTACCTTGTTTGTCACTAGCTTCTTGAAGGCTGACTCAAGTGGTTCTCCCAATGGAGTGTACTTCCTCCATGATTTGGAAGTTGTATGAGTATTCACCTGATTGTTTGTAGAACTTGATCCAGAAAAAATGAATTTGGGTCGCACTGTGTTGGCATCAACAACACCATCATTGACTTTGTTCTTGTTTTTATTGCAAAATCTCGGCTTGTCTTTTGCCCTAAAGTCATCTTTGTTTTCCTTGAATATCTTAATGACTCCTTGTTCAATTAGGACCTTCTCTATTGCTAAGCCTTTTTCACTGACGTCCTTGAAGGTGGACAAGCAAGCTTTCCTTAGATCATAACCAATGTCTTTGTTAACATTTTGTGTGAACATCTCTACCATTTGTTTTTGTGGAATTTCACAAGAGCATCTGCTAGCTAGATTTCTCCATCTTTGTAAAAATGATGCAAAAGACTCTCCCTCTTTTTGCTTGGTGTTGCACAAAGTAGTGACTGATATGTCTGTCTCTATGTTGTAGGAGAAATCTTGAATAAATGCCTCTGCTAAGTCACCCCATGACTTAATACCAGGTGGAAGTCGGGAGAACCATTCCATAGCTTGATCACCTAGGCTTTGTGGGAATATTCTCATCAAATATGTCTCTTCTAAAGCTACCTCAATGCAAGTTGTAAAAAACTGTCTTATGTGTGCCTTAGGATCCCCTTTTCCTCTATACTTATCAAACTTAGGTGTCACAAGGTGTGTAGGAAATGGAGGCATTGGAATGCTCTTGTCAAATGGATAAGGACATATGTCTCTCATTGTGTATGTTGGCTTTGGTGTATTTATGTCCTCCATTTTCTTTTGTAAGTCCCTGATTTGTTGTTCCAAATTGCTCTTAGGTGGAGATCAACTTCTTGGACCATACCCCATGCCTGAAGCACCAATTGGAGGAGGAGCATGCTGCATATATGGATGATATTGATCATACACATGTTCATATGGAGGAGGTCTATAGTGATGTTGCGTATATGGACCACTTGGTATAGATTCATGTTGAGGAACGAAATATCTGCTTTGTCCATGTATACCATACTCTACAGGCATGTCATGCTCTAATGTGTTGCCCCCAAATTTGACACGGGGTTTCCTTGTGTCCAAATTTTGAGCATGCCTTTGAATATCCAATTGCTTTGGTGGTTGATCCTTAGCATTGGTATGTGATTGAGCATATCTTTCTGCATAAGACTTCCATAATGGTCTGCGAAGGTGAGTACCATATGCTTGACCATGTGTATGTGGGACTTCTGGTTTTTGAAACAAAGATGATGGTGATTCAGATACCATATGTGGTCCTCTATTGCCTCCACTATTAGGCCTCCTTTGATCCATGTTGGAGTGAGTTTGTTGCAAAGGTCGATTTTCCATTATTTGAGACATGTCAAAATCATGAGGTATTTTGGCTCCACTTTGAGCCATCATTTGTAAGAAGTATTGTCTATACCTCCTCATTATTTCCTCAACCAATCGATTGAAACGGGGATCCATAATGGATTCTTCCACATCTGCTGAATGTACTTAAAAGTTGTCCATATTGTCATTGTGTGTTTCATTGTTGTTTGTAGTGTCCATGTTCTCAACATTTGGAATGTTTCTATAGGCATCCATGTCAGGTAATGTGTTATGATCAGTATTGAAAAAGACATCATTGTCATACTCATAGAAACTCATGTTTGCGGACTCTTGAGCCTCTTTAGTTTCTCTCCTAGATTTGTGGGAATGGGTTTCAACCATGAACTAGGTATCGACCAAGATGTGTGAGTCTAGATGAAAATGGAAAGAGTATGGAAGACCAAGGGTTGGATGGAATGTAAATGAATCTGAAGTGTACTTGCAATGTCCAAAGTGTAGGACCAAGTATGTATCTAGTAGAGTAGGTGTGGATTCCAAAGAGAGGATAGTTTCTCTTGATGAGGTAGGTTGACCTTGACTCTAAGTAAGACCAAATGAGACCCAAAGGTGATAGACCTTGATAAGGGACCACTTAGCAAAGTGTTGTTATATGTAGTGTGTTGACAAAGTATGATGAGGACAAGCAAGTGACCTTTTGACTCAAGTTTAGACAAATATGAATGTAATGTAAGGTGTAAAGCAATGATGGACTTTGTGAGACCCAAAGACAAGTTGAATGCTAGATGAGCCCTGGTGAAATGACCTAGGAAGCTCAAGAATTCCGAAACTGACTGTGTGTTTGTTTACTGGACTGTAAAAGTTTTTCAATTCTAAACATAGACGCGCCTATATACTTCACAGATGCGATTTCCTGACATAGACGTGGTTCTGTTTAACATAGACCCATTTCTGAGTTTTTTGTAAAATGCACTATTGATTTCGGAAACACATACGCATTTCTGCCCTTCATAGACGTGGTTATACAACATAGACACTATTATGTCAGACACAGACGCGTTTTTGCAAAATTAGTGCAATTTTTTCCAATCTGTGAAGTCATTTTGTTGTGACCAAATCTGACTGTTTGACTGTTTTTCGTGACAAGAGGACACAGTGTTGATGAAGACCCAATGTTTGCAAGTGTCTAGACTCAAAATGACTCCAAGAAAACTGTGTTGTTTGATGTAAAATTGTTTTGCATACACTTGAAGACACAATGTTTTGTTGTTTGGTCTTGAATTTTTTGAATGTTTAAAATAAGTCAAGCACAATTCTTATGGCTGGCCAAGACAATAGTTGTTGATCCCACATGGGGTTTTACCCCTGAGACTACGCTATTCAGAGCGGATACTTAGATGCTTGACCTCACTGGCTCCACCCTCGGCACTCACTTCTCGGGTCAGCCAAGCATTAGTCCCCAAGAAAACTCCCCGTGGTGAACTTTGTATCTCTACTAAGAACCGTATGTGTGTGGACCACTACCAGAGGTCTGACCTCTTGCCCTAACAACTAGAAGGATTTGGGCTTCTAAAACAAAAAGGTGCTAGCAAGGGCATATGCTCGTGTGGCCATACATGCGACACTTTCAGCTATGTAAATACAGAAGACTCTGAGCTGGTAGGGGTTACGCCCTACAACTGATCAAATAAATTTGATCAAATGGGTTTATGAGGAGACATAGTGTGAGTATGAACTAATCAACACACGTTATTCATAGTTTTCACCATGAATACAGTTATTTACAGTGGTTCAGAAGAGGTGGGTTTTCCTCGGTACCGCTTGGGTCATTCTCTTCTCACTAGTAGTCCTAATGACCACACGGGAAGACAGGCCCTCTAAAGATTAAACAAAAAGAGCCTATTGCTCAAGACACAAAAGACAATGATTCAATTTTAGTGCACCAATTGAAGTGTTTGCTAGTCTATGAAAACAAGGCACACAATAAAAATCCAAAAACCCTTGCTAAGGACCTGCAACAAAGAGTTGTTAGTAGTTTGGATTGTTTCAAATAATCACCCCTTCCTGCAAGCACACAAGTTAGGTAAAATTTAAATCTAGAAGACTTTGTGAAAATAGGGGCCTTCAACCAAACGATTTTGCTTTCAAGACAAGCTGCACCAATTTCATTAGCTAGATCTGAAAATGTTAGCTCAAAATAAACCAAATCTAAAACATTAAATGCAAAACTCAAAACCAAATCAGTATCTCAAAATTTGAAATCGGTGCACACAGACGTGATTACCTTCAACACAGACGCGACTTTGTGACGCAGACGCGGCTCTGTGAGACACAGACGTGGCTTCAGAACCCAGACGCGTCTAAAAACACTGCAGACGCGACTGAGGAACACAAACGCGATTTTCGAAACCTGCAAAATAAAATACTGTCGATAACACAGACTCGATTCCAGATGTCGAAGACGCGCCAGAAAATCAAAAACGCGATCCGAAAGTACGCAGACGCGAGAATATCAAAATGCTGTCGAAAACATCAGATCTGCAACTTCAAAATACAAAATCTGCAACAAAGATGTTAAATGCAAAAAGGGACAAGAGTCCCACCGGGCGTGCCAAAATATATATGGTGAAAATGGATAACAATAATAACGATATTGAAAGGCTAAATGAATTCAACCACAAAACCCTAGCCTAACAACAACAAAGATCCACCATAACATATGAAGATTACCTAAGACAATACAAATCAAATGAAATCACAAAGATTATACCATCACATGTCCAATAGGGTTTGGATCTCCATTCTTCCTATCTCCATTGATCTTGCTTGATATATTTGCTCTCAGATTTTATGTGCACAAGAGCTGAACAAAGAACGGAATGTGGTTGCAAGTAGGATCGTAGTGTAGTCAAGTGCATAAAATTCATTAGGGTTTGATAATGAAGGAAGCATCTCCTTATATACAAGACACTATAAGAAATGGAGGGATAAGATTGAGAGGTGTAAAAGGAGGTCGGCTATGATTAGAGGGTAGGTAAAAGAAATAATAAAATAATGAAAGGGGTAGGTAGTGTATGAATTAAGAGATGAATGCCATGTGTCGTGGGTAGAAAAGGTTAATGAATTAATTAAATAAATAAAGATTTATTTAATTAATAGAAGAAGTGAGATCAATTAAATAAATAAGATATTTATTTAATTTAGGAAAAGGATAATTTAAATAAATAAATGTATTTATTTAAATGAGAAATAAGGCTAGAAGAGAATAAATGAATTAATTAAATAAATAAAGATTTATTTAATTAATAGAAGAATTAAGCTTAGATAATTAAATAAATAAAATATTTATTTAATTAGACTGGACAATTTTGGGTGTCTACATTTTGCCCCTCTTTGAGACAATGCGACTTGTCGCATTGTTTCAAATAAGATAAGATGAACTGATACAGATTTGCCCCAAGATGGGAATGATATGCCCCCTCGAGAGATTGGATGAGAAAATGTCTGAAAAGATCGTAGACAATCTCTCGATAAGAAAGATGGGATAGAATGGACTGATCGGATAAAGTGACAGAGTCATGGGATAATGAAGACTGACTCAGGAAACGAGGGCTAGGGCAGTCTATAAGATAGACCACGAGGGAAATATATCCTCATTGTCATCTACACCTCCAAGAGATTAGAGTGCAGAGAGAGAAAAGAGCAGCAGTAGTTAGCAGGGATGGCTTTGGTTCATAGATTCGACCGCGTTCACCGATTCCAGAGGTCAGCAGAGGCAGGAGAGCCAATAAGTACCACAAAACCTCCTTGTACTTTGATGCATTTATTGTTGTCATTAATGCATACTAGGTAATGTAATAAATGCATGTTTATGTCAGAAAAGCGCGTTTGTGTCCAAAAATGTGAATTTTTGTCTTCTAGGTCAAATCGGCAGTTCTGTGATGAACATACGTTGTCGATTGGATAAGCTGCTGAGAGGATACACTCAAGCAGGTCCTCTAGGGAAGACTAGGATAGCAAATAGGGCTAGGATTGACAATTCTATGATAGAACATACGTTGCCAATTAGGAAACTTCTCAAGAGGATTCACTCAAGTAGAGGCCCTAGGATAGGATAGATCAAGGCACTTTGTGATGAATAGTGAGTACCAAGATATAGTACTTTGTGATAAACAAGGAGTACTAAAATATGAGCAACACTTTGTGATGAACAATGAGTGCAAATGTGAGCAACACTTTGTGATGAACAGTGAGTGCAAATGTGAGCGGCACTTTGTGATGAACAGGGAGTGCCACACACGTAGTACTTTGTGATGAACAGGGAGTACTACTAGGGAAAATAGCAACACTTTGTGATGAACAGTGAGTGTCACTAGGATAGAAGCAACACTTTGTGATGAACAGTGAGTGTCACTAGGATAGAGTACCATATGCACTTAGATAAAAGGTAGCATTTTGTGATGAACATTGAATGCCACGATGATTGACATGATTGATTTGCTTGACTGCAGGAGTATTTGCCTATGTTGGAGTCACGGGAGAGATTCCCATCGACTCAGAGGTTGCGACTTGAGCTGACATTTGAGGATCGAGCTATGATTGAGGCTATGGGTCTGAGACATATTTTGTATGTGCCCGAGTTTCGGGCAAACATGGGACTGCTGACTGCACTAGCGGAGAGTTCGCACTTCGAGACATGTACGTTTCATTTGCCGATGGGTGAGATGACAGTCACCCTAGAGGATGTATACAGGATCCTTAGGATACCGATCGATGGAGAGCTGATTCCCTACGATAGAGATGGAGACAGGGAGGCCCTAAGAGGAGTGTTCCGAGACCCAGGACTGGAGATGAGGGCTGGACATGTGGCTTGGGACACCATGACAGCTACAAGATTAGTGCTGCCAGCAGTGATAAGAGGAGCGATCAGCGAGTTCCTATGTCCTGATAGAGTGACACGAGGGTTGGCTGTGGGCTGGGGAGGTGCACTGGAGACACTGGTGACATAGCACACCAGATATGCTTGGGGACCGTGTGTGCTAGCACACCTGTGTTATGAGCTACATCAGTTTGTGTACCACAGGTCAGTGGGATTGGGTTGCGGGGTGACATTATTACAGGTCTGGGCCTATGAGCATCTGCCAGTGACGAGACCGATACATTTCAGGGGCAGAGGTCACGGACGCAGTTTCGTACACTTGTATGACATGATCACTTCGTAGCCACGGATTGGCAGGTTAGAGAACTGGTGGCGGGTGATTGATGACATTGATATGGTTATATGGAGGCCATACCTGGGATGAGAGTAGTGGGAGGATGATACGGTAGAGCTACCCTACACCTTCCAGAGCAGGTATCTGATTGGGCGAACACCCTATGTACAGGAGAGGTAGTTGGTGGATAGGGTGGGCAGGCAGTTCGACAGGATTCAACTGATGCCATGGGGTTCAGGCATGTAAGCACGGACTGTCAGAGATCAGGCGCGGTTTGGGCCCTTATTATCATATGATCAGGCTGTGACACAGCTAGTAGAGATGATGCCCCTACCTTGGGACGTGTGGCCAGAGATTGAGGATGCCGGCATGGATGCCAAGTACACAACATACTGGGCTGAGCATCCATTCCCACGCTTGACAAATCTAGGAGAGCGACTAGATGGAGATGGTGGTGGGGATGCGGATGATGATGGAGATGATGGGGGTAGAGGCCGACGGAGGAGGAGGGGGGCAGTTGGAGAGAGGAGGGTGGCACCACGGAGGGAGGGTGGAGAGGATAGGCAGACTTAGGTAGTGAGGGGTCACGGTGGATTACTGCTACAGGTGCCAGCAGCACAGGGTCCTAGACAGGTGTAGGTACAGGGACAGGTACAGGGACAGATACAGGGACAGGCACTAGTATAGGCACAGGGGCAGGCACCCGTATAAGGGGAGCCATAAGGGGCTAAGGCAGAGGAGGATGAGCTGACAGAGCTGAGGGAGATCTGCCAGGGACAAGAAGATGAGATCCAGGAGCTGGAGAGGGAGAGGGATAGGCTCAGGAGGTAGCTCAGAGATACTGAGCAGCAGTGGGATAAGGCCATTCAGCACTACATAGAGGCTGAGACAGAACTGAGGGCTAGGAGGCAGGCAGCAGAGGACACAGGGGTTGGATATGCCTACGTCCTGCGGGCAGGGGTGGAGATCAATTACTGGTAGGATCTCTATTATGGTGCGGTGCCAGCTGATCAGTAGGCGAGGAGCTTCCATAGACCATCGCGGACAACGACAGCTACGAGAGGGAGCCGGAGGAGACAAACATCTAGTGGTGGGGTTATGGGTCCTCCACCACCACCAGCTAGAGGGGACAGGAGGGATGATCCTGGGGTGTGTCCTTCGGGGGCTCAAATTCCGTTGAGGCCAGGCAGCTCCGAGGGAGGGAGTTCATCATAGCCGTAGAGGGCTCCCTATGTATCAGTATTGTACCATTTTTGTATGATGATGTAGACACCTTCGGGTGCTTTGTAGCCATATGATTTTGACATCATTGTATCATGACACTTTATATATATATATATATATATATATATGAGATGATTCATCTTTGCGGTAGCTATATGCATGTGTACCTATGTGATGAGATGTTCTTATGTGATGCTTATGATATGGATGCGAATATGTATATGATGAAATACAATATTTTTTTCTTTTATGTTTTTATATGTTATGCTAATGCAAATGTGAATGTATGAAATGCGGATGGATATGACAATGCAAATAACTATTTACATGATGAGAATATAAAATGTTCTAACATGTGTTGTGTGCAGGATGTAACACGTGTTGTGTGCAGGATGTGATGCAATTGTGATATCTATATGTATGTATGAAATGCTTAATATGTGGTAATGCAGGTGCAACTACATAAAATGCAAATGTTTTTGGCGTGTCATTATACTCAGTCATGTGATAGCAGGCTACACAAACTCAAGAAGGACGATGGAAGTCAATCAAGAAAGGGGGATGAAAGATAGAAGATATGAAAGTGAAAGAGCTTCTTGTGCGTTATCATCATTGAGCTTTATTATGGCAAGTAGGTTATGACAATTGAGGCATATGTTTGACCCAGAAAGTCATTGTACCTGTTTGCATGGAGATAAGGTAGTCACAAACAAGGAATGTCCCAGTTCACACTAGACTCACAGTGTCCTCATATCCTTGGACAAGCCATAGCATTACTAAGAGACAATCCACATACAGTAAAGAAAAATAGGTGACGATACCCCATCCTCGCCTTTCTAGTCAAAGACATCCTGGAGATAAAATCTCTAGTCAGAGACATCCTGGAAAAGCTAAAAGACATGTCACCAAAAGATAAAATCAAAAGAAAACCAAGACTCGACACCAACATCCACTATATTCCTCAAATTTAGTGTCTCTTGTCACTTGTATAAGTCTTATTTGATTGTGGTCACAATGTTTACTTTCACAAAAAGGATAGATAGCACTAAACCATAATGTTGTCTGAGTCTGTTGAATGATTTGATTTGTTGAAGCCCATTGTTGCTGCTGTGTCTCATCTGAAACTGATTGAATCCATGAAACTGATACTTTATTGTGGAGAAGATGAAACTTTATTGTGGATCTATGATGCAAATGTTGCTTTATTGTGGATTGTGCGCGGATAGACTGAAGGAAGCTGGAAGAAACTGTACTCCTTGAAACATGTGATGTTCTCAGTTCCACACCCATCACTAGACGTAGGATTTTCCTTAGCCACAGATAGGAGTTGATTTATTATGGATGGAAAGGGAGGTGAAAAGGGAGGTTTATTATGAATGGCTAACCAATCTTGGGTAGATCAATAACAAGCCATGATGGAAATGGGTAAGTTTATTATGGATGAATTGGTTGTGAGTGTGTGCAAAGTGAAGTGATGAAAGAGAATCCTAAAGGAGGGAGGGGCAATGTCTCTACACATGGCTCTGGTGACCCAGTTTTCACCATGGTACTTGCCCAGGGTGCCACTTAAGTGGTTTTCAGCATTGGACGAAATTATTTTTCTTTACTTTTTTGATTTTTTGATGTTTTTTGTGTCACAAGGCGCCTGTTTGCCAGGTTTTTACCAAGTAACGACTTTTTTTTTTGTTTTATAATTTTTTTTGTATTTTTGAAATTTTTGAATTTTTTTGTATTTTTGAAATTTTTTATTTTTTTGTATTTTTGAATTAGGATACTCCAAAGAGGTATGTGTAAAACCTATGAAGGTGCATGCTATTGATAGGATCTTCCAAAGGTTCACCTTTTGTAGTTGAGAGCTGATATGCGCCAGATCCATATGTTGCTGTGATGATGTAAGGACCAAGCCAATTTGGTTCGAACTTGCCCTTCTTCTCTCTGTCTTGCTGATTTTTGGGATTTTCTCTGAGAACCAAATCACCTACCTCAAATGTGTGAGGCTTGACCTTGTGATTGTAGCTGCATTGTTCCTTGACTGAATGATGTGTAGCTTGAGTGACTGCCTTCCTTGATAAAGGAACTGAGATAGAATTACTAGTGTGTGGACTACGTAGGCCCGTATGCATGTTACCTAAAGAAGTTTGGGCATCACTGATAGCAAAGTCCTTCGAGGAAGCTCCATTAAAGGTCCATGATGTATCACTAGAAGTGAATGGATGTGTGAAACAAGTGGATGAGTGATGAAGGCTTGTGATTGCAAAAAGAAGTGAAAGTAGGATAGCATGATGGAGACTTAAGATCAACAAGTATGCTTTTTGATTTGAAATTTTAGAACTTTTGCCCCCAGTTATTTTGATATTAGTGGAGATCAACTCTTGATCTTTTTCTTTCATAGGATTTTTATCCTTGACTTTGATTTTTGCAGAGTCCAATAGCTTTTGATTTTGATTTAGACTAAAGGACTTTTCTTTATTATTTACTTTTAGATTTTTCTTTTCAAAGCTTGATTTTTGATCCCCAATGGGTAAGCGCTTTTGTAATTCTTGTCGATCCAAGTCTGGAAGTGGAGTGGAAATGGAATGAGTGGATGAAATGGTAAAGCTATGTGAGTTATCAAGAGGGTTGGCGATACACTCAATAGATTCTTTATTGGAACCACTCTTAGGAGTATTGATATCAAGAGCTGCTTGCACCACTAGAGGAGATTTGCATTCAGACTTAATAGCCACAACACTAGGTGGTTCACACCTAATTCCTTGCAAATTGTTTGTAGGTTCTTCTTGTTGACCGAATACCTTAGCAACTAGTGGGAGTTGATCAACATGGAAGATATACTCACCACATCCCAGGTCTTTAAACTTGAAATTTTCTTTGTGCTCTACTTGTTTTGATGTAGAAGCTTTCAAGGATTCTGGATCCACATATGTTGAAGATGGAATAGCCTCTCGATTGACTGGTATTTTTATTTCTGATCGAGGTCGCAGATTGTTGCAATATATGAATGGATTTGGATCCGCTTTGATAGTCACTTCAACTCCATTGTGTGAAAACTTGATACATCGATGATATGTAGATGGGACTGCACTCATCTCATGAATCCAAGGACGTCCTAGTAATATATTGTATGTGAGATCCAGGTCTAGGACTTGACAAACCACATCCTTTGTAACCGGCCCGACTCTGAGAGGTAAGGTGACTGTTCCTTTGGATGAACGCTCTTCATCATCATATGCTTTGATGGTAATTTTGTTTGTAGAATTCATAGCTTTGTCGGAATATCCCGATTGTTTAATAGTGCTCAATGTACAAATGTTTAGACCTGCTCCTCCATCTATCAGGACTCATTTGATTCTATGTTTGTGTATAAAGGCTTCAATGTGTAATGGTGCATTATGTGGCTGACTTATGGAGGCGTTATCGGCTTCTGTGAATGTAAGGGAGTGTGGAATGGAAAGGTATCCCACCATGGCTTGAAACTGGTCCACGTTCAGATCAGTAGGAACGACGGTTTCTCTCAAGATTTTGTCAAGAACGGATTTATGTGCAGGGGATATGCGTAGGAGCTCAAGAATGGAGATGAGCGCGGCTATCTTCCCTAATTGTTCTACAAGGTCATACTTAGGCTTGGTTGATGAGGAAGCTGTGTTTTTAGCTGGAGCACCTTGCAAAGTGAATTTACCTCAGCAGGTTGTAACATGACATTCAGAGGTAGGTTCGGAAGAAGATCCAACGCCTTTCAGAATGATCTTGGGTCTTTGGGTAGAATTCTCAGGGGTTTTGTCCTTCATGATAATGGTAGAGACAAAATCATCCATCGAAATGTGATTGACAGTTGAATCATAGTTATAGGTTGCTCTGGTATAGTTGGTTTGGTCATCTATGGCTTTAGCTTTTCCCTTGGCATGCTTTGGGAATGGTTCCTTAAACATTTCATGTTCTTGATTGGATGAGTGTCCCTCAATCTCAATGTCACCTCTATCAATGAGATCTTGTATGATGTTCTTCAGTCGATGACAATTTCTTGTCTTATGACCCTTGCTCTTATGAAATTCACAATATTCATCATCATTCCACCAATTTGGTTTAACCTTTGGTTCATATGGAGGAAAATCTGGAATATTGATTACCTTGTTTGCCACTAGCTTCTTGAAGACTGACTGAAGTGGTTCTCCCAATGGAGTGTACTTCCTCTGTGATCTGGAAGCTGTTTGAGTATTCACTTGATTGTTTGTAGAACTTGATCCAGAAAAAATGAATTTGGGTCGCACTGTGTTGGCATCAACAACACCATCATTGACTGTGTTCTTGTTTTTATTCCAAAATCTCGGCTTGTCTTTTCCCTTAAAGTCATCTTTGTTTTCCTTGAATATCTTAATGACTCCTTGTTCAATTAGGACCTTCTCTGTTGCTAAGACTTTTTCAATGACGTCCTTGAAGGTGGACAAACAAGCTTTCCTTAGATCATAACCAATGTCTTTGTTAACATTTTGTGTGAACATCTCTACCATTTGTTTTTCTGGAAGTTCACAAGAGCATCTGCTGGCTAGATTTCTCCATCTTTGTAAAAATGATGCAAAAGACTCTCCCTCTTTTTGCTTGGTGTTGCACAAAGTAGTGACTGATATGTCTGTCTCTATGTTGTAGGAGAAATGTTGAATAAATGCCTCTGCTAAGTCACCCCATGACTTAATACCAGGTGGAAGTCGGGAGAACCATTCCATAGCTTGATCACCTAGGCTTTGTGGGATTATTCTCATCAAATATGTCTCTTCTGAAGCTACCTCAATGCAAGCTGTAAAAAATTGTCTTATGTGTGCCTTAGGATCCCCTTTTCCTCTATACTTATCAAACTTACGTGTCACAAAGTGTGTAGGAAATGGAGGCATTGGAATTCTCTTGTCAAATGGATAAGGACATATGTCTCTCATTGTGTATGTTGGCTTTGGTGTACTTATGTCCACCATTTTCTTTTGTAGGTCCCTGATTTGTTGTTCCAAATTGCTCTTAGGTGGAGATCGACTTCTTGGACCATACGCCATGCTTAAAGCACCAATTGGAGGAGGAGCATGTTGCATATATGGATGATATTGATCATACACATGTTCATATGGAGGAGGTCTATAGTGATGTTGCATATATGGACCACTTGGTATAGATTTATGTTGAGGAACAAAATATCTGCTTTGTCCATGTATACCATACTCTACACGCATGTCATGTTCTAATGTGTTGCCCCCAAATTTGACACGAGGTTTCCTTGTGTCCAAATTTTGAGCATGCCTTTGAATATCGAATTGCTTTGGTTGTTGATCCTTAGCATTGGTATGTGATTGAGCATATCTTTCTACACAAGACTTCCATAATGGTCTGCGAAGGTGAGTACCATATGCTTGACCATGTGTATGTGGGACTTCTGGTTTTTGAAACAAATACGATGGTGATTCAGGTAGCATATGTGGTCCTCTATTGCCTCCGCTATTAGGCCTCCTTTGATCCATGTTGGAGTGAGTTTGTTGCAAAGGTCGATTTTCCATAATTTGAGACATGTCAAAATCATGAGGTATTTTGGCTCCACTTTGTGCCATCATTTGTAAGAAGTATTGTCTATCCCTCCTCATTATTTCCTCAACCAATCGATTGAAACGGGGATCCATAATGGATTCTTCCACATCTGCTGAATGTACTGAAAACTTGTCCATATTGTCATTGTGCGTATCATTGTTTTTGTAGTGTCCATGTTCTCAACATTTGGAATGTTTCTATAGGCATCCATGTCAGGTAATGTGTTATGATCAGTATTGAAAAAGACTTCATTGTCATACTCATAGACACTCGTGTTTGCGGACTCTTGAGCCTCTTTAGTTTCTCTCCTAGATTTGTGGGAACGGGTTTCAACCATGAACTAGGTAGTGACCAAGATGTGTGAGACTAGATGAAAATGGAAAGAGTATGGAAGACCAAGGGTTGGATGGAATTTAAATGAATCTGAAGTGTACTTGTAATGTCCAAAGTGTAAGACCAAGTATTTATGTAGTAGAGTAGGTGTGACTTCCAAAGAGAGGATAGTTTCTCTTGATGAGGTAAGTTGACCTTGACTCTAAGTAAGACCAAATGAGACCCAAAGGTGATAGACCTTGATAAGAGACCACTTAGCAAAGTGTTGTTGTATGTAGTGTGTTGACAAAGTATGATGAGGACAAGCAAGTGACCTTTTGACTCAAGTTTAGACAAATGTGAATGTAATGTAAGGTGTAAAGCAATGATGGACTTTGTGAGACCAAAAGACAGGTTGAATGCTAGATGAGCCCTGGAGAAATGACCTAGGAAGCTCAAGAATTCTGAAACTGACTGTGTTTGTTTGCTGGACTGTAAAAGTTTTTCAATTCTGAACATAGATGCGCCTGTATACTTCACAGACACGATTTCCTGACACAGACATGGTTCTGTTTAACATAGACCCGTTTTTGAGATTTTTGTAAAATGCACTATTGATTTGTGAAACATAGACGCGTTTCTGCCCTTCACAGACGCGATTATACAACACAGACGCGTTTTTGCAAAATTTGTGCGATTTTTTCCAATCTGTGAAGTCATTTTGTTGTGACCAAATTTGACTGTTTGACTATTTTTCATGACAAGAGGACACAGTGTTGATGAAGACCCAATGTTTGCAAGTGTCTAGACTCAAAATGACTCCAAGAAAAGTGTGTTGTTTGATGTAAAATTGGTTTGCATACACTTGAAGACACAATGTTTTGTTGTTTGGTCTTGAATTTTTTGAATGTTTAAAATAAGTCAAGCATAATTCTTAGGGCTGGCCAAGACAATAGTTGTTGATCACACATGGGGTTTTACCCCCGAGACTACGCTATTCAGAGCGGATACTTAGATGCTTGACCTCACTGGCTCCACCCTCGACACTCACTTCTCGGGTCAGCCAAGCATTAGTCCCCACGAAAACTCCCCGTGGCAAAATTTGTATCTCTACTAAGAACCGTATGTGTGTGGACCGCTACCAGAGGTCCGATCTCCTGCCCCAACAACTAGAAGGATTTGGGCTTCTAAAACAAAAAGGTGCTAGCAAGGGCATATGCTCGTGTGGCCATCCATGCGACACTTTCAGCTCTGTAAATACAGAAGGCTCCGAGCCGGTAGAGGTTACGCCCTACAACTGATCAAATAAATTTTATCAAATGGGTTTATGAGGAGACATAGTGTCGGTATGAACTAATCAGCACACGTTATTCATAGTTTTCACCATGAATATAGTTATTTACAGTGGTTCCGAAGAGGTGGGTTTTCCTCGGTACCACTTGGGTCATTCTCTTCTCACTAGTAGTCCTAATGACCACACGGGAAGACAGGGCCTCTAAAGATTAAACAAAAAGAGCCTATTGCTCAAGACACAAAAGACAATGATTCAGTTTTAGTGCACCAATTGAAGTGTTTGCTAGTCTATGTAAACAAGGCACACAATAAAAATCCAAAAACCCTTGCCAAGGACCTGCAACAAAGAGTTGTTAGTAGTTTGGATTGTTTCAAATAATCACCCCTTCTTGCAAGCACACAAGTTAGGTAAAATTTAAATCCAGAAGACTTTGTGAAAATAGGGGCCTTCAACCAAACAATTTTGCTTTCAAGACAAGCTGGACCAATTTCGTTAGCTAGATCTGAAAATGTTAGCTCAAAATAAACCAGATCTGAAACATTAAATGCAAAACTCAAAACTAAATCAGTAACTCAAACTTTGAAATCGGTACACATAGATGTGATTACCTTCGACATAGACGCGACTTTGTGACGCAGACATGGCTCTGTGAGACACAGACGCGGCTCCAGAACCCAGACACGACTTCTGGACACAGATGCATCTAAAAACACCGCAGATGCGACTGAGGAACACAAACGCGCTTTTTGGAACCTGCAAAATAAAATACTGTCGATAACACAGACTTGATTCCAGATGTCGCAAACGTGCCAAAAAATAAAAAACACGATCCCAAAGTACGCAGATGTGAGAATATCAAAATGCTGTCGAAAACGTCAGATCTGCAACTTCAAAATACAAAATCTACAACAAAGATGTTAAATGCAAAAAGGGACAAGAGTCCCACCGGGCGTGCCAAAATGTATATGGTGAAAATGGATAACAATAATAACGATATTGAAAGGCTAAATGAATTCAACCACAAAACCCTAGCCTAACAACAACAAAGATCCACCATAACATATGAAGATTACCTAAGACAATGCAAATCAAATGAAATCACAAAGATTATACCATCACATGTCCAATAGGGTTTGGATCTCCATTCTTCCTATCTCCATTGATCTTGCTTGATATATTTGCTCTCAGATTTTATGTGCACAAGAGCTCAACAAAGAACGGAATGTGGTTGCAAGTAGGATCGTAGTGTAGTCAAGTGCATAAAATTCATTAGGGTTTGATAATGAAGGAAGCATCTCCTTATATAGAAGACACTATAAGAAATGGAGGGATAAGATTGAGAGGTGTAAAAGGAAGTCGGCTATGATTAGAGGGTAGGTAAAAGAAATAATAAAATAATGAAAGGGGTAGGTAGTGTATGAATTAAGAGATGAATGACATGTGTCATGGGTAGAAAAGGTTAATGAATTAATTAAATAAATAAAGATTTATTTAATTAATAGAAGAAGTGGGATCAATTAAATAAATAAGATATTTATTTAATTTAGGAAAAGGATAATTTAAACAAATAAATGTATTTATTTAAATGAGAAATAAGGCTAGAAGAGGATAAATGAATTAATTAAATAAATAAAGATTTATTTAATTAATAGAAGAATTAAGCTTAGATAATTAAATAAATAAAATATTTATTTAATTAGACTGGACAATTTTGGGTGTCTACAATTCCATTTCCAAATTTCTCAACGTCTCTTCCAAATGCCCTTGCTTATATAATGGGAATTATCAATACTAATAGTCATTTTGTTGAAAAAAGCTAGCTTTTTGGTTCTCATCATCTTAATAATGTGATTTTTTATTCTCTCATGTCAACTCATTTTTAAACCCATCCACCATAATCTTGGTCCCTGTAATAACCCACCATAAATGAATCAACAAAATTGAGTATTCTCTTTTTTTTTTGTTTAATGTAATCATTATATTTTATTCAATTGCATACTCTGGGCATCCATCCATTTAGGATTAGGCATTCATCCATCCGGGATGAGCATCTAACCATACGGGTTAGGCAATTGTCCATACGGGACATAAGAGTCCATCTATCCAATACGGGATAGGCATCTACCTATACGGGGTAGGCATCTATCCAAACGAGATAGGCATCTACCCATACGGGGTAGGCATCTATCCAAACGAGATAGGAGATGCTCTGGCCAGAGACTTAGACTCATCGGCACCATTCGGGTCCTGAGCCTCTCACTAAGTACTACACTCTTCTAACAAGAGTGCACCGAGGTCGCCGTCCTTAGGAGTAATTAAAATAATACAAGCTTGAATTCCGCTTCAGAATTTGGCTTAAAGCCTCGGGAAG
This sequence comes from Cryptomeria japonica, assembly GCF_030272615.1. NCBI lineage: Eukaryota > Viridiplantae > Streptophyta > Pinopsida > Cupressales > Cupressaceae > Cryptomeria > Cryptomeria japonica. The sequence goes on along the minus strand of NW_026728835.1, from coordinate 2,756,376 downwards.
TCAAGCGAATCCATACGAGATTCCTTCTGAGTATGCATTGAATTTCTTTTTCAATTTAATTATCTTATCTTTCAATTAGGATTCTTACTCAACCAAGCCTAGACCCCACCCACGAATGCCTGAGTACGAGGGACAACTCCATCCCAAGACTGCCTACATACCCGCTTCGGCACGAAATCAAGGCGTAAAGTATGTAGTTCTATTTTCTATTCTATGGTTTGATGTAAACTGATTTGTGGGTACACAACCCTTTCTAGGGTTATTGTCCTAGACAGTTTCTCTGTGGTTGCTACCCACGATGGTAGCGCTTAAGCGAAGGCTCAAGGTGGCCTATTGCTTGTGGCCTAAAAATAACTAGATCCTAATTCTTATCATGAGCGTCACCCTTGACCCAATTGCAAATCACCAATATCCCTTCAAGATAAAAAAGAAATCAATTCTATGTGAGCATTTAACTTGACCATCCCTAAAAAGGGGTTTACTATGGTTTATCTCAACGGATGTGAACATCGTTTAAAAGTTATCTTATTAAATTATCGATCCAAGGGGGATTACCCGCCCCTTGGATTTTAACTTCCAAGTGTCCCTTATTACTCCCCGACGATTTATAGGGACGATGCCACAAACGTCGTTAATGCAACTTTATTAGGCGTTAAGTGCAGTAGTTCAACACGATGGCATTACCCGTAAACGTGACCTAGAGGCACTGTATATACCGAACGCTGCTAGTTTTGGTTTTCCAACTTCCTTTGTTTAGTTTCTAAACTAAGAGCTTATGAACATCATGTTTGAAATATAATTATGAAATGGATGTACATAATTTAAACTTTAAATACTATTTGAAAAGAGAAATATCATTATTCTACAATTAAACGAATTAATACATGTATTGGCATGGTAATGATAATTGTGAACTTATGAGTAATTGCATGAAGATAAGGAATGCGAAATAATATAAATGCAATGCAAAAGTAACGTCATTTACATACAAAATACAAAAATGTTTTCTCTTATCGCGAGACTAATTAATTATAGAGTTACAAATTCCCCATGAGGGATTAGCTTATACTTTTGAAATTTTGGATCAAATTGAAATAATAAGACTTATTTGTTTTTGTTTTTTTAAGTAAATCAAAATCATTGATCAAAAAAATCCAATAATTCCCTAAAGGAATTGAAACAATAGTTTGATTTCCATCTTTTGCTAATTTTTTTAAAAGAAATAAATCTAACTAACCAATTATATAAAATAAAAAAAATTAAGTTAAATTAAATTTGAAATGATATAAAAAAAAGTAAATTAAATTTTTAATAAAAAAAAAATGATTTTATTAATTTCATCGGAATTAATCATTAACAAGTTTAAAAGTAGTAATTAGGGGGAGGTGGGGACCACGGGTCCCATCATCCCCTACGGTCCTGCATGCGTAGACCCGTAGGGAATGAGGGGGCCGTGTGGTCCCCTCCACTCCCCTACAGCCACTTACGGTGACCGCAGGGTAGTGGGGGTACCATTAACCCCGCGGTTTCCAATAAAACTTGCGGCGGCTGCATTAAATACTGTGCGTGCATGCCTATGGCAATTTTTGAATGCCATGCGTTACCATGGTTTAAAGTTTGAAAATAAATTTTTATGTTTTATATATATATATATATGTGCATTTTTATATGCAAGAGAATTACAATTCCAGATTATTGAAATTCACACAGAGAAGAATAGATAACAGGTATGTAAAAAAAAAAACATATTAATGTTAGAGAGAATACAGATTAACTTCCAGGAACAACATACAATAGAAAAGTAACCAGAGATGGATTATTTATTCCTTTGTTCTTTACACAGGGAGATTTATTCACAAAGAAGAGGGATAAATTTATTTGTACACATAGAGAAAAGTTTTCACAGAGAAGAAATGTTAATTATATTTTTACAGAGGATTTAGATAACGAGAAAATGAGAAATCACTGAGAGAATGATCACAGCGAGATCTCTTCAAATATACATTTCAGATTTTAAACCAATAACCAGAGAAATGATTCTGGAGAAAGAAGATAAAGATAGTTCTGATTTTAATTCTTCAGCAAGAATCAATCTAAACTTAATAAGAAATTTTAAACGATTTAATCTAATTCCTATCAAGAATTTGGAATATATGGATCTAACTTCTTAAACAATGGATCTAATACTTATCATAATTTGGAACTAGTGGATCTAATTCTTATCAAGAATCTGAAAATAAATGAATCTAATACTCATCAAAATTTGAAACAAATGATTCTAATTTCTTAAACAATTCAGTCTACTTCTAATTCTTATCAAGAATCTGAAAATAAATGAATCTATTTCTCATCAAAATTTTAAACAAATGATTCTAATTTCTTAAACAATTTAATCTACTTCTAATTCTTATCAAGAATCTGAAAATAAATGAATCTATTTCTCATCAAAATTTGAAACAAATAATTTAATCTACAATAATTTGCAGCAAGAATAAGTTGCATGAAAATAACTAAATTTGAAAGAACCTGGGTGCTTGAAGATGGTGTAGAATCCTCTATGGATCTCCCTTGATCCTTCGAACTTGAAGAGAAGTCCTCCAAAGCAAAAATCTTAGCTGAAAAATGAAAATATGACTACAAGAGGAAAAATTTATGAAGAATTTCTTTATGGAATTACCAACCCCCTTTTTTTTGAAAACTTGTGCATCTTTTATAAGAAAAAAAAAACTCCAAATTCCACTACCTAATTTTTAATTAAAAAAAAATAGAGATTCTCTCCCAATTTGGCCTTCATGCAAATTGATTAGACTTAGTGGGAGGAGTTACATGCAAGGTGGTGGAGAAGCCTCTAGAAGCTTTTTATTCCTCCTACAACATGTGCCATAATTTGGGTGAGGAAATTTTAAATAAAAAATTTAAAAAATGTATATTTTCCATGTGTGTGTGTGATTTATTATTTTTATTCTTTTATAATATTCATTCAATAGTTTAGCCAAAAGAAATATAATAGAGTTTGTATTTTAATCCAAAGGTGATAAAGGAGGGTTGTGACATCCTCCCCCCCTTAATTTGTGCATCATCCCGATGCACTTATTAAATGCATTCAAAAGAGTTTATAGTTCATGTTTAAAACAAAAGTGGCTGGGGCAGATAGAATTATTTCCACAACCTAAGTGGATCCAACATGGAAATCGGATGACCTCTTTGTGCTAGCACTAATATTTAATGTACATGAATGAGTTTAGTACTCATATACAAATTTAAATCATGTTAAAACTATTTAATATATCTAAAAATTCAACCAATTTGTATCCCAAAAGGCATGTCACGTTGCACAAGTGTCGATGTAACATAAAATCGACCAAAAGAAGTTTATGTGTCCATAGCCATCGTCTACACCAAACAATCAATTAAATAGTTTATAATTTATATATATGTAGATATTAAAAAATGCATGCTTACAAAATTTAATTAAATTCAACGGGTGTTTGTTTGTCTATATATATACCTTACAAATAAGTAGTCCTAGCACTACCACTAATTCATATACCTTACAAATTTTCATACTTTTATGGATGACCAATTTTTTCTAGCTCCCATTAATCAAGACATCAATTTTTTTTATAAATTTTCTTATGAATAAGTAGTCCTCGAATTTGACAGGCTATAAGGCCGTTTTTGCACTTACAACCAATAAAATTAATGGACCATATGTATGTATCGACAGACTATTTTTTCCAAAAACTGTATATATGACACTTAGAATTATTAATAAGCCATAAAAAATTATAGTAGGTACTATATATAGATATATATTATTTTATAACATTTATTATAAATATATAAATTTATTTAGAATATTTTAAAATTGTAAGATTAAGATATAATCGTTTCTAATTTTATATTATTTTTATATGAATTTTTAGTATATTTTTTCTTATTTAAATTTAGAAACTTTGTCAATTTATTTTTTAATATTTTTAATAAGATTGTCTTAAATATCAATATAGAAACTTTTAACAATTGAAATGATAAATATAATCATTTCTAATTTTTTAAAATATTGTAATAAAAAAATCTAAAATAGTTTCTATTTTTTATAATAAAAAAGAATTTTGGGTGTGAATTTAGAAACTTACAAGTATATTTAAGATTTTTTAGTGCATTACTAATTTATCATTGTTTTTTAAATTTTTACATTTTTTTGCATGGAACTATTTTTTTCACCGCAACTTCAATTCTGTTAAGCTTAAAGAATTTATATTAAACTATTCACAAATTTTAAAAAAATTGACACTTGATATTTTTTTTTAAAACATAAAACTGAAGACGTTAGAATGACTAAACCGTCATAAAAAATCATATGACAGACAGGGGTGACCTTCAAATTCCAAGCATACTGGCACCTACCACTAATTCATATACTCAGATTTTCCTAAATGCAAAGTTCATGGGAAGTTCATGGGATGACTAATTTTTCTAGCTCCCACTGATCTAGATATCAAGAAATCTGCTCTAGAAGAGTCTGGGAATAATACCAAAATTGAAAAAGAGTTATCTCTCTCAAGCTGTAAGCTAAATTTGATTAAGTAGAAGAAACTCTGAGTAGAACTAAGCCTTTGATAAAAACTAAAACAAAGAAAACCTATAAATGTTTATTTTCCTTGAACTGATTACAAAAAAACTACAACGGTCTGTCATAAGACTTGAATGGAAATATATTGCAGTAGCTTAAAATTGAAGTGAGATATCACTTAAGCCTTAAACACATACATTTTCTTTATATAAAGCTGGCTAAGAACTAGTAGTGCATCTTATCTTGTATCGATTGAACTGCCTAAAAACTGGAATTTCCTATCCTATAGACTTTAGCTGAGATTACAATTGCAGCTAAAGATGGAACCTAGCTAAATCTAAAATGACAAATCCAATAAAACAAAGTCTAAATCTAAAATGACAAATCATATAAAACAAAGTCTAGAGTTGGAACAGCAGTTAACTCACTGCTAAAATAAAATCTTCATAAGCAAATGGCCTAGTCTAAGAACAAAAACAGCACCTTACTAACTGGAACAGCATTTCTAAATAAGGATGGTGCATCCATCACAAGGATGCCTAATCAGGGCTGCTGCGCCTTAACACAATCATAGGAAATTCCAGCTCCCCCAAAATCACCCAATCAGATACATAAGAAGATTAGAACGATGTTTAAATTGTTGATCATATTGTTCATCCTGTTACCTTAACTGCCTCTCATAAATTTTAGCAAACTTCTAAGATGAGAATACTTTGGCTTTGCAGAAGAACTAATTTACTAAATTCCATTGACAGTTTTTTTTTTCAAACTGTTTAATCTGAAAACTACTGATAGAAGTCTGTTCTAGGAACGAGTATTAACCCCCCTGCACATAATCCAAACACAACAATATAATTTCTCATGACAGACCACAACTCCTTCGAAAAGTTTATTTCATAAACAAAATGAAAACCACATATAATTTGAAAGGTAAACTCAGAAAAGAATTCATAACACACTACAACTCATTCTGAAAACCAAAAATTTGCATTCATTATAATGCATTTATAACAATGGAACATTAACTCTCATTTTAGAAGCCACAGCTCCGAAAGAACACTTACCCATGCACAAACACAATCAAATCCTAACTGAAAACATAAAAAACGCCTGACAGCTATAATTTCAACAACATATAGTAGAGAGCAAAATATACGAGTTATCAATAGCTTTAAGTAATATCATCTTTTAAATTTAGAAACACCTAATGTTCACTGAGTTATCAGTCCACTTTTGTTTTAATTCTCTGTTTGCAAATCGCTCAATGGCTGTTCCAAAACGGTCGTGTTGTTGGAAGAACAAGCTTTGTGGCTCGCCATCTGCTGTTTCTGATTTTCTTGTGTCAACTCATTTTTAAACCCATCCATCTGGAACATGCCCCACAAATATTAAATTTTAACAAGAGTATAAACAATTATAAACAAGAGAGTTTTTGAGAAGCCGTTACCTCTCCTACAACACTTGACTGTTTCTTACTCCCTTCATCCTTGCTCTTCTCATTCCTACCCTTGTCTTTACTCTTCTCCAGGTTTGCAGGGACAGTTTTCTCCATGTTTGGGGAAGCAGATCTTTTCATGTCTTCAAAACTGCCCTTCACTTTTTGTAGTTTCCCTTTGCCTTTCTTTTCGTTGCCACGCTCATTTTTCTTGGTCAACTCCTCTCCTCTCTTGCGCTTCTTCATTCAAATGGGTTTTGATGCAATTTCATCATTGTGAGGATTTTGGGTATTATTTGCTGGCCCAGCTTTTGCTTTTTCTGAAGAAGCCGCCATGCTGTAAAAAGAATGAACACAGACAGGAAAGGCTTTTTAAGTTGGACGCTGAAAAAAGCAGCGGCAAAAACAAGAAAGACTTTGTTTTAGTTGGATGCTTGAAAAAGCAGCGGCAAAAACAAACAAGAACGTGCCACTGAGATTTGATTACGAATTTAATGCTGAAGTTGGGCGATGCATGACAACGGAGCTTTTGTTTTGATTTTGTCAGGGATTTATACGTGTTACATACGTTCGTTTGCTCTTTCCAATGGAAATGTGACAGTAATGAGGTGTAAATCAGCAGATTTATGACAGAATAATAATAATGAGTAGATTTCAATTAAAAATCACCTATCTCACAACGGCATTCAACTTTAAACAATCGGGAAAATTAGCTTTCTATCTTAAATATACCTAGATGTAGAAAGAGAGAGAAAATGATGAGTATACCATGTGTTGTAATCAGTTTATGTAATCTTCTACTAAAACTTGTAACATGTCAACATTCTCCCAAAAAAAACTCTCTCCTCAAAGACTTTAAATTATTCGTAGAGGCCACCCAAACAATGATTTTAATTTCAATTGGAAATTTTTGGTGCATTTCAGTTGCTCTTGAATAAAATAGTGGATGCTCCGATGACTTTTGTCCATCAACACAAAGCTTATTATGTTTGGTTGAACTCCAAAATTTGCATTGCAAGTAACTTAATCTGATGGGAAAAACATATGAACACTCATCCAACAGTCAATAGATCTACCTTCCTTCCAACTTATTTGGAAGTAAGCATCAAAAAAATAGAAATCCTATCTTCTATTACATGTCATCTACCCAAGGAGAAAACCAGAATGCAAAATATCTTTCCCCCCTAGATATCATTTCTATTCTATATATGCTTCCTTATATTCAAAATGGGAATGTGAATTCTGCAACTTCCACCCTCCCTATATCAATTATCCTATATATGCTTCTCTATATTCAAAATGGGATAACAAATACAAACGATTAATGTATTATACCAAACTGTATAAAAATATCAACCATAAGATAACCTAGCTTTGGAGACCCTTACTTGGCCTCCTCGGTTTCTCCTTTATTGGCTTTTGCAAATTCTAGCTCATCACCCAAAGTGTGTTGCTCCATTTCAAAGCGGTAGATGATAGGACACTCATGACCACATATAGAGTAGATTGGTTCCCATGCTTTGGTCATGAAATCTCTCATCTCCCCCTCTAGGTAGTCTTCTTCAACCTTCACCCTACCTGAGCTTTTTGTGTCCATAGGAGGTCTAACCCAGTTCCTTTTTTAGTATATCTTCCTCTTTCATGTAAGTGCCAAGCCACCCATCCTCTATAGGTTCGACCACCCTTGTCAGATTTTGTAGAAAAGTGATATTCCTCCTGATTGTATCCCACCTCGCCTCAAATTCCTCCTCTTGCAGAGTTCTGATAAGAGGGACGAGCCTAATCTCCTTCTTTTCCATTCTTTATCATATAAAAATTTTGGGGTAGGGGAAAAGATGCATGCCCAAATATGTTGTCTAACACCCTATCAATTTCATCCAAGAATTCATGTTTGAAAATGAAGTGACAAAATTTCTTTGCCTTGCCTTTTTCCCAATCAAAAAATAACAAATTTACAAGAAACGTGACTGGAATGTCAAAATTTACCCTATAACGAAGGGAAGGTTTTAAGAAACTTCTCGCCCAGAATCAACTTCACTGCATGAATCGCCAAATGATGTCCCAATCTCATGACAAATCCCAACCTTTTCTTTGTGATTTCACCAATGAATGTCATTTCTCTTTTCGTTGTCTTAAGCACCATAGGTGTATCTATTGTATTGAGCCATCGTAAACCAATTTACAAGTTTTGGTTGCTCAACAGATACCAATGAAATATGTACTTTGGTTTTTCATGAGGCGCCAGAATTTTCTCAATAGTCTATACTTTTTAAATTGGTGCTAATTTTCTTTCCCTTGTGATGTATGAGTTGTCACTTCATCCTTTTATCAAGAACTAATTTGCAAAAATCTTGCCAAATCCAACTCAACACACACTTCCTTCATGTGGCGTATTAAATAATGATGTCATATTCCTTTTGCACATGCCAATAAGTATTTTCAAATTTTAACAATTTAATGATTTGAATCGGCATCCGACGCCTTCATGGCCAAGTCATTCGCCATGTCTTTTCCCTCCTAGTATACATGGTTGATTTTGAAATTTGAATAACTGTCAATTAGCATTTTGATTGACTCTACACATTTGTTTAATTTCTAGTTTGGGGTGTGATTTTGTTTTGACTGCATTGATGGTAATTAGAGAATCACCTTCAAGGTGAATGTTTTCAACTCCGATCTCCTTACCCAGTTTTAAAGCTCCTATTGCCACCATGAATTCTGCCAATTTGTTTGTAGCAATACCAATTGGTTTGACTCTTTTTTGCAACAACCTCTCCCAAATCATTTCGAGCAACATATCTGATGCCACTTGGGCTTGAGTTGCCCTTAGAAGCACCATCAAAGTTGGTTTTAATCCACCTAGGTTCTAGTGGTTCCCATTTTATATTTTGTTCAAAATCCAATGAGTTTTTCATGCTTGCTCCAATCAAAGGGGGGATAATTAACCCATTAAACCATTTTATCATCCCAATTTGTGTAGTTGTTTCCTTTTATTGTTTTGTTTTTAGCCGCAGAGTTTTCCAACTCCACAATGAAGGTCTCCATCTTCTTTATTAGACTATCTCTGAAGACCCCTTTTTCCTTCAATTTAGGCCATATACCAAACCGGTCCCTCAATTTGAATAGGGCAGGGCATTGTAAATTAAGGATTGTGGTAAAGTGTTTCCAACAATCTTCTACATAAGGACGTGTAAGTAATATGTGGTATGCATCTTCTTCTTTACATTTGCAGAATGAGCATCTTCTAGGGCTAGGAACGCCAAGCTTTATCAATCTATCCTAGGTTAGAATTCTATTTTGTATTTCCAACCAAAATAGAATCATCTTTAGGCCATTACTTGTCCACCAATGCATCTTCCTTCACTTTGTCCACCAATGCATCTACCTTCACTTTATAGCCAATCTTGACTTTATATTGTCCATCCTTAAATGCACACCATTTAGTATTGTCATCTTGTTCTGCAAAATTAATACATTTGGAGTTCAATATTTCTTTTTGTTGCGTATTTTTTACTCCCAGGCCAAAAATAGCCTAAATAGTTCTACAATGTGCCCAAGATCTTATAAAGAGGTTTAAAGATGTTTCAATATTTGTAAAATGGGAAAGATTCGCTAAGAAAGCCTTTCAATATTTTGGAAGGAGTGAAGCATAATATTATTATTTAGTTACCTTCAAAAATATCTTTTTAAGGGAGTTAAATGTCGAAGCTCAACTTTAGAATATCTCCCATAAAGCAAGCTATTAAATCTTTTGGAGAGAAGTTGAGTTCGAAAAAGAAAGAAGATTTTCACATGGCATAAAGTTTTGGAGCCTAGTGTTGCATTGTAAAGAGCAAGTGTTCATGCATGTATGTGTTGGATTAATGTTTAATAAAAAAATTCAGTGTGTTATGAAAGGAAAGTCTCATTCTTGTCGCAAGTTCATCCTCATGTAGGCCTTAGCAAAGACTTGGAGCTATGTTTCAGGCTACTTTCACGCCCCATTCTCTAGTTCTCAAATTTTTCTATCTTCTTTCGAAGGTTTGGGCATGGAAAGAACAACAAAAGATTCAAGAACTAGTTTAAACAACAAATAAAGAGTCGTAATCAGTAATCTATGGTGAAAGGTAGGGTTTCATATTTCCTTGGGAGCCTCATTTTTGTAGAAGAACAAATTTTTGCATTGATATCTTGTTTTTCATATGGTTATAGTATCCATACTATGAGCTTTCTTATTTTACAAGCATTTGACAAAGATTTAACATAGAAGATTTGAAGGTTTTCTTTTGTTATATATTCATTGATCTAAAGTAAGAGTCGTATCATACAATGAGCCATGCACACGAACAAAGTTGATAGGACTTATAGGTATAAACCCTAACTAAAATAAGCATGCACAGTCATGTGCGAGGTAATAGAGCTTGTAGGGTGCAATAAATAATCTTAGAGACCATGGAAAAGACAATGAGCAACATCTTGGGGGTAGTCGACAAAGAAAGAAAGCAGTGAGTAGATTTTTTTTATATCATAGCATCCACATTCCATGCAAACTCTACAAAGGTCTTTGTTTTGAGACACATAGCAGCCCAAGACGGTTTATGACTAGTTAAAGAACAATCACCTAAGCAGCAAGGGGAATGTATTAAGATTAAATGGGATGCACGTTTTGGTTGCCATCAAAGATCACAGTGCAGTCATGGATAAATAGTCCATATATTGTGCTAGGAATAGGAGTCTAGGATATATATAATGAGTAAATGCCTTGATATGTTTGCACAAACCATCCAAGACCTAAAGCTTTGATCAAAGGCACAAAGGTGAGAAATGAGATCATAATTTCAACTTAGCAGTCATATACTGAAAGAGTCCTAGATAAACAACATAGATCATAGTGAAAAATCTTTAGGTCAGAAAGAAAAAGATTTATTCATGAGCATTATAAGATATCCAAATCCAGTGGATCAGTCAATAGAGGAATATGAAGATGGTTGATTAAACACAACATAGTCTATAGGTGTTGCAAAAAGGACATTAAGAGTGATTGCATACCCTATGTGACAGTGAGAAAACAATCCATTGAGGATACTAAAGGCAGTCTCGTGGAGATACAAATCAATGTTTGACAGTCATTTATGATAATAACAAAGAGGTTGTTAAAGCCTAGACATCTCTATATAATAGAAGGTATGTTTATTGAAGAGATAAAGAGAGATAGGTCTCAGACCTAAATAATGAATTATAACAGTTAGACAAAGGTCTAATATTGTTAACCATTAGATAAAAAGGTTTTAAAACCCTTAGCAAAACAAATCAATACCCAATCACAGAGATGTACAAGCAACATACCTCTGTTTGTAGTCCCAACCATCATACGGTGAGAAAGGGTTTGATCTAAAGCATAGAATGAGTAGTGAGAAATCATAGCCCTCGAAGGTTGCAATCAATACAATGAATGAAAGAACAACAGCAGCCAAAAGGATTGTGACAGACATGAATAAGTATCAATAAAGAAATCTCAGTCCAAAAAGACAGTATGATTAAAGAAAGTCACAGAATAAATATCCATGGACAAGATCTTTGGAGTAGACTCATAGTCCCCATGAATGATATAGTGAACATAAAATTTATGATGAGCATCCCCTTAAGTCTTGTTGATCTCCTAAGAATACCCTATAGTAGCATTAGGGTAGGGAAAATTTAGGAATTTTTCATTCATATTGCAAGTCATCAGAAGTACAATGATCTCAAACCATGAGAATATTTTGACAGAGCATCTATGAAAAGTGACAAAGAAAGAGCAGTCTTCACAGTCACAAACACAACCAAGAGGTTAGAGCAACATCTACCAAGAATAGTAAGAGATATACATGCACCATAAAGGGCATATATGAGGCAATATTGCAATGGAGTTTGCAATATGAAGTTCGGGGACAAATGTAGTGAAGGAGATATTACCATCAAGGTACAATGAACAATGATCAATCATATTGCTTGTAATAGTCCTAAAGAGCTTAGAATAGAAAAAAGCCCTAGGGATTTTGTTTGACAGTCCATACAATTGTAACCACTATGACAAATCCTAACCAAAAGCCTTCTACAGTACACAATGAGCTAGGGCAGACCCAGTTTAAGGTTAGGTAGTAGTCCAAAGGCCTTCAAGGTTGCCAAATACACTCACCGTGATAGAACAATCAATAAAGGATGGAAAAAGGTTCAAAGACAGAGGACTAAATAATCCTAAAGATCATTATTAAGATCATTATTAGCATGCTTCATACACAATGAATCATATCGCCAATACATAAAAAAATGTATTCTAGTAGCTCCAAGCATATTCCAAGAAGACAATAGTCTTGGTAGAGAAGACAAAGACCTCATAGTAAAGATAGATCTTATTATCAATCAAGGCATGATAAGAGTCAGCCAAGGGTTTAGTTAGTGATTTTGAGAAAAGTATGAAAAGTATTTTTGTATCATATGTACGAAATCCCTAATCATAGATAATAGATATTGAGAGCTAACAATTCTTAAGATAGTTGACAGAGAAAGACATAAAGTATCAATGGGCATCAATTACAAAATACCATTCACAGTCCCAAAAGCAGTCATGAAGCAAGGTATTCAGAGCAAGTTTCATGGTATCATAGAACAGTCATGCAGGTAACAATAAGTTTATATTAGATCATATAAGACATAGATGTCAATAATCAAAACAGGGATGAAAGATCAAATAACCATCACATGAAGCATTTAAGGCATAAATGATAATCACGGTTATATAGTAGCCTCCTCAGTAGCTATTAGTGATAAGTATCAAATCACTATCATGAGTATCAAAGTCTTGGATAGAGGTTAGAACAACAATCATTGAGAACATAGGTGGATAACAATAAATCAATACAGATTCAAAGAAGATTAATCAAATCTGAGCATAATCATAACTGTAATCATGAAAATACAATCAAGGGACAGTCACATCTACAAATTGTGGATTCACAGCCAAGAATCACATAGAGCAGCATCTGAAAGGCTATAAGACATAGAGATCAGGATATATACAGTCTTAAAGAGACATAATCACCAAGCACTCTTAATATCATATGAAAGGATTTCCAAAGGACCAATATGAGTTGTTAGTTTTACTCGTAGGTAAATGTCTAACAGTCATTGACATGTGGACCTATGTAGAAATATTTTTGACCTTGAAATGACCTTTCTATCTTCAGTTAGGATCATTTTAGGGGGCAGTACCCGATCAAGTGATAGTCTAAAGTTAAAATATCTCATTTTGATAGTTTTTCAAGGGTTTTGTAGGCATGTGAAGGCCTAAATTTGACCCCAATGCTCTAAGAGCAGTTATCAATCAGTTGATTCCTTCCACATGCCAATCATTTTACAATCAACTTAAAGTAGTTTTGCAAAGAGTTCTCATGAATTCATCATTAGTTATGACCTTTAAAGGAGGAGCTTTTGAGCAGTTAGACATTAGTTAAAGCCTCCTCATGGGTTGACTATCAGTTGAGTCAGCTTTCCAAGAAGTCTACCTTCAGTTTCACTTAGTTTTGGGTCCCTTTTTGCATGGATTTAGATTAGATTCGATCGTAGACACATGTAATGCAAGCTTGATGGATATTCCAAGGGAAAGACTGTTAGTCCCAACCAATGCTGAGAGGGGAGGGGTGAATCAACACTATACCGGTTTTTACTAGATTTAACTTTAATCAAAGTTTCTATTCAAACTCAACACTTATCAGTATAAGAAACATTAATAAGAAACATGCACACATAAAATCAAACACACATGACTACCAAGATTTATCACGTCGAAACCCAAATGGGAGAAAACCATGGTGTGAGTAGAAACTCAAAAAATCTGCACTCTTCTGGAGTACGCCCGATGAGGAGCCATCCATGTTAAGAGATTACAAAGACATTGTTAGGTGCCACCTAGTTAAGGGATTTTCTTTAAGGCCTATTAGAACCTTTACCCTGTTAGAGGTAGCCTTGTTAAAGGACTTGGGATCATCAATTAAGATGTCACCCGATTAAGGGATTTTACAAAGGGACCTGTTAAACCCACTCAATTAAGGGAATTTTCTATTGTAGTTATTAAAAAATAAAAGAGAGAATGATGTGTTATATTAGTTACTCTTAGCTTAATTAGGTCCAATTGAAGCTCTTTGTTTTGACCACCGGTTACACTTGATCTGCACTCTACTAGTGCTATGCATTTCACTTGCTTTGCACTCTTCTGGTGCTCTGCATTCTTTCTCTACTCTTCACACTATCTGAGCTCTGCACACTCTCTTCACCACTCTACTATTCACTTAGCAGTTTTGCACTCTTCTCACCTTGTTGGATCGCCTCTCTTCAAAATTGCACTTAGCAATTTTACGATCAAACTTTTTGGTTTTCGTTAAAAACCTTTATATCATGTTTTGCCAACACATACGTGTTGATTCTTAAATGAGTTTACACCTAACACTTGGTACATTTGAAATTCATATCTTTCCACATTTTCTCTGCGCGCTCTCCATCAATCTTGCCAGCAACTCATCCTTATCTGCCACCGCAACTCATAATTCTAGCAACTTTTGGGTCGTGTTCTGCCTTTTTAATGCAAACTGGAAAATCCACACAAATCTCACCTTAACTAGTTGTTAATTGTTGTAGACTTCACTAGCAATTTGTTTTGATGATATCTCACCATGACCGACTCACCTTTGATCATCGCATCTAGCTTACCGATCACTTCTCCGAGATTCTCGGTGGATAGCATTCTTCAACCTGTATCACCGGTGTAACTCTTCATCTTTTGCCACTGGTCATTGATCATCAATCAGACTAATCACATGTCTATCCAAAGTGTTTTGGTTGTGCAGAAGACTACTAAACTGCAATTTGAGTCACCTCTTGTGACCGCATCATCATTTCAACTGCATGTTTAAGAAACTAATCTCAACACCTATCACATGCTTGACTGATCGATCAACTACTCTATTTATCCTGATGAATATTAAGAGTGGGGGGGTGAATTAGTATGCCAAAAATCACTGCACTAAAACACTTACATAGTCTAAAGATAAACCGGTAAAGCTACCACACATGCAAACCAAAATGCGAATAAAGCATTCACCCACAAAAGAAATACAACCATAACACAAGATATTTGACGTGGAAACCCAACTGGGAAAAAACACGATGAGATGGAACTCACAAGTCACTATCTGCAGAATAGAAACCTGACCGGTTAAGGTCTTACAATGTTCTTCACTAGAACAGATCCTATTAGGAATCTCAATCTCTGTTAGGAGATAAGTCCGATTAAAGACTACCTTGTTAGAGGATTTTAGATTCACAGGAGTGAACCACCTTGTTAGAGGATTTTACAAAGGCTTTGAGGCCTACCCGGTTAAGGGCTACAGACTTGTCAAAGATGTGAGTAATCAACAAGTGTTTGATCTATCTAATAGCACAAATTGCTTGGTTAGAT
The DNA here is from genome assembly GCF_030272615.1 of Cryptomeria japonica. Taxonomy (NCBI): domain Eukaryota; kingdom Viridiplantae; phylum Streptophyta; class Pinopsida; order Cupressales; family Cupressaceae; genus Cryptomeria; species Cryptomeria japonica. Next base: position 2,740,893 of record NW_026728835.1, on the reverse strand, counting down.
CCAGTATTGCTCACAGTAAATGCATTCCAGCATTACTTCAGTCTTCTCTATCTCTCTCTCTCAGTTACAACTTGATCCTCTCAGTTACAACTTGATCTTCTTAGATAAGATCGTTCTTACAATAACTCAACTTCCACCTTAAACCCTAGCATGATATTAACCCTTTCAGCAACAACTTAAAACCCTAGACATGATGTCGTTTTAAAGGAATCTGATTTCATGTCGGTCCAATAGGATTACATTACAATTTCCTAGGTTCAATGAATCTAGACATACTCAGTAACACGACACAAAAAGCATCGTCAATGTGTCAGCACCGTCAAACAATCGGTGGATTGGTAACTCATCACAAAATGTCGGTTAGTAACTCATCACAGAGTATTACCGATTCATACAAAATACCGGTTGCCGGTTTGACAAAAATGAAGAGTGGTAAGAATGTGTTGTGCCGCTTTTCTCCCTCATACCACTTGAGATCTACGAACTGCTTGGGGTCGACATGCCACTTCAGACCGGGAAACACATTCTGCAAAATCACCACTAGTCTAAAGACTAGAATACAACATACCGGTTGGAACAAATACCGGTTGAGCTCAAGCTCATACATATAAAGGGGATCTCAATACAAGAGTCTGTCCATCAATGACAATCACAACATAAATAAACAAAAATGCCAACATATCCTTCAACCAGTTAGTCTTCAACCAACACACTTCTTAAGTGTGTCAATGATACATATTAGGGAAGCACTGAATCCTCCATATTGTTTGCAACCATGAGTAAACCATTGAGATTTACCACACTTCCTTGCCTATGAGCTTGGCCTTATTCAACGGTAAGTGTTGGTCATCAATGACAATACTAACTGATGAACCAATTGTGTCAACACCATCAGTTATGCCAATAAAGATAAGCAATTCAAGTCCACTATCAATTGAAGAGCTAGAGTTCAAAGTTTAGTCTCTTCTCTTAGTCAAATCATGGAGCTCATTTTGCATATATCTTTGTACCTTATGTTATTTTCTTCATAGTTCTTTCTTTTCTTGCATTAAACAACAACAAGAAGGTTGTAGCTCATCTGTTAAAAAGCATAAAAGCATTGTAATGGACTGTTTTATCAGTTGATGAATAAAGAACAACAAATTCTTCTCATTTCCTTCTTGTTTTCAATATTGTCACATGTATGATTTTGATGAGAATATTGTGATTTATTGTTAAATTCTTTATTATTGTCTCATATTGCTTTCTAGAACAAGAAAATTTTATTGTAGACTCAGGTTGTGTGCTGTGTTATTTACTTTTCCAAAAAATTGAATGTTGTGAAGAACTCTTTGCTTCAAACCAATTTCTGAAAAACTGTCAAACCTACACATGAAATATTCATGAGTTTCATGATCTCATATGATTTGTAATTAATTTTTAGTTCTTTGACAGCTAATAATTAATTTAGGACAGCGATTAGTATCAAACCTTTGGTGTATCACCTCCCATTAGCAGTAGGATTTCATTATTCAACAAGTTTCTTATCCCTTTTCTCAGTCAAGATTAGTCTTTTCGGAGGTTTCACCAGAGAACCAGCTCAATCTGGAGGTTGATTTCCACCTTAGGAAACCCACATACCTAGAAATATTCCAATGTTTCACAAGATTTCTAAGCCTTCAGTTGAGCATTCATGGGTGCAATCTTGGTGACAACACTTTCAATTTAGATTTATGATCCCGCTGGGCATTAATCTCATCTAAATATTTCCACTCCCACTTTAGGATGTTGTTTCTCCATGATATAACTCCATGATGCCTCACTTTCCTCCCCCATAAATTGATTTTTTCCTCCTAATCTCCTCCAACTCCTAGATTTTCCAAATTTCCTAATGACCATCACATGAATCATCCCAAAAGGGGGCTTTTCGTCCATTTTTGACATCCTAGGTTATGTCTGGTGATTATATCCCTACAATCAAGTATGAAGTTCCAAATTGCAAATCCTTTAGGGGAATTTGTAACATTGAGGATTCAAATGGGATCTTCAAAATCTAGATATTTCTATCTCAGTATCCGAGCCCACTTGGAATTGATTTGATACATGCTCCAGACTATCTTGGTACCAATGGTCGCATTAATGATGTTAAGTTGCTTTACCCCAGCACCTTTTAATTATTAAGGTATTTAAATCTTATCCCAAGATATAAGAGAGAATTTTTTAGTGTCATTGGTCCCATTCCAGAATAATTTCCTCAATATTTGGATTAAGTTATCTATTACCACCTCAAAGATCTTTAGGCATGACATGGAGTAGATTAGAATAGCTGACAAAACTGCTTCGATCATAGGAATTCTAGTAGAAGTTAGCCATTTTCCCTTCCATAGTTCCATCTTCTTTCTGTATTTGCTTATGAGTTTCTCCCAGTAGCATTTTTTGTTTATCGCAACAAACAATGGAATTCCCCAAAATTTCTCATGAAAACATGCTAGTCTTAGGCAAAGAATTATTACTATATCTCTCTATACGATGGGCTGAGTGTTGAGGAAGAAAACCTCCAATTTCCTCTAGTTGATATGTTGTCTAGAGGTCATGTTATAATCATCTAAAATTTTATTGATGGATCTTGCCTCACATCTGGAGGCCTTACCAAATAGTGTTGTGTCATCGATAAATGGTTGATGAGTGACCAAATCCATTCCATTAGTGATGCCTATGCCTTTCCACAACCCCTTAGTCCTGCAATGAGTGATAGCTTTGACTAATGCCTCTATCATGATTATAAAAAGGAAGTATGATAACTGGTCACCTTATCTGATTCATCTCGATGATTCAAAAAATCCATGAGATTTACCATCCACAAGTATTGAAAATGTTGGAGATTGGATATAGCTTCCAACCCATTTAATCCATCTATCTCCAAATCCAAATTTTCTTAAGACTTTTAGGAGGAAATGCTTGTCCACAAGATCATATTCTTTTAGTATGTCTAGTTTAACAATCATACAAGGAGTTTTGAGTTTCCTTGTGGAATGAATTACTTCGTGTGCCACAATGATGCCCTTCACAATCAACCTTTCTAGACAAAATCCACTAAGTTACTCATATGAAATCACCTTATTATTTACAACTTTCAGCCTATTCGCTATGACCTTGGTGATTATTTTATAGGGAATATTTAATAGTGCCATCGACCTATAGTCATTCATACTCCAGGTGATTCCTTCTTTTTAGGAACTAGTGCTATAAATGTGTGGTTTGTTGCTCCTAGAATAGTTGCTTTCCTCCTAGATTCCTCCATAGCAATTGGAAAATCATCCATCACAATGACCCAATAGTATTGAAAGAATCTTGTTGGAAATCCATCAGGACCGGGTTCTTTGTCAAGGTTGAATTGAACGGCATCTATTTTTTATTTCTTCCAGTGAAACAAGTTTGTGTAATTATTGGTTATCTACATCATTGATTAATGAGGGTATTATTTTTAAAAATCTATCCCTTTCATTTGTATGGATTTGGCCATCTCTGTTCATTATTGCCTGAAAGTGCCTTACTGCTTCCTAATTTGCTTCCTCATTGGTTTGTGTCATTGTGCCATCCTCCCTTTGAATCTCCACAATTATTTTATTGCTTTGATTGACACTGGTAGATTTGTGAAAGAATTTTGTACTCTTATCCCTTTCTTTTAGTTACATTCCTTTGGATTTTTTCCTCCAATATGTTTCTTCTCTTTCCAGTAGCTCAAACAGTCGGGTTTTTAGTTCCCTCTCTCTATCAAATTCAATTGAATTCATCCCATTTAGAATGACGACATCATTTAGCCATTGAAGTTGCTCTTCAAATCTTAATTTTTCTTCAAAGATATTTTGAAATGTTCCTTGTTCCATTCTTTTAGCTTCTGTTTTATATGAGAAATATTTTTAGAGAGAAGGAAGAGTTTGGAGTGGTTGCCAGTACTGATTTCATTCCATCGGTCCTTCATTCAATCCACTATTGAAGGGTCCATAAGACACATGTTTTTTAAATTTTAAAGGGGAGCCTACCTTCCCATCTTCAGGCCATATAGATAAAGATACAGTGAAGTGATCTGATTCAATGAATGAGAGTATGGTTGCCTCATATGAATCTGTGGTGTCAGTCCAATCCCCGAATACTAGAAACCACTCAAGTCTTTATGAAATGCTAGTGAATTCCTGCCTCCTATTTGTCCAAGTAAATCTTCCATTTTTGGTTGGGATGTCTTTGAAATGATTATGATCGACAAATCCTTGAAAGGTAGTTTGAACTCTTGATAAGCTTTGCAATCCACCCTGATTTCTTGAGTTGTTGAGAGTGGCATTGCTGTAATGCCCCGCCAGGAACCCTAAAGGATAGCAACACAACAAGGCAACTAAAAGGCGCAATAATTTTTTTTTAAAGATTAAGGGAAATAATCATAACCTTGCTCAATAACTAACATAAGTGGAAGACTAACATTACATCCTAAAGGGTTACCAACGAAGATTACTTCAAAATAAAAACCACATCACAATATTAATCCAATCTTCCATTTAAATTAAGGAAAGCCAATAACGATTAAATAATTCATATTCATAAATTGATCTTCAAAAGATAGGCTTACAGAATTACAACATACATACTTCCAAAGATTCATTTATACAAATAGGAAAGATAACTGAAACAATATACATCCCATGACTTAAATTACAATATTCCATAAAATTACATGGCTTCCATAGAACAATAAATTACAATTTTTACAAGTTGTTGATACAATGACCACACGGCCTCAAAGTACAAAATCAAGAATATAAGTGCTACAAGAAGCACGAACCAAGATGCACCGGCGAAGCCAATCCTCGCGTGAAGGTAGGAACAATATATCCGATGGGAAGTGGCACTACCACCCGACCATGTGATCCCATAATGGAACCACCCCACCGTGCTAGGAGATAGCAGACGACCCTCAAGCAAGCAAGAAAAGAACAACAGTACAAACGACTCCGCAGTACACAAGTGACTCGACTCACAAAACACTAGCGACCCTAGAGAGAGAGTGTCATCACATGGCTTAACATGGTTACCCTAGGAAGGTCTCCATAGGTCCCGACCCCCATCATGGGTTATCCTGGTAACCTCTCCCGAACCCCCGGCTCCATCTAAGCATCATGCGGACCCTACCATCCTTTCGTGAAGACAAGGTGGTAAGTTTGCCATTCCAGGCCTTCCCAAACACCTTGAGCCTATACAAGCACTCAACCGTGTACGGGGTGTATTATCTTAATTAAATTAATAACTACCCACCCCCTAAACAATTATTAGGTTATCACTTAATAGCTAACTTTCGAGGGGTTATCCTGCCATCCACTTTGGGTGCGGCCCCCGCCCGAAAGCCACTCTCTCTACTAGGTCACTAACTGGATAAGACTATCTATGAGAACTCTATGGTGGACTAACAACCATAAATTATCCAGACATAACACAGGTGTAGGACTCACAGTCACAAACTCAGAGTTAACCATAAGGGACATAACACATAAAAGCCCACTTCCTCAAGGTTTGAACAACGACACCTGACCAAGGGCAAACATCGACAACATAATGACCATTTTAAACATAATGCGACGACATTAAAACGACTAGACTGCAATGATAAAAACACTACAAACAATCTTTCTTTGAGCAGTCAACATTTAAATCAATTTAAACAAATGTATACAAGCTATTATAAAATAATTCCAAAATAACATCTATTTGACGAATACAATCCTCATACAATTATTTTATAATACTTGGATAACAAACACCAATATTAAATTTAATCCGACTTTCCTTAATTCCAACATTACTACTAACCTCTAAATCATTTGATTTATTTTCACGATACCAAGCAATTAATCCCCATTACTAAATCAAAAGAATTACTCATTAATCTTAACATCATCATGAACTATATTTAACACATTATTATTATTTAATATTAAATAATAACATATTGTTATTATTGTTAAAATAACAATATATTATTGCTTAATACTAAAACAAATAACGCGTATTGAGTTTATTAAAAACCATTAACATAATATTGTTATTTAATATTAAATGATAACATATTATTATTTTTATTAAAATAACAATATCTTATCACATAGTATTAAATATACACTAACACTAATCATCTTACTTACCACTAACATAATAATTATCATTTTCGTTTTTTTTAAAACTAACAAAAAAAAACATTAAAAATAAGCAATTTTAAACACCCCGTGGGCCCCCACTCACCCACAGGCAGCAAGCGCTGCCTTTCCCAAACTGGGAAATGCAGCGAGCTGCATTCCCAGCTTGGGGAAAGCAGCGCTGCTGCTACCCACGCTGGTGATGCAGCGAACACAGGGAAAAGGGAAGGGGGGGTGCGTGGCTGGGTCGAGCCCAGCTCCCCGCCACCGCCCCCAAAGCAATTTGGTTTTAAATTTGACCAATTTAATTTTATTAAATTTAACAGTTAAAAACCTGTTGAAATAAAAACGACAGAGGTTTAAAAAGAATAGAAACTCAAGACACAGACAGAGGTGAAAACCTCTGTCAAACACAACTAAAAACTAATCTCCCAGCCATCGAATTTTATCAACATACAACAAACAAAATTAACTTAAAAGGAGTCACAATTTTACCAGCAATAACCAATCTTCTGAGACAAAATAGGGGCATTAATATTTCATTCAAATTAGCCCAGTTTGCTTTAAAAGTTTAATTAAATGGGAGTAGACTAAATCCCCAAACCCCAATTGAATCTATTTGCTTCCAATCAAGCATGAACAAGGAATTTTAACTCATAGCTATCATTTTTAAAACTGGAAATTTCTAGGGAGAGATATTTTATGAATGCTTGGCAAAATTTTGCCAGCATAACACTACCAAAACCCATCAAAATTCCTAATTACAAACAGCATGATAAACCAAGAAATTTCTTGCATAGCAAAGATGAAACAATATGAATTCAGTTAAGGAAACTACATGGGAAGAAATTAAGTTTAAATTTGATAACCAAATAGTAGAATTCTTCCTCCATAACCCATAACAAACAAACAATTCAAGATTTTAAACAATTAACAGCAAGTGGAAGGAAAGCAATGAATTTTTTTGTTGCAATAAGCAAGGATTCAACCAACCTTTTTGATTTCCAAGCAAGAATCCCAGCTGGTTCACACCCAAATCCACCCTTCAAGCAAATTTTCCAAAATTTCTTTCTCCTCCTCCAAAATAAGCATAACCCCCAAAATCTCCTCCAAAATGGTTTAGTAAGAAAAATCTCTTAACCTAATTTTCTAGGTTGCCCAAAATTTCTATTAAAAAAAAACATTAAAATTCCCCATTGACTTTCTTTTCTTTTTCTATTTTTCCTTTTTCATATTTCTCAAAACAATAAATGAAAAATTCCCTCTTTTTAAAAATTACATTTTCATAAGTAGCAATTCAATCAATTTTTCTACTAAATAGGAAAGCAATGAGTTAACTTAATTTGCATATATTTAAAAGCACTTAACTAATCTATTCCATTCCTTTCGTTGGATCTAAACACGATTTCTTTTCCAAATAAGCAACTAACAGTTAAAATTTAATAACTAATCAATTACGCTTGATTCAAAACATAAGGCATAATAAGGAATGAATCGCTCAAGTCAACAATAATGACAACTTAAACTTAAATAATTAACCGAACCACCAAGACACGCAAATCGAGGAAAAGTAAAAAGACTCGAAATTCAGACAAAAGGGATGAACGACCGACTGACGGCACTCACAATAACAGACTGAGGTAAGGACTAGGGTCAAAAGCTATCTCCTCCACTCCCATCGGACATATAAGGCACGCTCAGACCTATGAAGCCAGGTGGAGACGATACCCCGTACCTACCCGGTACTTGTACCTGCAATATCCTGCATCACCAAAGCACACATACATGCATATAGATATAGAATACACGGCACGCACACCGATGAAGGAGAATCGCGACGTTCCCTGTCTCATCGAAACGAGTGAAGGAAAATCGTCCCCTTGCATCCAATACAATAGCAAACACGCAACATATATATGACACATCACCTAGATAAATTAAGATGTCAGTACGAGCAATAATCCATGAAACACTAGAAATCACCAATACTGAAGTACTGAAAGTAACTCATGCATCCAATATCCAGATAATCATGATATAATATCAAATACGTCTGCAAAATGACGAGCAATCAAGTGCCAACTGAATAGTAAACTGAAACACAAAATCAGTCTAATAAGTCCGATCAAAACGGGGTACTACATTCTCCCCCACAAAACTAGGCTTACTCCTGGAAGCCTAAAACAGATAAGGATAGAGCTCTCTCATCTTCGCTGCATCCTCCCATGTCGCCGAGGTCTCATCATTTGGGTCCCATAGGACCCTTACCTGGTCGATGGTGCGTCCCCTGAGGGTCAAATCCCGACGCTGAAGAATGCGCACGGGCTCCATAGAAAGCTGCCCGTCCTCAACCTGCAAAGCGTTCCAATCAAGAACATGAGTCACATCTGGGTGATAAGGCCGAACAACTGAAACATGAAAGACATCGTGGATGCGGGATAGACTCGGTGGCAAAGCAAGACGGTAGGCAACAGGCCCTATCCTCTCAAGGATCTCAAACGGGCCAACAAAACGAGGCGCCAACTTAGAACCCTTTCCATAACGGATCGGACTCTTACGCGGACGCACTCTCAAGAATACACGGTCGCCAACAGAAAACTGATGATCTACCCTGTGAGCATCTGCATACTTCTTCTGCCTATCCTGTGCAGCTACCAAATGCTCACGAATCCGCTCTACCTGCTGCTCCATCTCTCGAAGGATATCCGGGCCTATGAGCACCCTGTCCTCTAACCGATCCCAACTCAACGGTGTACGGCAAGGACGACCATACAAAGCCTGAAAGGGTGACATACCTATGGAGCTATGATATCCGTTGTTATAAGCAAACTCCACAAGATAAATATAATCCTCCCAACGCGACTGCTGGTCCATAACATACATGCGAAGCATGTCCTCTAAAACCTGATTCACACGCTCAGTCTGACCATCCGTCTCTGGGTGATAAGCTGAACTGAAGTTCAACTGAGTTCCCAAAGCATGCTGAAGTGAGGTCCACAATGCTGAGGTAAAGACTGGATCTCTATCAGAGATTATCCGCCTCGAAATCCCATGCAATCTCACCACATCTTCCAAGAAGACACGAGCCACCACCGCTGCTGTATAGGAAGCTCGGATAGGAACAAAATGAGCAACCTTCGTCAACCTATCAACAATGACCATGATGGCATCATGACGACGTGAAGAAACAGGCAACCCAACAATGAAATCCATGGAAATGATGTCCCATTTCCAATCCGGTACTAAATTAGGCTGTAAAAGCCCTGCTGGGTGCTGATGCTCCGCCTTCACTCGCTGACATTCCAAACACTTCGACACAAAATTGGCAATGTCACGCTTCATACCAGCCCAATGATAAATCTGTCTAAGATCTGCATGCATCTTCTTGACACCTGGATGTGCCGAATAAGGTGCACGATGGGCCTCAGTCATGATCAAAGTGCGAAGACCCTCCAAAGGAGGTACATAGATCCGACCAAGATGACGTAGAATGCCATCCGCCTCAAGACTATACCCAGCGAATCTACCCTCTAAGGGCCTTCCGGACTCCAACACGGCTCTAACATCCTGATACCAAGAGTCCTGAGGAAGAACTCCAAGAATTCTCTGTCTCAAGTCCACTCCAAGGGACAAAGCTGAAACTTCATGCCGCCTACGACTCAAGGCATCAGCCACTACATTCTCCTTCCCCTGAATATATCGAACCTCAAAATCATACTCGCAGAGGAATTCCATCCACCTTCGCTGTCGAGCATTCAAGTTCGGCTGCGTGAAGATATATTGCAAACTGCGGTGATCACTATGCAGCTCAAACCGACGCCCTAACAGAAAGTGACGCCACCTAACCAACGCATGCACTACAGCTGCCAACTCCAAATCATGAACTGGATAGTTCAACTCGTGGTCCTTGAGTTTGCGAGACTCATAGGCAACCACACATCCATCCTGCATAAGCACCGCACCTATACCTTCTAAAGAGGCATCTGTGCATACCATAAACTCTTTGGATGGATCAGGGACTGCCAAAATCAGAGCACTGACAAGGAGTTCCTTCAAGGCATGAAACGCTGACTCACACTGCTCTGACCAAACAAACTTCTTCCCTTTCCTCTGAAGAGAAGTAATCGGGTGACCTATACGGGAAAAATCCTTAACAAAGCGGCGGTAATATCTGGCCAATCCCATAAAGCTCCGAACCTCTGAAACATTGGTCGGCGCTGGCCAATCCACTATGGCTTGGATCTTCGAAGGATCCACAGATACACCCTCTCCTGAAACCACATGACCAAGATATTTCACCTCAGTCTGGAAGAAATCACACTTCGCCAAATTGGCATAAAGCTGATTCTCCCTCAAACACTGCAAAACTAGACGCAGGTGACCCTCATGCTCTTCCATAGATCTGGAATAAATCAATATATCATCCAAGAACACAAGGACAAAATGATCCAGGTATGCACGGAAAACCCCATTCATGAGGCACATGAAAACTGAAGGCGCGTTTGTCAACCCAAATGGTACTACTGTGAACTCATAGTGACCATAACGAGTGCGAAACGCTGTCTTATGAATGTCTGCATCATGAATGCGCAACTTATGGTACCCGGATTTCAGATCAATCTTAGAGAACACCATGGCTCCCTTCACCTGATCGAAAAGATCGTCAATACGAGGCAATGGATATCGATTCCGGATGGTTACCTTATTCAGCTGTCGGTAATCAATGCATAACCGAAGAGAACCATCTTTCTTCTTTACGAAGATAACAGGCGCACCCCAAGGAGAGACACTAGGACGAATGAATCCCTTGGCCAACAATTCTTCCACCTGCAACTTCAACTCACTCAACTCCTGAGTAGTCATCCGATATGGAGCTCTCGAAATAGGTTCTGCACTAGGAACCAAATCAATGCGGAAATCTATGTCTCGTTTCGGAGGCATACCAGGAATCTCCAAAGGAAACACATCAGCAAACTCTCGAAGAATAGGGTGACCATCAAGAGCGATTTCTCGACTCTCTCCCTCATCCATATCCTCAAGAGTTACTGCAAAAAGCTGACATCCTCTATGCATACACCGCTTAAGTTGCATAGCGGAAATCATACGTAAGGATATCGATCTCTGAACTCCAACGATCCCCACTTTCCTACCATGGTCATCTAAACACTCTACTGTCTTCTGACGACAGTCCACATGAGCACTGTGAGATGATAACCAATCCATCCCCAACACTACTCCATAGGATCCCAAAGGAATGACACGAAGGTCAACAGAAGTCACAGAGGGACCTAGATCCAACTCACAACTAGGAACAAAGGCATCTACGACCACGCGCACCCCGGTAGCCAACTCTACCTGCCACCTATCCGCCTGCTTAGCAGACGTGAGTCCACACCGCTCCACAATGGACGAAGAAATAAAAGAATCCGATGCACCGGAGTCAAAAAGTACTGAGATAGGGATACCACACAACACACCTGCGGCCTCAATAACTGTCCCCTGATGCTCAGCCTGGCGGTTATCAACCACTGCAAACACTCTGTGGGTCCTACTGGCATCCCCTACTGTAGGCTCTGATGCAACTGGCCCCTGATTCCCTGTCTGGTGGATACGCTGAGGACACTGCACGACTATATGACCATACTGCCCACAAGAGTAGCAAGCTCCTCTACCAGGTCCTCTACCTCCAGTCGGCCCACTGGACTGCTGAAAGCTTCCCCTACTAGGGGCCTGTGATGCACTCTGAGAAGACTGTCCTGGAAAACCCTGTTTGCTCCTCCGCCAGTTCCTGTTTCTTCTATGAGGAGGGTTGCCACCCTGCTGGCCCTGAGACTGTTTCGGTTTCTGCTGCTGCGGTTGCTGTTGCGGCTGCTGCTGCTGTCCACCCTTAGCGGGTGCCTGAGGAGTCCTGAATGGTGCCGCTGACTGGGACTGATTCCCACGAGCTTTGTTCCCACTGGAAGGAACACTCTCTATCTGAACTCCTGCCTATCCACCATGCGCACGGATGAGGTTCTGCTCAACCAATCTGGCTTTCGCCACCGCTGCCTCCACTGAAACTGGCTCAAAAACTCTAACCCCTCCACTAATGCGGTCGTTAAGACCTCTCAAGAAATGCTGTACGAGCATAGCCTCATCGTTGCCAATCCCGGCATACTGCTTCAGCTCATAGAATCTATGCTCGAACTGGTCAACTGACATACCAAACTGTCGCAATGAATAAAACTCATCTGCCCGAGTCTGTCTCCACTGCGGTGAGAGAAACCGTGCTCTGAACCTCTCTAAGAAAATCTCCCAAGAAACAGTATTGATATTCAGACCAATCTTCTCCTCCTCTAACTTCCACCATATGGAAGCAAAATCATCGAGACGCATGATCGCAAATCTCGCTCGGGTGTTGCTACTGTATGGGAACATAGCGAAACACCTATCCAAACTAATCAACCAAGTCTCTGCCTCGAGACCTATGCCTCGACCATCGAAAAAAGGAGGGTTGGTCCTCAAAAGATCCTTGATGTGACTCGAGGGAGCTGAATCATGACCAACTGGAACCTCTCTCCTCCTAGGAGACCTCTCTCTCTCTCTCTCCTCTGAAACATGCTGATACGACTCCCCAACCTGAGCATGGATGGGCTGCTCACCTTCAGGCCTGGGGCCTAGCCTAGCTAGAACTTCCTGAAACATCTGCCTCAGCTCTTCCCTTTCGGGAACCGGCTCTTCTACATGCGGTAATTCCTGATGCACTGACTGTTCCTGATCCACACTCACATGAGCGGGAGGTGGTGAAGGACTATGGCGGTCTGAACCTCGGCCCCGTCTCCCACCTCTACCTCTATTGCGGCCACCAACACGGCCAACTCCCCTAGCTTTTCTAACCATGACCAAAACTGCAAAAGAGAAAACGGTTCAGATCAATGACAAGGATATAGCAAGGGAAATCCAAACACTAAGATCTACACACAAGGTCAAACTGAATGGGCTCACTACAATCCCAGAGTACCCAATGTTGAAACATGGGCTCTGATACCAAATGTAATGCCCCGCCAGGAACCCTAAAGGATAGCAACACAACAAGGCAACTAAAAGGCGCAATAATTTTTTTTAAAGATTAAGGGAAATAATCATAACCTTGCTCAATAACTAACATAAGCGGAAGACTAACATTACATCCTAAAGGGTTACCAACGAAGATTACTTCAAAATAAAAACCACATCACAATATTAATCCAATCTTCCATTTAAATTAAGGAAAGCCAATAACGATTAAATAATTCATATTCATAAATTGATCTTCAAAAGATAGGCTTACAGAATTACAACATACATACTTCCAAAGATTCATTTATACAAATAGGAAAGATAACTGAAACAATATACATCCCATGACTTAAATTACAATATTCCATAAAATTACATGGCTTCCATAGAACAATAAATTACAATTTTTACAAGTTGTTGATACAATGACCACACGGCCTCAAAGTACAAAATCAAGAATATAAGTGCTACAAGAAGCACGAACCAAGATGCACCGGCGAAGCCAATCCTCGCGTGAAGGTAGGAACAAGATATCCGATGGGAAGTGGCACTACCACCCGACCATGTGATCCCATAATGGAACCACCCCACCGTGCTAGGAGATAGCAGACGACCCTCAAGAAAGCAAGAAAAGAACAACAGTACAAACGACTCCGCAGTACACAAGTGACTCGACTCACAAAACACTAGCGACCCTAGAGAGAGAGTGTCATCACATGGCTTAACATGGTTACCCTAGGAAGGTCTCCATAGGTCCCGGCCCCCATCATGGGTTATCCTGGTAACCTCTCCCGAACCCCCGGCTCCATCTAAGCATCATGCGGACCCTACCATCCTTTCGTGAAGACAAGGTGGTAGGTTTGCCATTCCAGGCCTTCCCAAACACCTTGAGCCTATACAAGCACTCAACCGTGTACGGGGTGTATTATCTTAATTAAATTAATAACTACCCACCCCCTAAACAATTATTAGGTTATCACTTAATAGCTGACTTTCGAGGGGTTATCCTGCCATCCACTTTGGGTGCGGCCCCCGCCCGAAAGCCACTCTCTCTACTAGGTCACTAACTGGATAAGACTATCTATGAGAACTCTATGGTGGACTAACAACCATAAATTATCCAGACATAACACAGGTGTAGGACTCACAGTCACAAACTCAGAGTTAACCATAAGGGACATAACACATAAAAGCCCACTTCCTCAAGGTTTGAACAACGACACCTGACCAAGGGCAAACATCGACAACATAATGACCATTTTAAACATAATGCGACGACATTAAAACAACTAGACTGCAATGATAAAAACACTACAAACAATCTTTCTTTGAGCAGTGAACATTTAAATCAATTTAAACAAATGTATACAAGCTATTATAAAATAATTCCAAAATAACATCTATTTGACGAATACAATCCTCATACAATAATTTTATAATACTTGGATAACAAACACCAATATTAAATTTAATCCGACTTTCCTTAATTCCAACATTACTACTAACCTCTAAATCATTTGATTTATTTTCACGATACCAAGCAATTAATCCCCATTACTAAATCAAAAGAATTACTCATTAATCTTAACATCATCATGAACTATATTTAACACATTATTATTATTTAATATTAAATAATAACATATTGTTATTATTGTTAAAATAACAATATATTATTGCTTAATACTAAAACAAATAACGCGTATTGAGTTTATTAAAAACCATTAACATAATATTGTTATTTAATATTAAATGATAACATATTATTATTTTTATTAAAATAACAATATCTTATCACATAGTATTAAATATACACTAACACTAATCATCTTACTTACCACTAACATAATAATTATCATTTTCGTTTTTTTTAAAACTAACAAAAAAAACCATTAAAAATAAGCAATTTTAAACACCCTGTGGGCCCCCACTCACCCACAGGCAGCAAGCGCTGCCTTTCCCAAACTGAGAAATGCAGCGAGCTGCATTCCCAGCTTGGGGAAAGCAGCGCTGCTGCTACCCACGCTGGTGATGCAGCGAACACAGGGAAAAGGGAAGGGGGGGTGCGTGGCTGGGTCGAGCCCAGCTCCCCGCCACCGCCCCCAAAGCAATTTGGTTTTAAATTTGACCAATTTAATTTTATTAAATTTAACAGTTAAAAACCTGTTCAAATAAAAACGACAGAGGTTTAAAAAGAACAGAAACTCAAGACACAGACAGAGGTGAAAACCTCTGTCAAACACAACTAAAAACTAATCTCCCAGCCATCGAATTTTATCAACATACAACAAACAAAATTAACTTAAAAGGAGTCACAATTTTACCAGCAATAGCCAATCTTCTGAGACAAAACAGGGGCATTAATATTTCATTCAAATTAGCCCAGTTTGCTTTAAAAGTTTAATTAAATGGGAATAGACTAAATCCCCAAACCCCAATTGAATCTATTTGCTTCCAATCAAGCATGAACAAGGAATTTTAACTCATAGCTATCATTTTTAAAACTGGAAATTTCTAGGGAGAGATATTTTATGAATGCTTGGCAAAATTTTGCCAGCATAACACTACCAAAACCCATCAAAATTCCTAATTACAAACAGCATGATAAACCAAGAAATTTCTTGCATAGCAAAGATGAAACAATATGAATTCAGTTAAGGAAACTACATGGGAAGAAATTAAGTTTAAATTTGATAACCAAATAGTAGAATTCTTCCTCCATAACCCATAACAAACAAACAATTCAAGATTTTAAACAATTAACAGCAAGTGGAAGGAAAGCAATGATTTTTTTTGTTGCAATAAGCAAGGATTCAACCAACCTTTTTGATTTCCAAGCAAGAATCCCAGCTGGTTCACACCCAAATCCACCCTTCAAGCAAATTTTCCAAAATTTCTTTCTCCTCCTCCAAAATAAGCATAACCCCCAAAATCTCCTCCAAAATGGTTTAGTAAGAAAAATCTCTTAACCTAATTTTCTAGGTTGCCCAAAATTTCTATTAAAAAAAAACATTAAAATTCCCCATTGACTTTCTTTTCTTTTTCTATTTTTCCTTTTTCATATTTCTCAAAACAATAAATGAAAAATTCCCTCTTTTTAAAAATTACATTTTCATAAGTAGCAATTCAATCAATTTTTCTACTAAATAGGAAAGCAATGAGTTAACTTAATTTGCATATATTTAAAAGCACTTAACTAATCTATTCCATTCCTTTCGTTGGATCTAAACACGATTTCTTTTCCAAATAAGCAACTAACAGTTAAAATTTAATAACTAATCAATTACGCTTGATTCAAAACATAAGGCATAATAAGGAATGAATCGCTCAAGTCAACAATAATGACAACTTAAACTTAAATAATTAACCGAACCACCAAGACACGCAAATCGAGGAAAAGTAAAAAGACTCGAAATTCAGACAAAAGGGATGAACGACCGACTGACGGCACTCACAATAACAGACTGAGGTAAGGACTAGGGTCAAAAGCTATCTCCTCCACTCCCATCGGACATATAAGGCACGCTCAGACCTATGAAGCCAGGTGGAGACGATACCCCGTACCTACCCGGTACTTGTACCTGCAATATCCTGCATCACCGAAGCACACATACATGCATATAGATATAGAATACACGGCACGCACACCGATGAAGGAGAATCGCGACGTTCCCTGTCTCATCGAAACGAGTGAAGGAAAATCGTCCCCTTGCATCCAATACAATAGCAAACACGCAACATATATATGACACATCACCTAGATAAATTAAGATGTCAGTAAGAGCAATAATCCATGAAACACTAGAAATCACCAATACTGAAGTACTGAAAGTAACTCATGCATCCAATATCCAGATAATCATGATATAATATCAAATACGTCTGCAAAATGACGAGCAATCAAGTGCAAACTGAATAGTAAACTGAAACACAAAATCAGTCTAATAAGTCCGATCAAAACGGGGTACTACAATTGCAGTCCCCACCAATGATGATTTGGGCATCATTCTACTACGTAATCCAGTTGGAAATGTTGCTCCACAATTCTCTTTTATCTAAAGTTGATATAGGGCCATATACATTGATGCTCATAAAATTTGTTTTGTGATTGAGAAGCTTACAACTAAATGCCATCCAATTTTTATTTTCCACCACCAGATTACATTGGGTGGATAGTGGATTCCATAGAATATCTATCCCTCTGGAATCCCCTTCAGCTTCTACAAAAAAACGATCCCATATTTGACATGACTTTAGCCTCCACTGACTCTTTTCCCTACTCCATTTGGTTTCCTATAGAAGAAATGCATCTTCTTTTCTAAGATCTATTTTTATGTCGAATTAGGCGCCATTTTTTAGGGAAATTTAAGGCCCTAGCATTCCATGTAAGTCTCTTCATGGATCCTCAACAAGGATTATCTCCTTCATGTTCCTGTGTTTTCTTTGTCCCTTCGAACTCCCTGCTAGTGCTAACTTTACCTCATTGGCCTTTCATCCTCTCTGCTTTTCCCCCTCAATGTTTGGTTTGTTTATGTTAGATTGATTCTTCATTATGCTTTGTCCTACCATTATGTTTTCAAAGGCATCTTCAAGACTCTTTTAAGATACTGAGTCAAATTTATTAGAGGCTGGATCAATCTCCTCTTGCTCTATTTCTTCAATATTAGAGTTTGTCTCCTTACCATTCTCTTCTCCATTTATCACATCTGGTATTATATCTTCTTCTTTCGCGGATAATGAAGTTCGTTACATGTGCATCCTAACCATGCTCTATTTCCATCTCTAAATATGCATTTATTTTTAGGTCTCTACCCCCCTATCCATGTTTATCTCAGAATCCTTACCAATCCTAGCATCCTGTATTTTAGTAACATTCGCCAACATATTAGAGGAATCATCTACCTTGTCACTCTTGTCATCACAATACACCTCACTGATCAAAGTATCCTCCTAGTTTCCTATATCAATTTTAGTGCCACTCATTTCCTCCAAAGAAAAATGATTTGAGGATTCCATCTTACATTCTTCTCTATTTAGAGAATCCATCAACCAGCCCCTATCTTCATACAGGTTTAATTTCTTGCCACTTCTTGATCTATTTGTTTCTTCCATCGCATGTTGAAATAATTTATGAGTGTATTGGTTGGCCTTGTCAATTTTCATTACTCCATTACACTCTAGCTTATCATGAAACTTGGGTTTGCATTTAGGGAAATGAATCTTGAGATCTTCTCTATTTTTTATATCCAAATTATATCCCTGAAATGTAGTTGAATTTTCGAGGGCAAAATTTGGTGAGGAAAGATGTCTATACATAGTCTCATAGAGGCACCCCAAACCCTATCTTCTAAAATTGGATCCACATAGATTAAATTTCCTAGCCCATTTCCAATATCTATGAGTATCTCGCTTCTCCAATATTCTATGCAAGTAAATTGTATAATTTGATCCATACTGGGCCTTTATTGATCTTGTGTTTCCATGGGTTCAAGTGTAGAAACCATTCTATCAAACGCATTCTGATGCTATCAAGATAGTGTGGACCACTGTTTAGAGTTTTCTCTTTTTCTGTTAGATTAGTGAATTCTACTAGGAAATAGCCATTGGGCAATGATTTAACACATATCTGGGAACCCCATATTTGGTGACACCAATTTTTAAATGTTCTACCCATATAAAGTAATGATCTTGGAGGGGACTCTTTGCAACTGGTACGAGTCCAGGAAGGCTATCTTTTCACCCTCCTTGGAGTTTGGACTTGGCTCGTTGGCGCTTGTGTGATTCCCTTGGTGTCTTGTGTCACTCTTATGTGTTCCTAATGTTTTTCTCGTGTTGCCTCCTTGGTGTTTGATTGATTTGTTTGTGGTTTCCTTGTGTTTCATTCTCTTCGCCTCCTTGTTTCTTTGGTCTTCTTTTTCCCTATGCATGTTTTTTCTTAACAAATTTGTCCCTGGCTTAGGTAGATGATCATGCCCCTTCCTTGAGGCCACTTGTGCAAAGGCGGATGGGTAGTGTAATTGATGGAAAATCTAGTTTAAAGAATGATGAGGAGCATATCATTAATAATAGTGGGGGTTTCGAGAATGAGGTTGTTAATTTGCAGAAGGGCAAGCATGAAAAGCTCTCATACAAAGAAGTGGTCTTGGAGCAATCGGCCACGGTTTTCCCTCCTTCTGCTAGCTTTGGTAAATCATTTTGCAGGCACGAGCGCATGGATATAGAGAATGGTCCGGGAGGGTCCTCAACCGATGGAGATAGACTCAGATCTAGTGATGGAAGCACGACCGACGATCCCGAAGGGGGAGGAAATGGTAAGTCTTGTCCTCTCGGGTTGAAGACTCTTTCCTTGTCGCCAAATGAAGATATGATAAAAGCCATTAGGTTTGAGCAGTTGCGCTTAAAAAATATTGCAAATTTTTTTATATGCATGGATAGAGAATATTTGCCTTCATGGAAGATTTTTGATGACTAGATTGCAAATGTTTGGGGGAAGAAATTAGGTATTCATGTCAATTTTTGCATAATGATTCAGAAGGGTTTATTTATAATTTATTTGAAATCCCATAATATGCAAGATAGGGTCTTGAAGAATTGTTTTTAGAATGTTGGGCATTCCTTGTTTAGGGCATTTCCTTGGTCTCCTAAAGGAAATGTTGAGCAGGTTATTGCTCGCTCCTCCCCTAACTAGGTTGAAATTAAGAACCTCCAACCCGAATTTTGGCCATTCATTCCTCAAATTCTAAAACTGTTTGGCTCAGTTCTGCAAGGTGAGGAATCGAGAACCACTCTCCCTCAATTGAATGCTAGGGCTCTTGTTGCACTTGATCCCGAGGTTGTGTTTCCTGACATTATCTCTCTTGGTTTGGAAGGAGAATTCTTTTCCTGGGAATTGTCCATGTTGGGTAATTTGGGGGCCCGTTTCTTCTACAAAATCAATGGGCATATGAGGAAGGATTTCCCTTCTCTGAAAAACTCTCACAATGCTAATTTTAAGATTGCTACTAAAGGCAATTTGAGAAGTGATATTAGTAAAATGTAAAATTTTGTTAATATAACTAAAGAAGGTAATACTTTACTAGTGGATATCCCATCCAACAATGGCATTGAGAAGGTCATTTTTGGCCTTGATTGCCCGATTGGTGATAGTAATGGCAATAAATTTGTTAGTCTCTCTAATCCTCTATTTGAGGATTAGTACGAGGTTGTCTAAGACTTTTCCATGAATGATCCCTCCAACATCCTTGTCGGGTGTCACCCAGTACAGGCTAATCTTACCAATTGTGATCAACTGAAGGTTATTAATCCCCCCTCACCCCAGACTGAATGCTCAACAACTTGTCCTTGCAAGTATTAAGGAGAAATATGATGTAATAAGGAATGCCTTTTAAGTCCCATCTAAATTGAAGATGAGTAACTCCTTACCTGGTATCATGAACTCCATGGCGGATATATCTTCTGATAAACAGATTGTGCCCTTTGGTGCTGATGGTATGGCTATTAGTAATGTTAAGCACTTTATAGAGGTGTTTAGTAAAAAGGTTAGAAAGAAAAGGAAAACATCCGATAGACAATATATCTGTAATAACAATAGTAAAACATGCAATGAGGTGCCAGAGTGCTTTAGTAGGTTGTACAAAAATAGAAAACTCACCACCAATTAATTTTATGATGATGCACATACATAGCTGGAATTTTAGGGGCTTGGAGATGTCTGATAGAAAATATGTGGTTTGGAAATGGTGTAACAGTATCAAGGAAAAAGACATTATTTGCCTCCAACAAATCAAAGTGGTAGGGTTCCATGTTTATACTATGTTGAAATTCTTGTGGGCTCAGGCCATAGGGTTCCACTCCAATCATGATAGGGGTAAAGGTGGTATTGCCATTTTGGTTGGTCCTAAGTGGGCAGATAAGATTAGTACTAATGGTGTTTTCCCTGCCAAAGGGCTCTGTGGGTCACTTTTAAAGAGAAAGACTGTGTTTTTGGTATTTGCAATATTTATGCTGCTAATGACTACAAAGATAGAGCCAGTTTTTGGGATAGGTTGACAACCGGTCTCCTGAATGGCCATTAGAGTTTTGTGGGTGACTTTAACATGATAGAACATGGTGAGGACAAAAATGGTGGCAATAAGGATTATTGGAAGGGTAATGAACATTTCTTTTGGGATAAGTTCAAGAGGAGATTTAATTTGATAGATCCGCTGGAGAAGAAAAAGGGCTCCCTTTTTTGTATTTGGTTCACATGGTGCAATATACAAAGTGGTAAGCAAAGAATGTACTATAGATTGGATAGATGCTATGTAGATGCTTCACTTTTTTCTTTCCCCTCTCAGAGGGGGCATGCCCCTATTTGTGTTTCTCCTACTAGTATCTCAAATTATTCTCCTATCTCTGTCACTGTTAATTTGGACCTTGATCCCTCCTCTATGATTTGACCTAAAAGGGAGAATGGTTTCAAACTTAATGTATCCTTTCTTTATGATGAGGACACTAGTGAGGCTATTAAGATGGTCTCCCAATTGACCAAGTTGTGTATTCCTAACCTCAGACCTAGAGAGCAATGGGAGGCTCTTACTGTTACTTGGAGGAAAATATTCCAGATCATTGGTAAGAAATATGTTATGGACAGGTCTAGAGAGGAATCTTTTCTTCAGATTAGGCTCAATGAGATCGAGAAGGAACTTCAGAGTAAGGGGCATGACCTGACCCTAGAGGGAGAATTATCTCTGGTAAAAAATCTTTTAAGGAAATTGCAACACTTCAAGATCCAAGGGCAAAAGGTTAGAGCTAAAATGAACTGGCTTAAAGTTGGTGACAAGAGAGCCAACTACTTCTTCAATATTATTAGAGACAAGAATAGAAGGGAACTTATTGAAGACATTCAAGTCAACAATTCTATCACCAATGATTCGGTGTCCATTAAGGTGGCTTTCTTCAGTTTTTATAGTGGCCTATTTTCTTCTGAGTATGGTGATATGAATCAGAAGGCCCTTGACAAATGCTTTTTGTTAATCCCTAAGAAAATTTCCTATGAGGAGGCTAAGGCTCTGAGTCATAAGATCTCTCTGGAGGAGATTAAGGGTGCTATCAATTCACTGGCTAATGGTAAGTCCCCAAGGTTAGATGGGTTACATGTTGAATTCTATATGAAGCACTTAGAATGGATAAGCTTGGAATTATTTTCTCTGTATGAAGATGTATTTAAACAAGGATCCCTTGGAGAGAACATCAATAAAGGTGTCATCAAATTGTTACCTAAAGGTGGAGATAAGACTCTGGTTAAAAACTGGAGACTTGTTACCCTTGTGAATATATCCTACAAAATTGTTGCAAAAATATTAGCAAGGAGGATTGTTGGATTATTGAACAACTTCATCTCTGCCACCCAGACTGGATTCATTAAAGGTAGATATGTTATGGAAAACTTGGTTACTAGCTGGGAGGCAATACATTGGGCTCAAGCTGATAACCAGGATGTTGCAATGATTCTTTTGGACTTTGAGAAAGCATATGACATAATTGAATGGCCCTTCATTAGAGGAATGTTGTAAGCTTTTGGTTTTCCTTCCTACTTCTTTAGATGGATTGATATTATTTTTAAGGATTCCTCCATGGTTGTTGAGGTTAATGGTGAACTCTATGAACCTATCCCTCTAAGGAGGTCTATCATGAAAGGTTGCCCCATTGGCCCGAACTTGTTTGTCATTGTTGTTGATGCTCTTTTCTACATTCTAAGGGCTCCTACACTTGGGCCTTCTATCAGAGGACTTACTCTTCCTAATGTTGATGATCTGATCAATGCCCAATTTGCTGATGATACTGCTTTATTTTTGGCTTTGAATGAGGAAAACTCTGATAATGTTATGAATAGACTACAATATTTTTGACTAGCCTCTTGAGCAAAGGTAGCTCCTCACAAATCTACAGTGCTTGGTTGTTCTGATGTTCCTCCAAGTTGGGTCCCCTGCAAAGGTTGGCAGTGGGCTGGTCTGAATTCTATTGTACGATATCTTGGTATTCCCTTTGCTAATAACCCCTCTACTCAAGATATGTTGCATTGGATATACTCTAAAATTGAGAGGAAGCATTTTAATGGCAGACTCTTCTTCTCTCCTTGGCTGGAAGAGTGCAAATTGTTCAAAATTTTCTTTCCTCTCATCATATCTACCTTGCCTCTACATGGGTGGTTTCTAACTACCAAACCAATAAGTTTGAGAAGATCATGAGGGACTTTCTATGGTGTGATGGGATGGGTCATAATAAGAGACATTGCGTGAATTGGAATTAGTGTTGCAGACCAAGGATTATGGGTGGATTGGGTATCAAAGATATCAGGGCCCATGGCATTGCCTTAGCCTCCAAATGGATTGTCAAAGCTTTGTATGGTAATGAGCCTTGGAAGGTGTTGATCAGAAATAATATTGAAAGTTCGGTTATAAAAAAGACAAAAAGTGGAAGAATGTCCCTTTATGTGATATTGTATTGGGGGATTATAACAAGAAGGTGTTTGGTTCTAATGTGTTTGCTTCACTATGGAAGGCATGGTCATAGGTAAGGAGGTTAATCCCTTCTATGGATGCTATAGGCAACTCTCCTTCATATGCTGTTGTGGACAGATCTATTTGGTGGGGGGTGAACTTAAATAACAAACCTCTTGCTCCGACTCAAAGCGGCTCTGCTAAGATCTAAATGAAAAAAGTATTTCTCTTATTAGCAATGTATTGTTTGACAACCGATCTGGCTCTTGGATTGAGATCAACTCTAAACATGGGATTCCTCCCTCACAAAAAAAAACTACTCTCTTATTGGTAAGGCTATAGGTTGTTTCTTCCCTGGTAAGATTCTGGATGCTGACTCCTTTTTGAAGCAACTAAAATGGCTAGATGGTTCTTCTTTTTTGGACATTGCTACTAAGCAGATTTACATGATGTTAAAGGATGACTACTCAATATTCACTCGAGTTAATTAGTGTTGGGGTATTGATTGGCCTAAGTCCAGGTGGCAATTTGTTTTTGAATTTTTTTGGCATTCCCCCATTGATCCTAAGAAATCTTGTTTTAGATGGCTTCTTCTTTTGAAAAAAATAGTTGTTGGTTCTTTTTTATCTGCTGAGGGTCCTAAACTTATTAGGTGTGGTGTGTGTAATGTCCAGGAGTCTTTTGAACATCTATTTTTTGAATGTGATTTTGCCTGTGGTGTGTGCTCCATCTTGCTTGGCTCTCCTATTGTCTAGAACCATCGGCCTGGTCCTTCTTTGAGTGAAATCCTTGCTGGTTTTGTAGAATCTTTGGACCTTAGGATGAATTGGTTCTGGTCTGTCCTATCTTGTCAAGTCTCATGGTTTATCTGTAAAGAAAGAAATGGAGAGGTTTTTCAAAACAAGAGGAGGAAGCTTACTGGGTTTAATAGAAAACTCACACTTTTTTACATTATGTCTCAGGTTTCTGCTGTCCTGGAGATCTTTAAAGACAGGTTCATGATTTTGGTCCGGGAAGGTGCTCTTCAGATTTGCAAGGAAGATATCCAGTCTTTTCAATACTTCAAGAAACATATGGATATGCTACAGCTGAAGGAGATTGAAGCATTGGCACAATATATGCAAAGACTCGAGATTGAAGATCTAGATGATCCTTCTCCTAGGACTGGGGAGAAAGTTTTAGGAGCTCATTGAACAGTGTGGTCATTTTTTCTATATGTATACTAACACAAGAGGCAATTTTGTTGTACTAATCCTCTTATATAATGTTCATGATATAAAACCAAGTAAGCTGACACAGGGCTATGGCATTTTTGATATACATGTAAAAATGTTACTTTAGATAGTAGAATACATGTAAAATATAGGACACCAGTCTGATGACATCTTCCAAATGATTATGATGTATATGTTTTGAACTATTTTAATAGAATTTTTTTTTTTTACCCGTATCCTTAAACTCACCACCCCATTTAATAAAAATGCCTACTTTTTGAAGTCTCTCCCTATCCTGATTAATTTTGGCTTCATCAATTGGAACATGAGGATTTTAGGGCTTAGCACTCTTATTTAGGTTTGGGTTGGATGAGCCTTCTTTGTTGTCTTTTTTGAATTTGCTCCTCCAAGGTCTTCTAGTTTGAAATTCGCCATTTTGTCCTAGCCTCACCTTTTCTTTTTTTCTCCAATCATTAGAAGTATCTGCATTTGGTGTATTGATTTTCTTGGACCACCCATTCCTGCCCATTTTGCAACCTTGTCTATTGAGGATGTTCGACAACTTATTTTGATCCCTTGGGTAATTCTGCCAGCGCCTTGAGTAGGAAAACCTATTTTGGTCCCTTGCTTGATTTTGCCTTCTCCTTTGAAGCCAGGGTGGATCCCATCTACCGTGATTCTGATTCATCCTCTGATGACCTTCGTTGGAAAATCTGGCTTGATTGTTATATCTATCCTTCTACTCCTACATAGGCACTTTCTCTTTATAATTCCTCTGATATCTATCATTGCCTGTGGATCGATTTGTCATGGAAAAGGTCGGATCACATTTGTAAATCCACTAACCTCCCTCAAAGACCCATCGTGGATCGTGATTCATTTGCCAACCACGTTTGAGGCTTTCCATATTAGTTCTAGTCCTATTGCATATATCTTCCATGTAGATTTCTTTATTGTTTTTTCGCTCCATCTGCTGCGTTTGAGATCTCTGATCTCCGGATATTCGCCTCGATGAACTTGATTTCCTTTTGTGATCTTGTTGGGCTCGACGCCATGGATTTGCATTCCTCTTCCATTTCATCCTTGCTCCTCACCGCTCTTGTGCTCGGCTATGCTCTCGCACTCCATCAATAACCTAAATTGATATCAACATTAAATTATAATTTTGTATTGGTAAAGGTAATTTTTTGAAGGGGCTCAAATTTACAAACTAAATAAACTCACAATGGTCCAATGAGAGTTTGAACTTTGGTGGTCACAACAACAATGCCACCACTTAACCAATACATTAAGAAAATACTCTAGCCTAACTAGGTTTTTTAATTTTAATTATAAGTTAATATTTATATCAAAATATTTTTATCCTAGGATAACAATTTTGACATGTATTACAATATTGAAAATATATGTTTAAAAAAAATAAAATTAATAAATTTTTGTGTTTTTTATTGATTTAGTTATCTATTTTATAATAGTTTAAATTAATAACTCTTAGTTTTTTTTAATGAGTTACAACCGAAGTGGTATGTTTAGCTTTTCTCTAAAGCTAAGACCAGTCAAGTAGACTCGAACCCAAGACCTCTCAAGTAGGAGGCTCGCAACTAATTGATGTGTTGTGGGGTTATCCCTAATATAAATCTTAGTTAATTAATTTAATTTCATTTCATTTACTTTTTACAAAACTTATAAAGAATATAGTTGTTAAGAGAAGTATATATTAGAAAAAAAAATAACGTATGAATCTATTGAAACAATTTAATAAAATACAATATGGGATAAATGTTAATGCAAGAAATTCTTAATTTTTCTCAATAGCACTATCAAATAAATTTGGGAAGGTCCCATACAACAACTAGGTTAATTCTCCAAAAATTGGATCTAGAGCTCATCCTTTTCTTTCATGCTTAATTTTTTCTTCTTTTTATAAAACCCCTTCCTATTTAGAGAGAATTTAATGCTTAACCCATCTTGTATTTCAGTATTTCTCACACATGTTTCATAAGAATAGAACTTGGGTAATTCCCACAAGATAACCCATTTCACATTGCTTCTTGAGAATTCAGCTAGCACCTTGAGAATTGAACCTCATAAGATTTCCATAATGTGAAACCTACTCTGCAACTAAACCTCATTGCTCAATTTATTACAAACTCGGAAAATACCTTTGTACTAGGAAAAATATACTAATTACACAATATAAAAGAGAACAACAAAAACCAAGACCTGGGTTGCCTTTGATTCAAAATATTTAAACTCTTCATTTTCAATATATTTGAATGCCATCTATTTTGACAAATTCTCCTTTTTCTTCACTCTCTTCATATCCCACGAGATTATCGTACCATGAAAAATATGCATATATAAACACATTTATATTTATAAAAATTTATGAAAAACAAAATATATATGGCACTACAAAACCATAAATGTGTATATGCATTATTGCAGCTACTACAATTACTACCATAATAAATGCATACCACTTTCATTGTAAAAATAGTAGCAAATTTAAAGAAAATATCACACTTAGGGAGTGAAAAGACACTAAAATGACTCGATAATTGTTTGTTATTAAATTCTTTCTTCTTCCTAAACAAACAAAAGCTCCATATATTTAGTCATCTCAATGACATGAATTCAATCATCTCAATGACATGAATTAAAAGTTTATTTATGGTCCAACCATATAAGCATATGGTATTAGTCGTACACATATGT
Organism: Cryptomeria japonica; assembly: GCF_030272615.1. NCBI lineage: Eukaryota > Viridiplantae > Streptophyta > Pinopsida > Cupressales > Cupressaceae > Cryptomeria > Cryptomeria japonica. The sequence continues at coordinate 2,713,284 of NW_026728835.1, read as the reverse complement.
GGGAATTAATTCATATTGATATTTGTGTTGATAAAAAATAATTAATTTTCTAAATAAAAAAATGGTTAATCAGTTTTTCCATCTAAAAAACCTAATTTAGAAAGAGTGCAAAAAAAAAAATATTAATAATTAAAATTATTTCATTCATTTATCTTAGTAAAAAATTATTTATCATAGAAAATTAATTTTAAAAATTTCATTTCAATTAAAAAAATATATAAAAAATAAAATACAAAGATAACCAAAATTATGGACACTAAAAATATTTAGGTTTGAAATTTATTTTTATCTGGACGATTTAAATTACAAGTTGCATCCATCCATATTCATTTTTTTTGCATATTTCAAGATCAACTCAATTGTATTCTAAATAATTACTCCTAACAAAGGCAATGTTGGTTTCATCCAACTTATACTTACACTCCAATATTGCACCTCATTGCGGTGCAAGGGCTAGTATAAAATAAATAAAACTATACAACTGTATTTATTACTAAACAAATCAAATCAAATCATTTATGGGTGTGAAGGTGGGTACGCTAATGGCTTTATTTGTGAAATTTATCAAGATATTTCACTAGTTAGCTAGAAGATATATGTGTTTTTGGGTATAGCAAGTGAAGTGGCAAAAGATTATTTGCCTTTTTTGCTAGATGATTATTATTTTGGGCATGCATGCATGGTTTTGAGGAATGTAATTGTTTGGCAGTATGGTAGATGTGATGATAGGATTCAATAGTATAGGTGTTTGGATGTGTGGGATGATGTTGTGGGTTTGAGGTAAGTAGGTGTTTGTAGGTACAATAAATGTGGTGATAACATTTGATGGTATTATGTTGTGGTCTTGAGGGATGATTTTGTGGTTTTGAGAAATGTAGATATTTGGAGTTGTGCTAATGTAGTAGATTGGGGGAGATATGAGGTACGTGAAGAGACTTGAGAATTAGCCATGTGAGTGGATGTAGTGATGTGGTTAGATGAAGTGACTTGTTTGTAGAGGAGATTTAGGAATTATAAGGTATATGTTGGTGATTGGATGTTAAATGGAGGTACAAAGACTTATATTAAGATGGTTGGTGCATTTATTTGTGATATCGGGGAACTAATTATTTTGTGGTATAGAAATTTTAGTTGAGGGTGGTATGGAAGGATTGACTTTCCTTGGTATGGAAACCTTAGTTGATGGTGGGTGTGGAAGAGTTTGTGATCGATATATTTTTTGAACTTGTTTCCCCCAATGTATGTGATGATGGGGAAATTGTGGGACATTTTGTGGTCTCAAAATTGGAGGACAAATTGGAACCCTTTTGGGATAACCACAAAAAATATTGATTGGGTTCAACTACAAGAAGATAATGAACAAGTTTCATTTCTCTAGGGTCTTGTTGTGCTTGATGTAGTTCCTTAAGTGTAAGATCAAAGGGAAATTTAATTTTATCTACCAAACTTGGTACAATGTGTAATGATGGTTATTGAGGTCTTTCAAATCCCCTTTTTTATAATGTAAGAGAAAGAACTCCAATATCATATCATCATGTATCATCGTAAACTGTACACCTTTATTAGAGTGTAAATTGTACAGGTTTTCATCAGAGTGGGCAGTTTCCAAAATTTTTTAGTAAACAGGTGCAAGTCTACTAGCATAAATTAATCTTGGTTTTCAAGGACCAGTGCACCGCATGCCCTTCTCCAACAAACCCTATGAGAATATAGCACAAAGTTATGAACAATTTATAGAATGTATTTGATTGATTAAGAGATGGATTTTACAATGAGAAAGATGGTACAAGTAAGATGATGATTTTGAGTTTTTGTAGGGAAGCTCAACTCAAGATGGCAATAATTCTCTACCAAGTGGCACATGAGACGTGTCACATATCTTTGAAGAGTTAAACTAACTATCCAAATGATGCATTGCCACATAAAGTGGCTTGATACATAAATTAAAATATTAAAATAGCTAAATAAGAATTCTACTCTAACATCCCCATTTAAGATTAACTTAACTGAGCATAAATATGGATGGATCCTAGCTACTAGCCAAGTTAGGTACCCATGCACAAAAGAATCTCTTATAAAGAAAATTAAGAAAGAAAACCTAGTGGGTAAAAAAAATTCCTCCAAAAAGAAAGATGATACAAAATATGCAAGAAATGTTCCCTCTCAAGAGGGAGAAAAGAGACTATGGAGCTTCCCTAGAAGATGATGCTCAAATTCTCCATGTGCTATTCTATTGTAAATAACCTTTGGATGCTCTTAATTAAGTGTCTCTATGATGTAATACTTGATGATGGAGATGAACAATCCATACTGAAAGCTGAGAGTGCATGACCCTTAGATATAGTCGGGTCAGTGCAAGAAGATGAGTCCACTTTTTGGCCAAAAAGTGGAAGTGTTTTCCCTAATTTTTAGATTTTGTCTCATTTGAGCTTAAATTTTGAAACACTTAGAGATTGAATCTTGGAAAAAGTCAGTAATATAAAAGATATCCCTCTGAGTGAACTTTCCAAATATATAATTTATTTTAATACCCACATAATAAAAAATAACTTTTTAAATGGAGTTCTGAAAACTATGTTTTAAAAATGCCTGTTTCAGGACCATACCATGCATGTGTACGACCCACACTTTTTGACACAATTAAAATTATTTTCTCAAACCGTTTTGGGAAATGGTTTGTAACACACTGAAGATTGATGAGCATATTTTTCTGTATTTTTTTTTCTAATATATTTTTTTTAATTAATTTTTTAATGGCCGTAATTATCGTTTTAAAAATTTGACGTGTACGACCCACATAATTTGATGTAAACTTAACATTTTTTTATTTTTATTTTTTTTAAATACAAAAGAATTTTGTGTAGATTTATGACATATAATTTTTTTTCCAAAATTTTTTAAAATAAAAAAGGTATTAAATTAACAAAATTAGTTAATATTTCAAATTTATGGACCCGATTTAGTATAAATTAAATGAAAAATAGTTAAAATAATCAATTTTTTAAATAAATTTATATATTTAGAATCTAGACAGTATAATCTGAAATGGGTTTTAATTTCGTATAAAAATTCTCTGATTAGAGGTGCGTAAACTATTTCTGAAGTTCATATTTGTGCTTTCATTCATGGAGATTTGAATTTGCAGGTCCATGTCTCAGGTGTGGCCATCCTAGGCCTATCCCGGGCCTAATCCCGAGCCAAGTGGCAGGTTGTGGAATCAACTTCCACAAAATGGGCCCCCATTTTCAAACAAGGGCGGCTTGTGGAAAAAAAAGGAAAAATGCCATTTAGAAACAGGGGCCCGCTTTTAAACAAAACGGGGCCCCGTTTTGTTTAAAGGGGGCCCCCGTTTTAGAACAAAACGGGGGCCCATTTGTTTTTTGCTTCGGACCCACGTTACCTTTTGGCTCGAGAGCCCGAAGCACAAACGGACCCCCGTTTTTTGAAAACGAGCCCCCGTTTATAAGATCGTGTTTTCCAACGCGCGGACTTCCGCGAATTTGTGACTCATTACCTTGCACTTGCCCAGTCATTGCCTTATAAGATTCTCAACCTGATGAAGACTTTATGCTAGATTCTGAAATCCCATGTTGATCAAGAAGATATGTTGGGTGATGAATCCTTTTGTACATACATTTGTTCTCATTATGTCTTGATTTCTTACAAAAACACATATTTCACTTTTTCTGTCTTGATTTTCCTTTGATTTGAAAAAGTACCAATTTTAGTGGAGGATTTGTTGTTTTCCTTTCTTTCCTTTTCTTGTTGATATTTTTGTTTCTCCCCTTTGTTTGAAGCATTTTGTTTTTCTTTTCATGTAATGAGGGTTTAAGGTTTAGTGATCTGCAAAGTGCCCATTTGGATTAACTTATCTTGCTCCCTTATGAGGTGCACAATGAAATTATCCAAAGATGGCATCTTCCATGTATCTCCAAGAGCTATTTTAGTGGAATAAAAGGTGGATATAAAAAAAGAAGAGTTGAGACTTAGTCTTGAAAGAATGGAAAGGATATGTCGATCCTCTTTCTTTTCTATGCCACGTTCTTTAAGTTGCAACCACAATGATTTAAATTTTGTGAAATATTCTTCTAATGTGTCAAAGTCTCTTGGACTTAAACCTAAGAGTTATTTTTTAACTCACGACTTCTTAGTTCATCAACCTTCCCAAAGAATTGTTCAAGGGAACTAACCAAACTTCATTGGTTTTTTTCAAGGCCTCTACATGGAATAGTATTTCTGGAGATAGATTTAGACATAATAGGCTTGATCAAATTTATTAAACCATTTTTCTTTATCTTTTTCTACATTAAACTCTTTTATGTACCCATAATTACCCGATATAACCCTTGATTCTTCAACATAATGGAGATGACCAATTTCCATTCATAATAGTTGACGGTTGTTAAAGGTTTAATGGTTTTATTGAACTCCATTTTCACAAGCCTTTTTTTAGTATTATTATTTAATAGTTTTATATATATTTATTATTTTATAAATTTGAAGTAAAAAATAATAATTATTTAATTATATATACACATATACACACACATATGTGTATGTGTGTGTGTGTGTGTATATATATATATCTGTATATACACACACACATACACATATATCTATATACATATATATACATGTATATATGTATACATATACACATATACATATACACATGCATATGCATGTGCATATATATATGCATATACATATACATATGCATATGCATGTGCATATACATATACATATACATATACATATATAGTTGGCAAGAGACATTTCATAGATGATTCAATATTGTCATTGATGGCAAATAATGCTAATGCACCCATCCGCATAGCTCAGTTTGTTCATAGTGGAAGAGTGATTGATCTTGGTTAAGTCCAACATACTTGAAAATAGAGTATTTGATAGGGAACAGGTTGATCAATCTGTACTTCAATATAGGTTTATATCTTGTGTTGTGGATCTCAGGGAAGCATTATGGATGTTTTATCTACCGTATTCTAGGTTTGTGGCATCCAGTGTTGACTCATAGTTGAGTTAGATGATCTGGTGTGTTGGTTCTTAGTTTGACATTGCAGTTTAGTAGTATTGTGTAAATAATCATTGTGCAGATTATGTGGATTGATTTTGATGCTCAGTTATATTGATCGTGGCATGTTGTTAGATAATTTGGTAGTGTGTGGAAAATTATTTTTGGTCCACATATGCATTGGAGTTTTAATTGAGTGGACTTGGTATACACGTTTCATTATTTATAAAGTGATCTTGAAGTCGACATGTAGAAGATATAATGTCATGTTGCAGATATAAAAGATCGATGTATATGATAATTTTGGATATTGATGTATACGTGAAAAGTGTTTGTGATTGATTGTGTGCAATTTCACGTGCACAAGTGAAAGATTTCACTCCAGAATATTGAAGAACAATAAAATAGAGCAATGAGAAATCAAGAGTTTTGTGCTTAGCCAAAACTGTATCCTGGCATTTATAGATACCATTTTTTCAGTTCAAACATTCCAATTATTTTTTGTAAAAGATATTGCAATACATTGAGTCTTCTCAGGGTTGTAGCCCTTATTATTTTGAGTAGTGATCTCTAGGCAGTGTGCCTGAATGCATATGCATTCCCTATGTAATATTTTTATACTTTTGCAAAGTATATTTATATTGTGGGTCTCATCCCCACTGTGGTTTTTCCCTTAACCGTGTTTTCCACGTATAATATCTTGGTGTTATTGTGTTACTGATTGCTTTGTGTTTCTGTATTTGCTTTTTATTCATTTGCATCAAGTGGTTGAAAGAACAAGTTAACAAAGTTAAAAATTACAGAACACTGATTCACCCCCCCTCTTAGTGTTCCTTGATTCCAACAATTGGTATCAAAGTCTAGTCCCTTGAAAGAAGCCTAACAACTTGAGGAGGATCCAGGAAGGTGAGTCAATAGATTTTGGTAGTCTTCAACATCAGCTTATTGTGACACTTGAGGATCTTGATCAATCCCAAGCAGAGGTTTGACAGATGAAAGAGAATATTAAGGATGTTGTGAACTTCATCCAATCATTAAAAGATAAGTTGAACAAGTCAAGAGAGAAGAGAAAGGAACTTGTTGATAAGCTAAAGGAGAAAGAAATACAAAGCATTGATGACCAATCCTTAAAGGAGAAGATAAAATAATTTGATAAAATTGCTAGAGATAATGTAGTTCGGAAGAATGAAATATAATCTATTGTGATGAAATTGACAAAGGAGATTGAGGAAAGGAAGAATAATGAGGAGAATATTTCTCAGTTATTGAAAGATAAATCTGATGAATGCTACAGACTTGATTGTGAGAATGACCAATTGAAGCTTGACCTACAAGAATCTAGACAACATGAAGAAGATCTTAGAAAGCAGATACATCTTCTTAGATATGATCTTGAAGCTGCAAATGAGTACAAGGAGAAATTCAAGATCAGTGAACAACCAAACTTAATACGATGCTTGAGAGTCTGAAGAGTGAGGATGATAAGTGAGGTCCTGGATTTGAGAAAGGTGAAAGCTATGGATCTGGTCAAAGCAATCGTAAGTCTCAACATCAAAAGAACAAAGATAAAAGGTCTCCAATAAGGCATCCTAATGCTCAAATATTCAATGGTAATTGTTTTATTTGCAATAAATTTGGTCATATGACTAGCCAATACAGAAATAGGATGAATCATAATGATCCATCTTTCTCTGGTCAATGTTTCAAATGAAATAAGTATGGACATAAGTCAAATGAATCCAAAAGTATGATGAATAACTCCTAAAATAGAAGGAATATAAAATGTTATGCATGTGGTAGATTTGGATATGTTGCTAACTAGTTCAAATCAAGAGGAAATCAAGGGAACTTTAGGCCTAGACAAGGAAGTGTTGTATGCTACAATTGTAATAAATGGATGGTCACATTGCAAGATTCTGCAAAAGTAGAAATATGAATAGGAATGGTCTGGTAGAAAAAAACAAGAATTTGAAACAAGATGATAAGGGCAAAGAGAAAGTTGAAGAGATCGGAGATCAGATGAAGAAGACATTGGTGAACAAGAGCTAATGATGTAGCAACCACATCTGATCCAGAAGATCTGCAAATAGCTGAGATACAAGATTTGTTATTCAGTGGTCACATATCCATTTTAGAAGGCATGAAGAATGATTGGGATAGCATGACTATACCTTGTTGAAGAATCCTTTTGTTGTTTTGTTTAAGTTCATATAAATATGCATACTTTGTGTGCATATATCTGAGATTGTACATAAAATTTTGATGAGACCTTTAGTTTTCGAAACCCCATCTTTGACATTTATGTCAAAGGAGGAGTGTAGGACAATGAAAAGTGATGATCTTAGGGGGATTTTTTGACTTTTGGAGTTTGATTGATAGATTTTTGGTTGCGGTGTATAGTGTATTGGTTTTGGTTCCGACACTTAGTCATTTTTCATTGAGTGTTGCCATCAATGCCAAAGGGGGAGATTGTTGGCAAGAGACATTGCATAGATGATCCAATGTTGTCATTGAAGGAAAATAATTCTAATGAACCCATCCGCATAGCTCAGTTTGTTCATATTGTAAGAGTGATTGATCTTGGTTAAGTCCAACAAACTAGAAAAAAAAGTATTTGATAGAGAATAGGTTGATCGTTTTGTACTTCAATACAGGTTTATATTTTGTGTTGTGGATCTCAGGGAAGCTAATGGATGTGTTATCTACCATATTCTAGGTTTTTTGCATCTATTGTTTACTCATGGATGAGTTAGATGATTAGGTGTGTTGGTTCTTAGTTTGACAAAGCAGTTTAGCAGTATTGCATAAATAATCATTTTGCAGATTATGTGGATTGATTTTGGTGCTCAATTATGTGATCGTGACATGTTGTTAGATAATTTTGGTAGTGTGTGGATAATTATTTTTGGTCTTCATATGCATTGGAGTTCTAATTGAGCCAACTTGGTATAGACATTTCATTATTTATAGAGTGTTCTTGAAGCCGACATGTAGAAGATCTTTTTTTATGTACAGATATAAAAGATCAATGGATATGATCATTTTGGATATTGGTGTATGTGTGAAAAATGTTTGTGATCAATTTTCCGTAGTTTCATATGCACAAGTGAAATATTTCTGGTCTAGAATGTTGAAGAACAACATAATAGAGTAGTGTAGAAGAACAATGAGAAATCAAGAGTTTTGTTCTTAACAAGAATTGTACCCTAGCATTTGTAGAAGCTAGTTTTCAGTTCAAACATTACAATTAGTCTTTTAGAAAATATATTATAAGATAGTGAGTTTTCTCAAGGTTGTATACCTTATTGTTTTAAGCAATGAGCTCTAGGCAGTGTGCCTGAATGCATGTGCATTCCCTATATAATATTTTTATACTTCTGTAGAGTATATTTATATTGTGGGTCTCATCCCCACCATGGTTTTTCCCTTAACTGGGTTTTCCACGTATAAAATCTTGGTGTTATGGTGTTACTGATTGCTTTGTGTTTCTATATTTGCTTTTTATAACAAATCACATCGCCATCTCATTGATTACTAATTGGTTTTAACTAATGGAAAATTATATCGAAGTTAATGATAAGTCGTGTTTAGTAGGGGAGTGGATGGATATAATTGGTAGTGGAGTAAGACTATGTAACTACAACTCAAGAGTGGGAATTCAATGCTATTAAATACATGTCCATGATATAAGTTAGTGAAGACTCAAATTTTCCCTCAACTATTGAGAGAAGTGGCAGTTGAAAGGAGTAGTGGAGTCATGTTTAAAAAAATCACCAACCAAATGTAATAATAGTTGTTCAATTTAGGGAATAAATCTTGGAAAGACGAATCTTCTTATGGAGGCATATGGAAAAAAAAGGGAACACCACTTTGCACTTCTTTCTAATGAAGGGGTTGAAAAATAGAGCAAAATTGGTCACTAGATGAAGTTGGAGAAAAGGATAGCTTAGCAGAGGATGATGGGATCAAACTAGAGAGTAAGCAACATCAGATTTGGCAATTTTGCATCACGTTTGGGAGGAACTAAGGAAATAATTGGTGGAATACTCTATGCCTAATTTGTTCCCTATTAGGTGGCTGCAACTCTCTGCACTAGGTAAGGCCCTTGATTCCTTGTGGAAATGCCACAATTGCAATAAAATTTCATTATTAGTCCATACATATTTTCCACAACCATTCATAGTGAGTAAATAAGATAGTAATTTGTTGGGTAAAACAATAAATAAATCAATTTATTGTAATAAATTAATAATGACTAAACAAGTTAGTAATTTGTTTGTGTAAAAGGATAAGTAAATTAATAGTGAAAACGAATAAAAATTATTGTTGAAAAGAGGTTGGGTAAATAAGTTTATAATTTGTGTCAAAAATATTAGTAAATTATTTGTTTGAAAAAAAAGGAGATAAATCATAAAGGTAAATATTTGATTCTATATTTATATATATAGATTAAACTTGTTACTATAAAAGTTGATAAGAATGGAATTATTATTTACACCTTAAATCATACATGTATTAACATAGAGTGGGTATAACATGATATGTAAGAAGAGGAGTAGTTAATTATTCCTAGTATGCAAAATACAAGGTTCTTTGAGAAGAAATCAATTGCAAAGCAGATTGAATTGTTAAGCATTAAAAGTTATCTTTTCGTATAAACCTTATATACATTGTTGAGAGGTGTTAAATAAGTAAATTTCCTTCCTATAAATTTAGGTGTTCTATAAATATATAATATAGAATAAGTAAATTTCTTTTCGAGAGATTTAGGTGTTCTACAAAGATATACAATATATAATATTTGCTTGAACCAAGAAATGAAGTAATCTTATGATAGGGAATAATAGAATCAAACATATCTCTTAAATAATTGGAATATTTATTAATTATCAGCATGGTGATATCTTTTAAAAATAAACCCTTGGGATAAGGATAGTATTTAAATAGGACATAAAGATGTACATATTAATATGTTGTGTTTTGATGCATTATTGGAAACGCTATGATCATTGAGTCGAGGTCAATTAATATCTAGGAGTAAAGAGTGTATTTATCAATTATGCCTTGATATATAAGTCAGTAGTGTTTGGTCTTCTTAATGATAGAATAATAAAAGGGTTTTGGATAAGCTATAGCTAATAGCAAAAGAGTGTAAATCAAAACTTAGGTGGAGAACCATTGATTACAGTAGAGAATTTAAAAAAAATTGAATTATACAAAACCAAACTTCCCTATACTATGCCCACGACATGAGGAAGCCTCAAGAGTACCATATTATTGAAATCTTTATAAATTTGGTAATATGGTTATCATTATATTTTGACATGATTTAAAATGTCTCGTGACCTTGTTATATGGATATCCTTTAAATTAGTTGTATATGAGTTTGATTTCAAATCTTGATAAGTAGGCAAGTGAATATCATTGGGCCTACACATTTGTATGTTCTTACGAGCAATGCACACTTCTTAAGCTCTTGAATTCTCGCGTGTGACTATAGATGTGGAGGAAAGGAGTAAGAAACACAACCTTATTCCTCTAGATGTGGAGGAAAGGAGTAAGAAACATGCATAGTAGATATAGAGAGCCTTGCGTGTGATCTATAGAATCCATTATTAACATTTAATACAAGAATTATTAACATTACTCTCTTTAGTATTAATCCATTATTCAATAGGAGAATAGTAAGACATCATGAATAAATTCATTCTTATTGAGTGCTCATCTACTTTATTAAAATAAAATAAAAAAACATATTTAAATAAATCCTGCCCCATTTCAAATAAACTATCTTGCATGAGACTTGTTTATTTCTCTTGATCAACTAAATTTTTCTATTATTATTTTTATTTTTGACTAATAATTTTTTAATATTAGTGTGGAAATATTGCATACAAAACTTAAGGATTTTATATGATGTATTGAGAGAGGTGGAATAGAGGCCATCATAATATGTTAGCAAATGTTGATATTACATGCCACAAATTTGTAAGTATTCAACAATTATCTTATGTAACCTTCCTATAAAATACGTATTCCCTTTTTCTCTCATAATAATACCATTGTAATTTTTATCACGCTAACTATTTATTCACAATAATAGGTATTTCTTCACAGGATCAATATTTGAGTTTTTTTGTCTAACACGTCCTACTTCTAATTTGTGATAGGTGACTTGCAATTATTTTATGTTTTGCGCACTATTCTGAATATCTTCAATGATTTGTAAATTCATGTTATTTCTATTATTTTGGTTTCCTTTGTTTCTCCATCTAAAATTCTACTAATTTGGTCACTAACGTTTATGTATGAGTAAAATAGATTTTCCTTTTTTCAATAGGAAGAGAGAAATATTTTCTTATTAGATGGAGATTTAAAAAACCAAATAAGTGCTACTAAAGTCTTTGAGACAACATCAAATCAATTTGGATAGCAAATGTTGATATTACATGCCAAAAATTTGTAAGTACTCAACAATTATCTTATGTAACCTTCCTATAAAATATGTATTCCCTTTTTCTCTCATAATAATACCATTGTAATTTTTATCACGCTAACTATGTATTCACAATAATAGGTATTTCTTCACAAGATCAATATTTGAGTTGTTTGTCAAACACGTCCTACTTCTAATTTGTGATAGGTGACTTGCAAGTATTTGATATTTTGCACGCTATTATGAATATCTTGAATGATTTGTAAGTTCGTGTTATTTCTATTATTTTGGTTTCCTTCTTTTCTCCATCTAAAATTCTACTAATCTGGTTACTAACTTCTATGTATGAGTAAAATAGATTTTCCTTTTTTCAATGGGAAGAGAGAAATATTTTCTTATTAGATGGAGATTTAGAAAACCAAATAAGTGCTACTAAAGTGTTTGAGACAACATCAAATTAATTTTATATATAAACAAAAAACACCTTTTATCCATGATGAAAATATTGAACTTAATCATGACCTTGAAACAATAGATTTTCCACCCTTTAAAGGGACAAAGACAAGAAGGATAACTCCTTGCAACCTTAATTCTTAGGAATGAACATGGTAAGACAAAATAAAAACTACACATCAAAATTATTTTCTTCTTTATAAATGAGTGGGTTGGGAGGTTTCCTGTAGATTGACCATTTACTATTCAAGGAAATATAAATTCACTAAGCATTATGAGTTCTTTCCATTGACAAGAACATTTTTTATCATTCAAAATATGATTCATTTCTTTTTACTGAATATTATTTGCTTACAATAAATTGAACCTACAAATATCATTTAAGTACATGATTCTATTTAACAATCACTCTTGAAATACAATCAATATTGTTTATTTTTTGGAAAGGTTTATCACCCTCCTTGCAAGTGTACTAACTAGAACAACAAGTCCTATATCAAATGCATAGGCAAATATTTTTCACCCTCCTTAAAGTTTACTTCTCTTCAAGAACTCAAAATACAAAAAAGGAGACTTTTATGCACTTAGACCCTCATTTATATATAACAACAAAAACTAGGTATCACCATAGAGTGAATAGATATTATTGAAATTTATTAGTATTTCCTCAGCCAGATGTAGTATATAATATAGAGGTTTTCTAAACCTTCATAGCTAAAAAAATCCATCCCTTTGTAATAATTTTTTTAAACATTCTCCATAAATTAGTGACACATGCCACATGATCAATCTTTGGGAAATTACCAACCTCCCATACAAAATACCAAGGAAAATCTTATGGGATATATCAAAATGGAAGTCATGAATATCATCAAAGGATTGAAGTATACAATATTGAATTATTGGTGAATATGGTCCATTTCTCTTTCCACCACTCCATGTGAGTTCACACATTCATATGAATCAATTGATAGGTGGGAGAAAATTAGATTCAACCATTGCAAGACCTCTATAGATCATAAATGGTTATGGGCCAGTAAACAACCTTGTAAATTAGCAATTGAATGTAAATATGGAAACAAGAAGACTATCGGTGTAGTCGTTAGATTCTTTTAATCTATTTTGAATATTAACTATTGATATTATTAAGAAAATAAGAGCAATAGTGATCACAAATCGCAACATCAATCATAACATGTTCTATAAAAAATATGATGCAAACAACCCACATCATTCGTATGATGGGGATTTTTGATAGAAGTGTTGATAGTCTCTTCTTCAACCAAAATGTCTTCATGAATAGGATCGATACTAGGAGAGGGACTAGCACCAATCAATAATGCTTCATCCCTAGAGGGAATTTAATTGAAAGAAGGTATAGCATCACTAGGAAAGGTAGCCAGAATATTATCCTCTACCTCCAAAGTGTCGACATAGGAGAGGTACTCTCTAGGAGAAGGATCAAAATTACTCTGAAAAGACTCATCCTTGAGAGGCAGATATTTTAAATAAAGATTAACAATCTCTTCTTGAACTAGTGTGCCCTCATGAGTAGAGCCATTTCAGGAGACAAGGTGTTATCAAGGGAATTGCCAATCATATCACCCTCTTTTACCATAATATCATTCTCCTTCACCAAGGTGCTCTCATTGAGGAGATATATATTAAGAGAATAATCAACATCATCATCCAATGGCTCATCCCAAATAGGGAGATCATTGAGAGAAGCGTTAAAAATTTCTTCTTGCACTATGATGTCCTCATGGATGGGGACAATTTTGGAAGAGGTAATAGCACTATTTATCAATGCTTCATCTTTAGAAGAGAGAGCATTGATAGTGTTATTAAAATCATCCTCTTGCATCAAAATTTCCTTATTAGTATTGTTAGGAAGGGGGTGAAGTGTTAGAACAAGGTCTAAGAAACTATTAATATGATGCAAACACAAGTCGGTCAAAGGTCGATGTGTCACCTTAAGATTGACAACATGCAATGGGGTTCGGGGAAACGCCCTAAAATTGTTTTTGGTAGCATGAAAAGATTTGAAAATGTCTTTTTTTTGTTTAACAAAATTCAATGAAAGAAACAATGCAAGTAAAGAAATCTTTTGTATTAGAAAAATGGTGAGTGCAAGTTTCGGGGACAGGAACGAAGGTCAATTAGTGGCAAGAGCACAGTGCAGGTTGGAGATCGTGAGCAACATCAATAGGGTTGTAATCAACAGGTTGAGATTTGATCTAGTCAAGATGGGAGGAATTGATGGAAGGAGGCACTAAAGTGTAATGAGGAAATGGGTCGAGTAATCCCAATGGAGACATTCAAAGCAAAAATCAATAACGGATGACAAGCATATAGAAATGCGAGATCTTGATCAAAATTTAGTGGAAAGAATTTTTGAGCTCTCTCTCCAATTTAGCGTGGTCAATATAGACTGCAATGGGTCTTTGAGAAAGGTTGATGAGTTGATAAGCTATTCACATTATAGATAAAATAGGGCTCTAGAATCAAGGGAGGGCAATAAGGTATTCAAGAAGCCCCAAAATAAAGGACCCTATGGTCTAGGCCAAGGATGAATCAAGGATCCCAAGCACAATGGCATTGCCAAAATGAATAGCCAACCTCCTTGCAAGAATGCAAAGACAAGGGTTTTCATAAGGGAAAGAATGGGTGGTTAAGGCAAATGATGATTCCGAAAGCAAATGCCTCACTCAATTGGAGATTGAGACACCGGAAGGAGGCAATGCCTAAGTGGAGTAAAGAGAAAGGGCAGGACAACAAAGGAAAAGGCATGCTGGATGAAGGAGAGGGACCTTCTCGAGGATTAGAGTCAATGGCCAGTAAGACTCCATAAAAATACTCTTTCACATTTATTATTGAAGATGAAGTAGTTAGGCAAAATATAGAATATTTGGAGAAAGTGGGGCTTTTCATTAAATGGGGGGGGGGTCAATAGGAAAGGGTGGGAGGACATTAAGCTATGGTGCTATGATCAATGGGGGAAGAAAATTGTGATCAAATTGATGGAAAATAGACTTTACCTGATCTCCTTTGATTCCTATGAGGAAAAACTAAAGGCACAAAGCTCTGCCCCTCTATTCTTAGATGGGAAGAAAATGCACCTCTTTGACTAGAGGCCAAATTTCAATCCCTGGGCAGTCTCAATTGCGAAAAAAATCATCATGGTTCTAACTTTACAATCTACCTTCGAAATATCAGGGACATGAGATTACTAGAGGCATTGGAAGAAAATTGGGCAAATTCCTCTTTTTGGATAGGTCGCTGGAGGATCAGAAATTGGGTATGTTTTTCAGAATATGCATGAGCATCACAAATAATGTAGAGATTCCATCTGAGATCGAACTAATATCTAAAGTAGGGAGCTGAAAACAACCAATTTAAATCTATTCCCAAAGTGTAAGTCAGTGGCCCATGATACAGATAGATGCTTCTCCTCTGTCATAGTAAATAGCCTCTATAGATTTGAGAAATCAGAAATAAGTAGCGAGAAGATGGGCACTCTGATTGGGGTCCCTTTATCAGACATGGAAAAGGATCTGATCAATTTGATCTGGCAGGATACTAAGAAAATATAAGAATATTTGATATCGGTAGAAAGGGATTCTAGGATACTAAGAAACATATAATAATATTGAAGGTAGTGATTGAATAGGGAATAAGGATAGAAAAGAGTCTCAAACAAAGGATGGTGTGAGAAATGAGAACAACAAAATTTGGATTCAAAAGCTATAGATTTTCCAGGCCTATCAGAAATATCCATTTCAAAACAAGGAGATCGATCAAAAGTGACAACCCCTTTACCCATTATTGGGGACAATGACTATGAGAGCGATGAGATGAAAGTTGTGATTGATGAGAAGCAGGGAACAAAAGATCGTAAAGAAAAGACCATTGAGGATGAAGAAAGTATCAATTCAGACTCAGAGATGGAGGATAGTTTTGAGGAATTTCAAGAAAGCATTATGGAGGAAAGAGGCCTTGAGAAAATTTAATCACTTTTGAAGACCCCCAAAATAAGATCAAATAAATAGTGGGGGCATCAATCTAACAAGGCCAAATTAGCAATGGTCGGTTGTGCAAAAGGGAAAACTAAACTCTTCCAAACTATTCTTAGACATGGGAAGGAGTTACTCCTTCCCAAGAATCCATGAAAAATCATAAGTTGTAATGCTAGGGGCTTAAATGCCCCTAGAAAATGTCGCCTTTTCAACCGTCAAATCAATACTAGTAAGGCTGATTTAATTTTGATTCACAAGACTAAGTGGAGTAAGGAAGAACTAGATGGTAGGATGAAATTTTGGAGACAATGGGAAGGACTATTTGTAGAATCAATCGAGGCCTCAAGAGGTATAGAAGTACTCTGGAACCCTGATAAGGCAAAATATACTCTAATGTCAGTTCATACCAATTGGATGAGGATAAACTAACAAAGTTACCAGGGCAATAAAATCTGGAAGGTGATAAATGTGTATGAACCTATAGCTACAGTATCTAAGAGGGAGATATGGAAAGAAATCACTTGGGATCTTAGTGTAAACAGGGATGAGAAAGTCATAATAGGAGGAGATTTCAATGCAATGCTTAACAATTCAGAGAAGCAAAGAGGTATTATTTCACTAAACAGATACAACAAGATTTTCAAGAATTTGTGGACTCTAATAAATTGAGAGAAGTAGTATCAAAAAATGGGAAATTCACATGGACTAATAAAAGGCAAGGCTTCACTTGCATTGCAGAAAAAATTGATAGATTCTTCCTACGTGAGGATTGGACTGAGGATTCAATGTTGGTAGAGGCCTCAATTTTTCCCTATAGTGGGTCAAACCAATTTCCAATTCAACTAGTATTTTTTGAGGATGTGTTTCCTGGAGGGTCTCCTTTCAGATTTGAAAACATTTGGATTAGAGACTCATCACTACATGACCTTCTGTCTCACAAAAGTTTGGCATACATCAAAACTGAACTAAATAAATGGAACAAAGTTCATTTCAAGAACATATTTGAAGAAAGTGCAAGAGTTGAGGATGAATTGAGATCTTGAACCAATCAGTCATTGCAAATGGTATGAGAGAGGAAGACTTCAAAAAGGAACAAGCCCTCAAAGCTGAAAAAAATGAACTGCTAGCTAAAGAAAAGTAGTACGGGAGGCAAAAATCTAGAGAGTATGGCTCAAGGAAGGGGATAAAAAACACCAAGTTTTTTCACAATTCAACAATAATAAACAAAAATAGAAACAAGATTATTGAACTAGTTAGAGAGGATGGGTCGTTGGCTCGATCCAAATACTTTAAAACACTATTGAACTAGAATAATCATAATTAGAATTAGAATCAGAGGATAGTTAGAGACAATTTCCTCAGTATGATTCCTATCCTCATAGCCAAGAAGTAGTCAAATACTTTCAAACCCTATTGAACAAGAATAATCATAATTAGAATTAGAATCAAAGGACAGTTAGAGATGATTTCCTCAGTATGATTTGTAGCCTCATTTCAGAAGAAGAAAACAAGGTGTTACTAAGACCCATTGATTTGGATGAACTTATTAAAGACAGTAGAGGAATCAAGGAAGAAAGCCAATATCCTTAGGGTTGTTAATCATACTTTTGTTGCTCTCATACCTAAGAAAAAAGATGCCATATGTATGAATGACTATCATCCAATTTCTTTGTGAAATAACAATTATAAGATAATTAACAAAAGCATAATAAATAGACTCAGGAAGGTCATCAGAAAAATTATATCAAAAGACCAGAGCGGTTTTGCTCCAGGTAGATCCATAACAAAGGGCATCATTGTTGCTCATGAAGCAGTCCACACAACTCAGAAACCAAGGAAGCCTACCATGATAATTAAGCTAGATATTCTAAAGGCTTATGATATGGTGGATAAAAGCTTCATGTTGGAGGTACTAACTAGGTTTGGGTTTGATAGATCATGGGTTGAGTGGGTAAAAGGATGTATTGAGTCTCCAAAATTCTCTGTCTTAGTCAATGGGGTGGTGAGTGGTTTTTTTAGTACAACGAGAGGAATAAGGCAAGGTGATCCTCTCTCACCATATCTTTTCATTATCATGGCGGAGGTTCTAGGCAGAAGTATTACATAGGCCATATTGGAGGGGAAATGGATAGGAATAACGATCACACTGGGAGTTGAACCGGTCACTCATTAGCAATTTGCTGATGATAGTATCTTATTTGGAGAAGAATCAAGGGGGGAAGATAGGGGTATTAGATAAATACTAAACAATTATAGTAGAACCTCGAGACAAGACATAAAACTAGAGGAATCAGAGGTCTTTTTCCTCAATGTGCAACCGGGTCTTCAACAAGACATTGCTAGGATTCTGGGACTAAGGGTGGCAAAATTCCCATGGAGATTCTTGGGATTGCCTTTATTTGGGGGAGTTAATAAAAGGTGTTACTGGGATAGGTTGTTGGAGAACTGCAAGAAAAAAATGGAGCTCTGGAAAGGTAAATGGATCACCTCAGCAAGAAGGTTGTTGATGATAAAAGTTGTCCTTTTTGTAAACCCCATTTATTCAATGGCATGTTTGAGACTGCCAACTTCGATAGAAGATAGTCTCAACTAAATACTGGTGATGTTGGGATCAGGCAAATCAACATCAGGAACACAACTTTAGGAGCTAAACTCACATGGATGATCACTAAGACCAATAAAAAATGGGTTATTATTCTTAGAAGGAAATACTTATATTCGGATGATCCAATTTGCATTTTAAAGATCAGAGATCCCCCAAGAGGGTCTTCCATATGGAATTTTATTTCTGAGAATAGGGATATTATAGCCAAACATACTATTTGGGAAATTTGCAATGGCCACCTGGCTTCTTTCTAGGAGGACTCTTGGGAAGGAAAACCAAAATTGTGCACCAATCCAAATCTTCAAGAGATAAGGGAAGAGACAATCAGGGTGTGGGGGAAAGAGGTACATGCAACTATAGAAAAGTTGTAAGGACTGGTGAAATTAAGAAATGGTTCTAGAAATCATTGGAGGACATCAATTCCCCTCAAGTACAAAAAGAAATACTTGAAAATATCCTAAAGGATAGATCTATTTTGGTCTTGCATGAGAGAGACAAGATCAGGTGGTGTGTTTCAAAGTATGGGGAGTATACAGTAAAACTAGCATATAGAGTTAAAGAAGCAACAAAAAGTATAACCAATGGCTAGTAAAGCTCCTTTGGGAGAAAGAATCGCTATCCAAAGCTAAAGTCTTCTCTTGGCTGGCCATCCAAAATAAAATTTTGAGTTAGGACAAACTAACAAAAATTGACATTACCAGACCCAATTGATGCATTCTTTGCAAGAACAATCAGGAAACAAATGATCATCTATTATGGTGTTTTGCCCATATGCAGAATTTTGTTGGAAAAGACTTCTCAGGAAGTTGGATTTCCAACATGTGGAACCCTTGAGCCTGAAGGAGTGGTTCATTTCTTGTCTTGGGAGCATGTACAAGGGAATGTTCAATTGCATATGACAAGTGCTTCCATCAACAATAGTTTGGGAACTCTGGAAGGAGAGGAACTGTAGGATTTTTAAGGATCAAGCTATGCCAAGGGAGGATTTAGTGTAAAAAATAGAAGCCTCAATTGTCGAGCTTGCAAATGAAGTGACCAAGAGGAAATAAAAAAGAGTAATGTTTTCACAAACAAGGATAGCGAGCTAATGAATTTTTTTGGGGGGGCTGGCTATTCCAATGGGTCATGAATTTGATAAAAAAGATATAATAATGTTGAACAACGGAAGACCACAATTTGGCAAGCTCCTGAGAAAGGGTGGACCAAGATAAAATTTAATGGGGAATCTCTGTGAAACCCAGGGCATGCGAGTATAGCTTGTGTAGCTCGAAATGAATAGGGAATAATCATAGTGAAATCGGCTGAATATATTGGAGAAACTACAAATAATGTAGCTGAATTTAGGGCTACTCTAAAAGGGATTGAAATGGGGAGAAAACTGGGGGTAGAATGAATTCACTTGGAAGGAGATTCACTCCTAGTAGTGAATGCCATCATAAGTAAATGGATAGTAAATTAGCAGCTTGAGAGGTGTCTTACGCCCATTGTGGAGGCTATGAGTGGTTGTGTTGAATTTAAAACAAGCCACTTCTTTTGGGAGGGAAATGGAGTGGTAGATGAGCTGGCAAAGCAGACCACCGAGATGAAGGAAAGTTGGGAA